>NW_022154703.1:1061968-1381358 GCF_001633185.2 Quercus lobata
AAAAAGGAGCCAAAACGATGTCATTTTGCTCATTTAACAAAGACAGTTAACAGATAGTTAACAAAATACTGAATTGACAAAAATTGAAAGTTAGAGAACTGAAATGACAAAACTGAAATTTAGAGGACTAAAATGAAAAATAATGAAAGTTAGAGGGTCAGTTTTGGATTTTTGCCAAAATTTTAATATCTTGTCATATGGGTTAGGAGAACAATTATCCAGTACCGTCTAGTGTTGTAGTGCTGAGTGCCAAAAACTTAAATATACTAACCCAAATTTTATTATATGAATGACTAATCAATGGGCATTATGTATTAATATGTTATTTGAGTAATTTACTTTCCATTATTAGTAGTAGAAAGAATATCGTGTAACATTTTATTTAATTAAAGAACTCTAGATAATTTATGGGAGTTATAGAAATTTGGAATATACTAAAAGAATAAGAATATGTGTATAATTACCTTAGTTGAGTTTTGCAGGAGCTAGTTTTAATTTTTTTTAGTACTAGCTTGCTTTCAATTTTGGTAGAATCGCGCTTAACTCTGTAAAGATTTTTGTATCTAAGGATCAAAGTATTGATTGTTGAAAATTTTGATGTAATCAAAGATTTTATTAAGTGAACTTTTGGTATAATGTTTAAATTTTAAGTTTTTGTAGTCTAAAATTATGTATAAAATATAAGTTTATAAATAAATAATAACTTATATCTAATTGACGTGAAATTTGACATATGCGTTAAAAACATTAAAAAAAAAATTATATATATATATATACAATTCAACAGTTAGATTTTTTTTTTTTTTTTTTTTTTTTTTTTGAGGGAAAGGTAAGAAAGTTTTATTTAACTAAGAGAAAAGTCCGACTAGAATACATCAACCAAGTCACTGGGTAGTTCTTCTACCCACACACCAAAATCATTAGTTATAACCGCTCTTCTAGCGAGGGTGTGGGCAAGCTTATTACCCCCCCCCCCTCTGTACATGCTTAAAAACTGATCTATGTAAAGTAGAACAAAGGCACCGAATTTCCTCAATTACATGGCTAAAAAGAGTCAAATTTGCACCCGGATTGTTGATTGCCTGGATAATCCGCAAGCTGTCACCTTCAAATTCTACCTGGAAGAGGCTTAACTCTTGGGCAAACAGGACTGCACGACTGCACGCCAAAGCTTCAGCAAGGTCCACCGAGTGAGGTAGTCGAATCTTCTGGTTGAGTGCTGCAATAATCTGTCTTGATTGATCATGGATTACCACCCCAATACCTGCTGATCTAGAACCATCGAAAACTGCAACATCAAAATTGGCTTTGAAGAAACCAGCCTGCAGAGGGCACCAACGCACCAGTTCCGATCGTCTAGGAGGTGGCTGGGGTTCATGGATTTCAAAAAACTCCAACACCAAATCCTTTGCTCGCTTACAGATTTCATGAAGAGGCCATGTAGGTTGTTTTTCTCTCAATTTATTCCTTCTCTGCCATAAGCTCCAAGCCACCGTTGAAAACCAAGCCACATGAAAGACTGAACCTCTCTCAAGCACCGCTTCAAATAGATCCATAAAGCTTTTGTATTGCTTCTTATAGTACACAGAGAAACCAACCTCAGATTTCCACACTGATTTGGCATGATCACATAACCACAGTGCATGCAGATTTGTCTCCTGATACTCCTCAAAGAGAGAACAAGATTCATCCAAGGGAATCTGGCACTTGTGTAGGTTTTCTTTAGTGGGTAAAGAGTCTTTAACTGCCCTCCACATGAAGTGTCTTATCTTGTTTGGAGTCCGGATTCACCATACACCTTTCCAAACCTTTGCCGAGTTGTCTATTGAGGAAGAGGCTTGTACACTCTCCGTAACCTCCAAAACCAGCATTTTATAAGCACTTCTGACAGAGTAATCCCCATTTGAGGTGAGAGGCCAAACATGAGTATCAGTTTTGCAATAGGGGCTAACATGAATCCTACTGATTTCCTCAGCTTCCCAAGGATAAAAGGTATTATTCAACAGCTCCACATCCCAAGATTTTGAGTTTGGCAAGAAAGAGTTCACTAACCCAGGTTACATGCGAATTGCTTCTTGGTGAGACGACCTTGCTAGTACTCAGATTTGGCACCCACCTCTGCTCCCAAATATTAATAGATCTTCCACCCCCAACTCGCCATACAGCCCCTTTCAAAATGACATCTCTGGCTTGGAGGATACTACGCCACGCATATGAGCACCTTGATGGAATGACCGCATCAAAAATATTCCCACCTAGAAAAAATTTAGCTTGAAACACTCTGTAAACTAAAGAATCCTTATGGTGAAAAAGTCTCCAAACCTACTTAGCTAGAAGGGCATTATTAAACAATTGCAAATCTCTAAACCCCATTCCTCTGACTGATTTTGAAGTGCATAGGGTACTCCATTTCACCCAATGGATTTTCCTAGCGTCACCTTGGCCCCACCAAAATTTTCGGATCATGGCCTCAATATCCTTACATAAACATCTTGGGAGCTTGAAAACATTCATGGAATAGGCCGGTATCGATTAAATGACTGCTTTGATCATTATCTCCTTGCCAGCTTGGGATAAGAGTTTTTCTTTCCAGCCTTGCATTCGTTTCCAAATACGTTCCTTAATGTCTGTGAAGCATGCTTTCTTATTCCTCCCAACAAAGGAGGGAAGTCCTAGGTACTTCTCATAGTGCTGAATTGCAGGCACTCCAAGGGCTTGTTGTATGGCAACCCGTGCTGAGTCATCTGTGTTGTGGCTGAAAAATAAGGTAGTTTTATCTTTATTGATCATTTGACCCGACGCCACCTCATAAGCAGCCAGTAGCTCCTTAATTTTCTCACATTCTTCTAGAGTGGATCTGCAGAATAATAAGTAGTCGTCTGCAAAGAAGAGATTTGTGAGCTTTGGACCATGTTTACAAATGGAAAATCCATGAATCTCCCCTGCATTTGCTGCTTGTTCAAGAATGGCATTTAGACCCTCAGCACAAAATAGAAAAAGGAAGGGGGAAAGAGGATCCCCTTGTCTAATGCCCCTCGTTGGGTGGATCATACCCTTCGGCTCACCATTTACTAGGATGGAGTAGGAAACCGTAGTGACACATTCCATGATCAGCGAAATCCAGGAAGCTGTGAGACCCATTTTGATCATGATCTTCTCCAAAAAAGCCCATTCCACTCGATCGTATGCTTTACTCATGTCAAGCTTAAGGGCCATAAAACTCTTTTTCCCAAGGCAACTTGTTGTCATGTGGTGTAAGGATTCAAAGGCTATCAGCACATTATCTGTAATCATCCTGTTAGCAATGAAAGCACTTTGTGTTTCCAAAATAATATTGTTTAGTAAAGGGTTAAGCCTATTAGCTATCACCTTACTAATAATCTTGTAAATCACATTACACAAACTTATGGGTCGAAATTCAGTTACTTTCTCAGGATTTTTAACCTTGGGAATTAAAGTAATAAAGGTGTGATTGATGGCTTTCAAAATAGAACTAGAATTTAAACTAGATAAGACTGCCTGAGTAATATCCATACCTATGTCCGGCCAATAGGTTTGGAAGAAAAGCGGCGGCATCCCATCTGGTTCAGGAGCTTTCAGGGGGGCCATATCCTTTATTGCAATTTCCACCTCCTCTGCTGTGTAAGTCTTGACCAGCTTCTCATTCATCTCCTCTGACACCATTGATTTAACCCCATCCAGCACACGGTCTAAATGTTGTGGGTTTGAAGAGGTGAACAACTGAGTATAATACTCTGTTAACAACCTGGAAACAACTTCCTCATCTCCCTGCCAAATCCCGGACTCATCCTTCAATCCCTTAATAAAATTTCTCCTTTTTTGTTGTGTTGCTGAACCATGGAAAAATTTCGTATTTCGATCACCACTTTGAATCCATTTTACATGTGCTCTCTGCCACCACATTTGTTCCTCACGATCTAGTAAAAGATTCAACTCTGCTTTCAACCGCACTACCTCTTGAGGATTACCCCCAGTCAGCACATCTTCCTCTGCTTTCCATAACAAATCCTTTGTAGTTTTTATCTCCTTTTTCACATTCCCAAAATGGGATCTGCTCCATTTCTTTAGGCTCTTTTTGCACTTCTTTATTTTTCTTACAATTTGATACATTGGCGAGCCATCATGGTTTGAAGCCCACGCTCGCGCCACTGTATGACCACACTCCGGATCAGTAAGTCAAATTGATTCAAACCTGAAGGGCTTTTGGCTCCACTTCTGCCTTTCTCCGTCAGCATCAAGGCTCAACAAAATTGGGCGGTGATCAAAAGTGAAGCAAGATAAGTGTTTTACTCTGCCAGTAGGGAATTTGGCTAGCCAATCATAGTTATCTAAGCCCTGATCCAGCCGCTCCCAAATTAATTCCCCTCCCTCTTACCATGCCAGGTGAACGTCGGACCCGAGAAACCCAAATCCATAAATTCACAAGCATCCATAGCCTCACAAAAGGCCTGCATCAAGTTATGAGATCGTGGAGCGCCTCTTTTCTTCTCCCCAACCTGAAGCATCTCGTTGAAGTCACCGATGTAGCACCACAGCAACCTCGGCTTTGAATTGAGCAACCTTAACATGCTCCAACCTTCACTTCTTCGACTAGTTTCGAGCTCACCATAGAACCTGGTCAACCTCCATGCCTCCTCTGTACCACCGTTGACAATCACATCTATATGATAATTTGAGAAACTATCCACCCAAATTGAAATCTCTGATCTTCACAACAGCGCCAAACCGCCTCCCCTACCTTTACTAGAGACAACAAACAAACCATCGAACTCCAACTCATATTTGATCTTCTTCATCTGTTCCAGATTCAGCCACGTTTCAGATAAGAAGACAACCTTGGGACCTTGTGCTTGTACGATGTCGACAAGCTCTTGAACTACTCGGCGGTTCCCAAGCCCTCGGCAGTTCCAAGCTAGCGAACTCATTGAGCCCGGCGGGGCTGGTCTCTAGCCTCCGCCGATCTTTTTGTATTACCCACATCATATTTCTTCTTCCTCCCACCACACTCTACCTCATTCTCAAAAGCTTCCTCAGCTCTTCTCTTTAAAGTCCTGTTGGATTTTTTTTCGTTTGGGTCGTCTAGTGGCTTCACCCGATTTGATTGGTCCACAATGGGATTTTGGGTCTCAAGCTGGACCTGTTTATGCTCGTGACTTACTTGAGGACCTGTTTGAATGGATGAGCCACCAGAACATAAAACAAGGCCCACTTAAGAAGTGCTATAATGACCTAAGCCCCCATTTGAAATACCTTTCAACCCCTCATTAGCCACGTCATCAAATTTGTTCAAATCTGCATCAATGTCCTCTAATTGTGCCCAAAATATTTCCCTATAACTGATGATTCCCCGCTCCCTGTCCATTACTGCATTCATGGAGAGATTTTCCGAAATTAAAGAGGGTGCATTAATGCTAACCTGGATTGGAGCATTTACCATAGAAGTTTGCCCTGGGTCAACTCTCCTCTCCGTCGGACTGTCGTGGTGTGGTTGTTGCTGGTGAACCACTGGGATTAGCCTTAGTATGGGACCCTTCTCCGACTCCATTTCCTTTTCCTTCTCCCTATTGGTTGACTCCTCCTCTACTCCTTCCCCTCTTCCAATTCCGATCTCCTCAACATCATATCCCTCCACCCGGATCACCGTCTTGCGAAAAGGGTTAGGTATGGTCGCTCGTATCCAAGAACTGAACTGTTGGTCTCCTTCTTTAAGCTTGCCTCTGCTTCTAACCCATAGAGAACACTCCCTGTCACTGTGAGTAAGCCTTCCACACCAATAACATATGTTAGGAAGCCTTTCATATTTAAACCTTACCCAACCATCCTTTCCCCCGGCTAAAGATATCTTCCTTCCTCTACAGAGTGGTTGAAGGATATTGATGTTGATCCTTAACCGCATGAAGTTAAAACCTCCCTGGCTATCTTCATCAGACTCCGTCTCCTCAATGGTGCCTACCACTGATCCGATATCCTTAGCTATCCTGCGTGACATACTTCCCACCGGTAGGTCATGAATTTGAACCCAAAAGCTTGTGCGATCAAACATAAGAGAGCTGATGGATTCACTTTTCTCCATCGCTCGCAGGCCGACGAGATATTTATCAAAAGACCAAGGTTCGCCCTGCAAAACCTTAACCACATCGGACTCATCTTTGAAAGTGAAAAGAACTAAATGATTACCCATATCTCTCACTTCAAAGCTTTTTCTAGTCTTCCATACCATCTTGAAAGTTCTCGCTATGGCCTCTATACTTAAAGTTCATTTTGTAAAGAACTTTGCAGCCAAAAAGAATTCACCCGCCTCCTTTTCTTCAACCACTTCATACCTGTCACCTTCAGATTCCGTAAGGGAAAATTTCTCCCACAAAGCAGTGATACCTTCCATTGACGCCATCAAAATTCCACTCCTATCACTCGTTATCAGTGCAACTAGACGAATGAAGGAAAACAGCCCAACTCTAGAGTAGGCACCTCTTCTACTGACTATTAGGGTTTAGAGAGAAACCCTAGGCCAGAGAAACATCCGTGATTCAATAGTTAGATTTAAGAATATATAACCATGTTAATTTTTTTAGTGAGAGTTTTAGCCTTTAGCTACAACCAAGTTTGTAGCCAAACTTTGTCTTTTCATAAGGATATAGTTTGGCAACAAACTTAATTGTATCCTTCGGCTACAACTTTATTTAATATTTTTTTTTATTGAATATCAATTTTGACAAATTTATCATTGGATTACATTTTCCTTTTTATATTCTCCATACTTGCAAAATTTTCAGAAGATCAAAAATTAATAGCTATTTCATCAATCAAATATTTAAATTTTAAGTTTTTGTAGTTTAAAATTATAAATAAATAGTAAATTGCATCTGATTGGCATAAAATTTTACATGTGTTTTAAGAACATAAAATATTTATAATTCAGAAATTAGAATTTGAAGCTTGGTATCCTTCACCTTCTTGGTGCCTTCATAGGTAGTCTCCAAAATTTGCCATGCCTCCTTGGCAATTGATACATGAGAAATCTTGTGAAATTTATTTAGTGAGACACCACAAAATATAGCATTAAGTGCTTTGCTATTAGCATTAACTGCTGTGAGAGCTGCCTTATCCCAAGTAGATTTGGCAGCCTCCGGCCTTGTCCAACCATTTTCTACAGCATCCCACACACTCTCATCAATGGAGCACAAAAATGCATGCATACGCACTTTCCAAAATGCATAATTACTCCCATCAAAGAAGGGAAGTGCATTGAGGGATTGAGACCTATCCATCCTAGGGGTCAAGGAACACACTAAGGATATAGAAATCCATCAAAGTGTATCCGCTTTGATACCAATTGAAAGCTCACTTAGTGTGTAAAATACTTGTGAATGTTTAAACCCCCAGTTACAAATTTTCCAAAGCAAGCTTATATTCAAACAATATATGTACGGAATATGAAATATAAGCAATACCCAAATATGCAAACTACTCTAAGCCATATTTTAATCACAACTTAGCAGTAATTAAAAGCAAAGAGTAAGGGATAAAGAGAAGTAAACAAAAGATAATATCAGCACGTGTTATCAAAGAGGAAACCAAAGAACTCGACGAAAAACCTCTCCACCGCCCTCCAAGTGGTAAAATGATCCACTAGAAAATCATTTAGGATACATGAATAGCAATAGACTCTCTAAACCTAATCTACCCGATGCACCTAAGCCCTCCAAGCTTCTTGCTCCAACAGGGTTATACCTAACCTTGTCTTTTCTAGCTTACTGGATCTCGCAATCAGCCCATTGCATCAACCAACATGAATTGGTTCTCTTTTGAACTGCTTCCTAAACACCAAAAACCTTCTTACTATTATGAATTAGGTGAGGTACGGATTTGGCTTAAGATCCTCTCATGAGTATGACAATGGAGAGGGTAAGAGTAGAGGAATTTGGAGAATCAAATGTATAAAATTGTGGATGAATCAATCTTGTTGTTCTCTAGGGTTTATCTCTCAAAATTCTCTCTGGAAGGTCTCTACATTCCATGGGTATAAGGGTATTTATAGTAGGGTATGAGATGGAATGTGAAAAGACATTTTTCAGCAAAACAGGGTGCGTTGGTGAGTCACTCGCGATTGGGATGAGTCACAAGTTCCAGTCACCAAATAGTAGAATGACCAGATTTTACTTTTTGTCCTATAGTGATCCAGCTATCCTAACCCTTCAACTTCCTGCATGCTCTACATGTACGCCACATTCTGGTGAGTCACCACTCTTGAGCCAATCACGAGATCTAGTTGCGAGTTGTCTCTTGATGCACACACTTGATCAATTCTTCAAACTCTCTCACACACAACCCTTACATTATTCCCACTTAAATACAGGGTTTCTAAATGCTGAATTACAAGCAAACTACTCAAACTATATAATGATTCAATGAAAAAGTTTTCATTATCACAACAATGAGTTAAAGATCAAAAATAAAGAGACAAACCATATAGGAAAGAAAAGGCAACAGTGTAACAACAAATGTTAATATTTTCTCCAAAATTCAATCCTAGATATGAGAATGCAAGAGAGCTTTCATTTATATCAAAGAAAAAAAATACCATAATAAATTTTACCCAAATAATAGAAAGAAATGTTTGGTTACCACATGGTGAAAATTTCCCACCTTCAAATGAACACCGATACCTTATCTAATTAATATATATAACTTTTTAAATTTTTATGGAATAATTTCCAAGTAAATCTTAGCAGGTATAAAAATTAATATTACATTTTTCAGGTACTCTTTAATAGAAATGAATATAATTTGGAAGGTTTTTACATAGACTTAAACACCTTAATCATTTTGCTTGTGACTAGTTGGCAAATTAAACCATTGTGTTCCATTCTGCCATTTTCTTTCATTTCGTACTTATCATCCTTAACTTAGACACAGAGACAAAAAAGAAAAAATAAATAAATAAATAAAAAGCAAGTTAAAGAACCCAAGTTTAAACAATGAGACATACACAGTTTTCATATAAATGTGTGTAAGGACAAAGAATGAGGAATAAACATTATGATCCCAATTTAGCAAATAACATCAAGAGAATGCAGAGTAGAATGCACTAAACAAATGACTTCAATCTCTAATGCATTAATTTTGTCGATGGTTAATTATCTTATTAGAATTAGTTTGTGATGCTGTTGAGCTAATTGAGAAGAACACTAACACACAGCATAATCTCAAAAAACTTTATTTGGCTATAACTTACAGCCTTTTTTCCATATACAATGTAACAATGGCAATATCCCTTGCCTTAACCCTCAATTCCAAAAATTTATGATCAAGTTTTACTTCATGCTTAGCCACATAAGGTTAGAATAACTGTTACAAAGGTATAAGATAACTTAAAAAAAATAGTTCTCAAAGTTTGAGATCTCCAAGGCATAGCTTTGTTTTAAGATACCAAATGCATGTGAAAAATGCCAACATTGCTTCACTGCACATTTGTAGCCTTTTCAAGGTAAGGTTAATATATATATATATATATATATATATATATATATATATATTTAAATCATGAAATCAAAAATAAATGAAAAAGACTAACAGGATCATGAAAATCAATTAATTTTTGTTATGTCGATAGATTGCATACCGTGAAATGAAAGTATGCCTAACTCTCTCACCATTTTCCACTCATTGATAGTGCAACATTAAGACATGGTGAGGGCAAGTGCGTATACATATGTCTCATTGAAGATTTAAAACTATGGTAGAATATGGTTTTATATTGCGCACCAAATATTCACTCTACATATATACCTAAAACAAAAACTATCCAACCAAATTACCTATATTTAAGCACCTACTTTATAAATAAAAAAATAAAAAAATTACCCGAAGGGTTTCTGCAACATGATGGTGGTGGGAGGCCAGTATGATGGAGATGATAGCCATTCAAATTTCTCTCTCTCTCTCTCTCTTTCTCACAAATGCTTTGTTAATCTTAGGTCTTTTATTTTGGTAATAGTAAAACAGTGCATTTTGTTTAAAAATTCACAACATTTTCATGAAACATGTCTAGGATTTGGATAGAGATGGATCCAGGCCCAGGTCTTCTACTGTTCTCTTCTTTTGCTTGGTCAATAAAGTATTTATTCAGGAAAAAAAAAAAAAAAAATGGTGATGCATGTCAGGCTAAACTTGCAATCTGATACATGAAATTAACTTTTTCACTGCACTGCGCACAAGCCTTGTTTTAGAGTCTTATTTCCTTTTTCTTTCTTTGTTTCTCAAAAGACGATATATGTATATATATGTATATATATATATATATATATATATATATATAAAATTTATTATTCTTTTTTTTAATGCAATAATTCATTATTTTTGGTCTTGTATATAGTCTGAACATGTATAACTCTATTGCGGTTTATAATTTGGGCAAAATGCAAAGCCACCTCATAATGTTTGAGTCAATTTCAAACAAACCGTACTATCAATATTCTGATTAGAATCCCTTAATCTGTCATCAGTTCTAGTGCATATTTTCTTGATTAAGGCTGATACCTTTCTCATTTCTGGCCACTTCTAACCCCAAGAAATACTTTAAGATTCCTAGATCTTTTATTTCGAACTTAGTATCCAAGAGCTTCTTCAATTTTGCCACTCATTGTGCATCATTTCTAGTGATCAATATGTCATCATCATACACCAAAAGAGCTGTAAAACTTGAGCCCTTTGAGTGCACAAAAAGAGCATAGTCAGATTTAGATTGTACAAAATCAAGCTTAGCGGTAGTAGTTGACAGTTTGGCATGCCACTGTCTACTTGCTTGCTTCAAACCATAAAGGGACTTTCTTAATCTGCATACAAGAGGCCTAACATCAGCAAAGGAGTAGTCCCTCTTGCCGTAAAATCATTGGGGAAGAGTCATTTACATTTCTTCATCCAAATCACCATGTAGAAAAGCATTGTTTACATCTAATTGATGTAAAGGCCATCCTTTGACAGTAGCAATGCTTAATAACACCCTAACTGACATTGACTTTGCAACAAGAAAAAAAGTTTCTGAGTAATCCAGCCCTTCTTGTTGAGTATATCCTTTGGCCACCAATCTGGCCTTATACCTCTCCACTGATCCATCGGAGTTATACTTGATTTTATAGACCCATTGCAGCCAATTGGACACTTACGAAGAGGTAAAGGAACAATATCCCAAATGTGATTAAGCTCCAAAGCTTAAATCTCCTTGTCCATTGCTGCTTGCCAAGATTTTGAATGCACAACTTGATGGAAAAACTAAAGTTCAACCTTATCATTTGCAGCAAGAGCAAAAGATTGATGGGAAACACTAATGTAAGCAAAGAAAGGTGTTGAGCAATGTCATAGGCACCATCTAAAGTTGGTTTGTTGGTAAGTAAATTACAAGAGTAATCTTGCAAGTAAGAAGGAGGGTTGTGTTGTCTAGTGGATTTCCAAAGTTGAATAAAGGGTAGGTCAAGAACCTGAGGAACCATGTCAGTGGTGGAATGAATATCAATAGGATTAGGATATTCTAAGGGCTAAGAGCTATCTGCAGGAGAACAAGCTAGATTAGCTGCAATATCTGTTGTAGGGTTGACAATATGTTCAAGAGGAAGGGTGCTAGGTAAAGTGGATAAAGAAACAAAATCAAAGGAAGTAGGTAAAACAAGTATATCATCAGATTCAGAAGAAAAAGGTATTACAAGTGAAGAAATGAGTTCAAAAGGATCAAGGTGCTAAGAAAGTGAGTGTGTTTGAAAAGGAAATATGGACTCATGAAAATGTACATCTCTTGAAATGAACACTGAATGTGTAGTAAGATCCATTACTTTGTAACCTTTAACACCAAAAGGATAACCCAAAAACACACACTTTGTTGCTCTTGGCAAGAACTTGTGCCTGTGATGTGCAAGTGTTGAAGCATAACAGAGACAACCAAACACCTGGAGGTGTGGAAAAGATGGTACTTGACCAAAAAGAACTTTATAAGGTGTTTTGTTTCTAAGAAAAGAAGAAGGAAGTCTATTAATAAGGTAAACTGTTGTGAGCACACAATCACCCCAATACTTTAAGGGAATATTTGATTGAAACTTGAGTGCTCTACCTACATTTAGAATATGTTGATTCTTTCTTTCTACTATAGATTTTTGTTGAGGGGTTTCAACACAACTTAAATAATGAAGTATGCCCTTGGATTTAAAGAAGTCCTTCATCAGAAATTCTGTTCCATTGTGTATCCTTATGCATTTGATTTTCTTATTGAATTGAGTTTCAACAAAAACATGGAACTGAGGCAATAAAACTTGTATTTCTAATTTAGACTTTAGCAAATAGATCCAAGTGCATCTAGAAAAATCATCAACTATTGTAAGGAAATATTTATAACCTTCCATAGTAGGAGTAGAAAAGGGACCCCACAAGTCACAATGAACAAGATCAAAAGGGAATGCAGAAATATTATTGCTAAAGGAAAAGGGTAACCTTTTCGCTTTGCTATTGGACATACATCACAATGAGTAGTCTTATTACACCGTACAAAAGACGCAATCTTATTTAAAAGCTCAAGTTTACCACTTGAACGGTGCCCTATTCTAAAATGCCAAAGATCTGGTTGAGTACAAACAAAATGTCAAAGAGTAAAAGCTAGAATAGAGGAAAAATCTTTGTTATTGAACTTGGTATCCAGTAGGTACAGTCCATTTTGCTCTTTACCCAAACCATTTGTGCTCCAGAGAGCAAGAAGGAACACACAACACATTAGTGAGGATTAAAGTTTCTATGAGATGTCCAGTTCCAATATGAGTCACCAAAGCCTTTTCACCATTCGGAAAGTAAACAAAAGAGTTAGAGACACAAGTAATAGAACTAAAGATTGAAATGGAGTGAACCATATGATCAGTGACTCATGTGTCAATGATCTAATTAGTGTTGTGAAAAGTTAATCTGTTTACTACTTCAACAGTGAAAATAGTAAAATTTGGAATTGAAATGGTTGAGGAACAAAATGCCTTACCTAAGAAATTGTGTAGGTAGTTTGAAGTAGAAGCACTTAATGCCAAAGGCTGTGAAGTGCTTGCTCCTGCAATAGTCAAACTAGTTGATTGCTAAGTGCTGAGTGCTGAATTGTTTCACCAACAGGCTGTGAAGTCAAGAAAGCTAAGAGCTGCTCACATTATGACTTGGAAATTGGGCATTGTGGAGATGAAAAGGCTGGTTCTTCATTGGTTTGGGCAAGATTGACATTCCCAAAATCTGTCATCTAATTGTAAGAGACTTGGTTTGCCATGGATTTATTTCTGAACTTAAATCCTGGTGGAAAACCATGTAGCCTATAACATTTTTCTGTTGTATGTCCTAATTTCCTACAGTGAGTGCAAATTGGTCCTTCTTTCTTGGAATTTCCTTTGCCACTATGTTTTGGACCAAATTCTGCATTGGAATACAGTGCTGTGGCTTCAATAGGATGAATTGTGACTGGACCAGAGAAGTCACCATTCTTGAAACTTCTTTGTTTCTCTTCTTGCAAGATCAAAGAGAGAACCTTGTTGATGTCTGGTAGAGGCTCATATAGCAGAATCTGACCTTTAATAGCTGAATAGGAATCATTTAATCCCATCAAGAACCTCATTACTTGATCACGATCATTAAAATCTGAAGTAATCCTTTGAGCTCCACAAGTGCAAGGACACTTACAGAGAGGAACAGTTTGGTAATTAGCCAACTCATCAACTAAAGCCTTAAACTTTGTATAGTATTCCTCCACAGAGAATTGGCCTTGTACAAGATAGGCAGATTCCTTCTAAAGCTCAAAGATTCTAGGTCCACTTTTCTGAGAAAACCTGTGGTGCAAATCAAGCCAAATTGCTCTAGCATTATCTGTATACATGATGCTAGAACCAATTCTAGGTGAGATAGAATTGATGATCCAACTCAGAACTATCATGTTGCATCGTGTCCACAAGATGAATTGTGGAGAATCTGGATCTGGTACTGGTATTGTACCATCAATAAATCCAATCTTGTGTTGAGCAGTGAGTGAAATGATCATTGATCTGGCCCATGGATAATAGTTCTTTCCTCCAATCAACTTCTCAGACACTAGTTGAACTATGCTACTATCACTGCTATTAAGAAAGAATGGATTGACAAAATCTTCATTCACAGTAGAAGAAGATTGATTATTCGAGGCTTCTTCAATGGACGCCATTGATGGTGCTTCGAAGCTTGAAGAAGAGCAAGATGAATTTCAGAGGATTAAAGTGGAAAGAACAGAAAAACAATCTGATTTGGTCTTGTTTAATGCTCTGATACCATGTTAAAAATCACAAGCTAAACAAGAATACTCAAATCAAGGAAAAAAACTAATCACTGAAAGTTCAAGAAAACTCCAGAAACAGAGAGAAAAATTTCTGAGTGAAAGAGAGAAAATCTTATTGCTGAATTTCTATGATTACAAGGACTGACTAAATTACATTGCATTACTCTCTATTTATACTACTGAAGATGAATCTAACAAGAAAGAAAAATAAGCGGGAAAGATAACTGACTCTAACAACTTTTCCTAAAAACTCTCCACCAATAATAATTAGCCATCTGTCACCTAAGTCCTAACTAACTGCTAACTTCGTCACATGTCTTTCACATGCAATACTTTACCCTCTAAAACTACAAGTAGTTTCTTCAGCCAAACAACAATGCTTCTGTCGTTTTGATCAGCAAGCTTCCTTTGCACTTTAGCTTTTTTCACATCAATCTTGCTTCCTTTCTTCAATGCAACTGCACTTATTTCTTCTGAACAAATTTCTTAATATGTCGTGGTCAATGCTTGGAAGCGTAGGGAATTGAAAAACCTTCCACAACCATTAGCACATTCGTTCTCTTTGGGTAAACTTATCGTGTCTTATCACTGAACAACTACTGGGACCTGGACAGGATTTCCAACATCTTTTCAAAGCTCAACAACTACTGGCTACTTTTGAACATTATTGTTTCATGTTGATCACAAAATTTATTTGTTGCCTATGTTATAGTGTTAACGTTTGTGGATTTATTTGTATCTGTATGATTGCTCTCTCTAATATACACTATTTCTTCTATTTTATTATAAAGTTTGATGGTTTTATTCAAATTAAACATCGGCCATTTCCATAAGCATATGTTCATAGATGAATATCTGTTGAAGCCTTTAAATGTTCTCTCTCTACCACTGCACCACAGCCTTTCTTTTACTATTATTTGCAGTCTTTTCGCTAACCAGCTCCATTAGTTCCCAGCCAGTCTACAATTACCACTTTTATTTAGATCAATCAAATGAACTCCCCAACGCCAGTTACAAATCCGACCTCACAATCCTGTTTGGTTCTTTATCCTTAAAAGCTGTCGAAAACAATAACTTCTCCAGCGAAAGGTCTGAAATGTTTGGTATCTACGGACTCTTCCAGTGCCGAGGTGATGTTTCTAAAGAAACCTGCCCAAACTGTGTAAGCTATGCGACCCCAGAAATCGCAAATCGGTGTCCATATAATAAAAGTGCCATCATATGGTACGAGGAATGCATGTTACGCTACTTTGACCAAAATTTCTTTGGAGAGGCACTAACGTCGCCAGGGTTCATCATGTGGAATACCATGACTACTTCACCTGACCTTCCTAATTTTTATGCACTTTCTCTATTGAATGTTCTAATAAATGGTGCCAAAGTAACAGATATGTAGTTCAAAACCGCTAATCAGACAGAGAAATGGAGTAATGGGTCCACGAAAAGTTATGGGTTGGTGTAGTGTACTAGAGATCTTGATAATGGTACATGTGGCGAGTGCTTAAGCGACTTGATGAATAGAGCACAGATCTGTTGCCAATCAAAAATAGAGTGGCGCATCGCAGGCCCAATGGTTGTAGATTTGATATTTTCATGGAAGAGAAATCCTCCTAACCCGTTTCATATTTTGGGCTTATTAAATTGTCAATTTGTAGATCAATCATCTCCGGAAAAATTACACTTTACCTGTCACACCCCAAACCCAAAAGGGTCCAAAGTATGGGAAACACATCCCAAAGATACCTATAGATTTTTCCTTTTTGAACAACCAAACTATAGGAGATCTTTATTTTTCTTTCATTTCCACATGATAAGAATATATAACCATAAATCTCCACATTACAAGTCAGAGCTTTATAACACATTTACGAACAATAACTAAAAATCATGTGCCTCCACATAGAACATGAATATATTACAAAATCTTATCAAGAATAAGGACCTATCAAGTCTAAGCCTACCATGCCAAAAGCTAACAAACCTCAAGCGACCCACCTCCAATAGAATTTAGGCGTAAATGCACTTTTAGTCCCTACATTTTGACATTTTTCCATTTTAGTCCCTACATTTTGACATTTTTCCATTTTAGTCCCTACATTTTATTTTTTCCACTTTTAGTCCCTAAAACCAATTAACGCGTGCTATTTTCGTCCTTTCCGTCAGTCAACCCACAAAATCAAACCAAGAACAAGAATTCAAAATTAAACCCATTGAATCAACTTCCTTTCCCACTTAAAATCAAATCAATAATGCAATAAAATTTGAGAATAGAACAAAGACCAATGCTGAAAGACCCATGCTGAAAATCCATAAGTTTTTCTCGTTCTTCCCTAAAGATTCATAGCCAAAATCATAAAATCAAAGAAAACCCAGAAATCTCAAACACTCAAAAACCCAGAAACCCAAAAACTCAAACAAAACCTAGTTTATTTCAAACAATCAACAACAAAATCAAACAACCTGGACAACTCGGCTCATTGAATCAAACAAACACACAAACCTAGAAAAACCCAGCCAAACTCAGCTCATTGAATCAAACTCGACTCATTGATTTTTTTTTTTTTTTTTTTTTGGTTTCATTTTTTGGGTTTGGGTATTTGATTTTCGGGTTTGATTTTCTGGGTTTGGGTATTCGTTCTGGATTTCTTATACTCGGCTTCGGATCTAGCCAGCGCTTCCAGCGTTTCTTTCGACTGAGCTTGAAAATTGCCGGTGTCGGATTCTTCTTCGTTTTGGTGGCTTCGGAGCACGGTCTCTAAGGATGAGTTGAGCTATCTCACTCGATGGCGAAGCTTGAAGGCAACGGCAGAGCTTGAAGATGATAGCGATAGTGGCAGAGCTTGAAGGCGATGGCAGCGATGGCAGTGCTTGAATTCGACAGTAGCGATGACAGAGTTTGAAGATGACCTTTTACTCGCCTGGGTTTGTTGTTGTCGGTTGTGGCTTTTGCTCACTGGGGTTCACTTGTTGTGGGTTACGGCTTTTGATCGCCGGAGTTTGCTGCCGTGGGTTGAATCGGTTTTGAGGCTTGGGTTTGAATGGGTTGTGGGTTTGAATAGGTTGTGGTTCTTAGGTTGGTTTTGAAGTTTCGACGGTGTGTGGCGTTGTTTTGGTGGTGGGTATAAATTTCGGTGGTTGTGGGTTGCTGTTGGTGGGTATAAATTTCATGTTCTTGGGTTTGATTTTCTGGGTTTGGGTTTGATTTTATTGTTTTTAATTATGTTTTTAATTTTTTTATTTAGTTAAAATTAATAAATTAATTTTTTAAATTTATATGCTGATGTGTCATCGTGATGTGGCATTTTTTGTAATATTTTAATTGTTCCGGCTGCCACCTCAGCTATTTCCGTTGGTTGACTGACGGAAAGGACGAAAATAGCATGCGTTAATTGGTTTTAGGGACTAAAAGTGGAAAAAATAAAATGTAGGGACTAAAATGGAAAAATGTCAAAATGTAGGGACTAAAAGTGCATTTATGCCTAGAATTTATTAAGGTCTCGTTGAACATAGCAAAATTGAGTCACCAACCATTTATAACAAAAGTCTCCAAATCTAACATGACACTCTAATCATCACCAAAGAAGTAAGTTTCATACCCAAGGTATAGCTAATAAATCTGAAAAACTGTTAAAGGATGGGATGAGCTAATACCCAGTAAGTAGCATAGTAATGGGGGTGGGGGAAATACAAGTTTCATCTTCAATAATAATAATATGACAAGAATGATTAAGCAATGAAATACAAAGTTTCTCAAAGTAAATACCTTGAAACTATATACTATAATCTGTGAGCCCTAACAATATAATTTCCAAAACCATAATATCTAACATAAGGTAAATTATCACAAATATACCACACTACCACATAGATCGGTCAAGGGATCCACCCATTTACAACTAGCATGATATTGTCCTCTCTGGTATGCAGACTCTTGGCCCTATGGACAGCAGCCTCACCCATACTCTCAAGGTTTTTCTCTCCCCCCATGGGCAGCAGAGAAAGCGCATCAAATAGGACCTCTCTTGCATGTGGTCTCTTGGCCCCATGGGCAGCAGCCTCACCCACACACAATCAAGGAACCTCTTCCCCCCATGCGCAGTAGGGAAGAACGTGTCATCCAAAGTGAAAGGGCACTAACCTGGATTTGATTCCATTGTCACAAAGACTACGGAACTAAATCGGGTGATCACCGGGAAATCACACATGGCATGGTGTCAAAACCACATAAAGCTCACAAGTATATATTTTGATAGTTTTTAGACCCCTTAAAAACACAATTGATTTAACCTAGGTAATTAGCCAAGTTTTTACTTAGTACAATTTAACAAATCTAAGTTATCACAATCACAAAGATCATATCATGCAAAGCAGTGGAAAGATAAATAACACAAGATATGATCACCTAGGAAACCAAACCAGTAAAAACCTAGGGAGGATTTGACCTAGCTATCCTCAAGGTAAACTTGAATCCATTATCTTGAAAGAATCGAAGTTCATACAATAAGACTTACAAGCCCCCACGCTCGACTTCTTATTGCTACCAACCAGTAGAACTTACTGACACGACCACGTGCAAGTTCCGAATCCATGGACTCCTTCTTTCTTGGATTCACCACCAGATACAAGCACACCCACTTGTGTTTTCTTTAAACTTCAATGGCAACAACCGAGTTGATCATCAAGGTGTAAATAATATTTTCTCCTTGAAAATCCTAAGTTTGTGTAAAGGAAGGCTCCTCTAGATCTCACAAGAGATTTACACAAATCGCAATATGAGCAACACTAAAACGTGGCTAGGGTTTGCCTTTTATACTTAGGACAAATTAGAAAACCCTAAAACGTTTTAAACAACTAGGGCTGACTTGGAAATCTGCAAAAAAAAAAAAAAAAAAAAAATTCTACCGAGCTTCGATCGATCGAGCCAGGCCAAAATGCATAATGCTTTCTGCATTAGCTCGATTCCAACTTTACATAAAACGTACAACTTTGAGCAAGACTAAAACACTTCTAAACACATTGTTTTGATCATGGTTTGCCAACAATACACATTAGAGTTCTAAATACATAAATACCTAAGTCTTTAGAACCTCACATTTCCTTTCAAAAACATAGTTTATAACCAGGTAGTTTCAGAAAAACCTTAAATAATCTAACTTCTACAAAGTTTGTAAGGTTTTCAACTTCATTCTTGTCAAAAAGATTTTCTATCAATTTCCCAAGTACTAAGACAAGATAAGCATCTTTAAATTTTCTAATATACCATAAAATCCAAGATTTCCCTATCAAAGGTTAAATAAAATATGCTCATTTTTCCATATCAACAAATTCATGCATTTTCCCAAATGCAATACCAAATATGATGCATTTTCATATATAATCATACATACATTAAGGTTACGACACAATAGTTTTTAGGAAAATATAATTTCCATAGGTAGTTTCCAAAAGTGTCTACCAAAAACAACATTTATGCAACATGTTTATTTTTCAAAAATCTCATTAAAAAACTACTTACCTCGCAAACGCAAAAGCCTAATTCTCCAAGCTCCAAAGGAGATTAGCTAGAACCTGAACAACATCAAGCAAACCTAACACAATAAGCATAAAGCTTAAAATTGTATCTAGCTACAATTTAGGAATTGCCAAATAAACACTTAATTAGGCAAGCCTAATATTTAACCTCATCAATAACACATTCCTCTCCCAAAGTTTCTCAACAAATTGATTCTCAAGGCATAAACTCCAATTTATAAAGTTAACCCATTTAATATCATTTCCAACATTATGAATAGCTTCCATAAATTTACACTACATCATTAAGAGACCCATGAAAGTAAAATCAAAATATCTTCCAAGACAAGAAATTTAGAACTTCAACTAACTCCAAATAAACTCAATAGCAATGGAAAAATTAGATTTACCAACCATCACATGTTATAACTCAAAACCCCTAAATTTTCCACCATACATAAACCTTAGATAGTCATCATTAGCACAAATTATATACCCACTTATCAAATAATTCCACCAATACAAAACTCATACATAAAAACACATAAATATCACTTCCAATGCTCATAAATCACATGGGTATCATTATTAAAGCTTAGATAAAAATAACCTCAAGCAAAAGTGCAAAACCCACCAAAAAGATGAGAAATTTTTACTTTAAAAAAAGGATGTGAAGGTGTTTATGGATTCTCAAGGATTTTCTGGTGACATTGCCGAAAAAATGATGGTGAAGATGGTGGCATGGAGGTACCGGTGGAAGAGGATGAGAGTGAAGAGAAGAGTTTTTGAGAGAAAAGAAGAAAATAGAAAAGAGAGCAAGGAATGGATGAGCCGGCCAAGAGAGAATAAGGTGGATTGAAAATGAGTGGTGGGGAAGTGATGTAGTAGGTGGGGCACGTGTGGTCCCAAAAATTTGACCATTATTACCTTTTTTTTTTTTTTTTTTTTTTGGTGACTGGGACATTACATTATCACCTTAAACTATGCACTAGATTACATTTTACACCCTAAACTGTCCGACTGCACACTTTGCACCCTAAACTATCACGCTTATCATGCTTTGCACTCCAGTGTTATTTTTGCTGTTATACATAAAAAAAAAAAAAAATTATAAAAAAATTATAAATCGAATAATAAATTACATCTCATTTGTATAAAATTTGATATATTTTTTAAAAACATAAAGAACATGCAATTTAATGGTTATATTTTCAAAATATGTATCCTAAATGGTTATATTTTCAAAACATGTAATCTTAGGCTACAACTAAATTTGTAGCCAAACTTTATCCTTAAACTTTGGTTCCCTTAACAATATATATACAATATATGCAACAATTTCAAAATAAGAAAATTTGTAGAAAGAAATTGTAAAACTTTATGTATTTACTTTTTTTTTTTTTTGGTCAATATATGAAGTTTCTTAATAGTCATTCTAAAAAAAATTCCTGAAGCCACCACTATCTCAAACACGTTTAAAGGAGTGGAAAGGTACCTAGAGGTTCTTCAGTGGTGTGCCAACGAGACTCTTGAATGCTTAAATTAACAAAAATCCTTTTGATGATGAAAAGTTTTCTAAGGATATTTTTAATAGAGTAATGTCATACCATTCCTTATGACCTTCTCTTTTACGCTTGTCTAAAAGAGTGGATGGCTCTGCCATTCAAGGATGTCATTTGAAATTAGAATCATTACACCCTTTGGAAACGGAATTGAATGAAAATTTTGAATTGAATAAATTTGATATTTAAATGACTTAATTGAATGAAAATAAAGTTAGAAAACTGAAATAAATTTCAATCAAATTTAGAGAGAGAAATTTATATTTTAGCCTTTGCATTACTATGTAAAAAGATTAAAAAAAAAAAAAAAAAAAAAAAAAGACTATTAGAAGATCATGAGGTTGATTTTTTCCAAAAGTAATTTGGTCCCCATTGAAAGATACACAATTCTTTTATAGGACAAGGATTTCTTACACACAAGCCTGCAAGGCTACAGCACAAACAGGAATAGGTGTCAAAAAAAGAGAGAGACACATGCAAGGGTCATGTGCAACGCACCTAACCCATCTTAAGAGAAAATGGTTAACCTAACAAGAATAGTTTCTCTCTCTCCTTCATCTAAATCTAAAGCTGACAGCACCCACACAAGGCCAGGCCTCTCTCTCTTTTTCTCTCATCCCCCTCCTCCTCCTTTGTTTTTTTTAGGAACCCTAGACTAGCAAAGAACCACTGCCTTTGTGCCATAGATTGTAGGCAATTTGAAAAGAAAAATGCTATTGCTAGTACATGTCCTTCATACTTACATTTTCTTTTCCCTCATAAGCCAATATGAAGGCATTCAGAAGTACAGGACCATTAGACAATGTGAGAACATATAACAAAGTAAAGCACCCAAATAAGAACATTTCTTTCCAATGGATTAAAATGATTGATTGTAGGATTGATGTTTGGGATGTTGATTTTGCTCTCTTTTGCTTATTCAATTGCTCCAATAACATACATACAGTAACAATTTTCATTTGGGGTTCTTGAAAATAAATAAATAGATAAAATTTATAAAAAAAAAAAAAAAAAAAAAAAAAAAGAGGATGAGAGAGAAAAAGAGAGAGAAGAGAGAGGAGGGTTTGAAGAGAGAGACGTTTGACCTTGTGTGGGTGCCATCAACTTTAGATGAAAGAGAGAGAAAGAAACTGTTAACGTTAGGTTAACAATTTTCTCTTTTTTTTGACACTTGTAGTAAACTTGTGTGCATGAAATCTCTATCCTTAATTATATATACTGCCTATATTCCCTTATATGTACTGCCTCGGTTTTATTTGATTTTCCATCTTAAAAATCCAACATTCTTAGAAAATTCTGAACAAAATATCATTTAATACTAGTGTTTTCAATTTTAATACAGTGTTTCTAAATAAAAATGTTTTGAGCTTTTAATGTTCCATTCTGAAAGCTCGGATTTGTGTGAAAACACAAGAACTTGTTTAGACTTCCAATAAAAATTACGGCTAAATTGTTTTAACTCTAACTTAAACTAATTGTGGAATAAGAGTAAATGAGCACAAACAACCGATAACACTACCCTAAATTATATTCATCCATTATCAACAATAAAAGAAAAGCTTAAAGAGTAGGGAAGAGAGATGCAAACACAAGATAACACCGATGTAACCACCCTGCCCTAACTGTGTAGATATTGTCCGCTTCGGAGCCTCATACCCCTCACGGTTTTGTTCTCCCTCAAAGCACATCGCAGTGGGGGAGAACAAAACCGTGAGGGGTATGAGGCCCCAAAGCAGACAATATCTACACAGTTAGGGCGGGGTCGTTACAAATGGTATTAGAGCCATGCCCAAGTCAGAAGTATGGGCCCCACACGCGAGGACACGTGTGCCCGTAAGGGGGGTGGATTGTAGTGATCCAAAAAGAGGGGGGGTCTTGCATTCTATGGAATCCCACATCGCCTAGGGAAGCATATGGGAATGTGTTTATAAGGAATGACCTTCTTTCAATGTGTAGAGGTCTTTTCCCCTACTATTGTGTGCTTTGAGGGAGAACAAAACCGTGAGGGGCATAGGCCCCAAAGTAGACAATATCTACACAGTTGAGGCAGGATCGTTATAAATGGTATCAGAGCCATGCCCTAGTCGGAAGTGTGGGCCCCACACGCGAGGACACGTTTGCCCATAAGGGGGGTGGATTGTAGTGACCCAAAAAGGGGGGGTCTTGCATTCCATGGAATCCCACATCGCCTAGGGAAGCACATGAGAATGTGTTTATAAGGAATGACCTCCCTTCAATATGTAGAGGTCTTTTCCCCCATTACTGTGTGCTTCGAGGGAGAACAAAACCGTGAGGGGTATGAGGCCCCGAAGTGGACAATATCTACACAGTTAGGGCGGGGTTGTTACAGATGGTATCAGAGCTGGCCCGGTAATCCCGTGTGGGCTCAGAGACACTACCCCACAAAGTGGGCCCTAACAAGGACGTTAGGGATTTAAGTGGGGGAGATTGTGATGCCCCAATATGATTGATGTATGTGGGTGTGTAATGAATCCCACATCGGGTATTTACTAGGTAGATTTGGGCTTTATTAACAACTATAAGGAACCTCAATTGTAATTAGTCCTTTTGAGATATAACGCAGATGTGGCTAGCGCTTTTCCTTGGGTCGTTACAGATGGTATCAGAGCCATGCCCTAGTCGGAAGTGTGGGCCCCACACGCGAGGACACGTGTACCCGTAAGGGGGTGGATTGTAGTGACCCAAAAAGGGGGGGTCTTGCATTCCATAGAATCTCACATCGCCTAGGAAAGCACATGGGAATGTGTTTATAAAGAATGACCTTCCTTCAATGTGTAGAGGTCTTTTCCCCCCACTGCTGTGTGCTTTGAGGGAGAACAAAACCATGAGGGGTATGAGGCCCCAAAGCGGACAATATCTACACAGTTTGGGTGGGGTCGTTACAACCGAGATATGTTATCAAAGAGGAAACTGAAGAACACGGCGAAAAACCTCTCCACAACCCTCCAAGTCGAAATCAATCCACTAGAGAATAAAGTTGGAGTCCAAGCCTAGTCTACCCAATGTACTTGAGCCCTCCAAGCTCCTGCTACCAACTAGTTTCTTGGAACTCACTTAACAGTCAAATTAGGTGTGGTAAGTGTTTCGGCTATCAACCTCTTAAGGATTTAGAGATGGAGAGGTAGGAGTAGAGGAAAACCATAAGAAAATGTATAGAAGATTGTAGGTATAATAATCTCTAACTCTCAAGTGTATTTTCTAGGGTTTTCTCTCTAATAAACATTCTTTACAATATGTGGGTAATAAGAGTATATATAGTGTGGGTAAAGACTTGGTAAAACAAAACATGACATTTTGCCAAACTGAACATTTTGCGAGTATTTCGCAGGAAGTCCTTATCTGCGAGACACTCACGAAATCCTCCAGGTTGGCATGACTTTTCGCCTTCCATTCATGTGCTCTACACGTGGCTATTTCGCGGGTAATCTTCTTGTGAGACACTCTCGAAATCCACTTGTTCATTCTTTTAAGCTTGAGTCTTCATACTCTCTCACACTCATCCCTTACAATTAAAAACCCACAAAAATATAGAGAAATATAATTGAAGAAATTACAATTAAATTTGACACAGAATTAAAACCAACACAAAATAGTTGTAAATTACAACTTTACACATTCCATAATTTGAACTTAAATAAAACAAAAGAAAAGGTATTGTTGAATTTGTCAATTAAGAACAATTAGCATTTAGCAAGTAAAATAAAAGAAGAAAAGTACGTAAAATCATACAAATTGAAAGATATAGATATTTAAAGTACAAGGCTTGTATTTTAGTGATATCATTTAATCTTTTTATTAAGAGAATCAGAGTTCAAAAACGTATCATTTTCCTACTTCTTTAGAAAAATCAATTAATAATGGGTGATGAGGACAATTTTGAAATATAACAAAATAATACACGTATAAACAATGCAAGACATACACCTCTTCCCGCATCAAAATTTTCATACTACTAATTAAGTGTTAACTTGTAATTAATGCATAAGTTGACATAATATGATGAAGTATCTGCAGTAGACAGTAAGTGAATATATTGTAAAAGTATTATTATTGGGCCACCCACTTGGTGACAGCTCAGAACACAAGACTGAAAAAGATCTAGGATCACAAAATTTTCAAACTTCTACACTGAACAAGAAGTGAAAGTATAATTAGGGAAGAAAAAAAATAGTAAATTATAATAATTAACTATTCACAATTTTTCTTATAAGAATTGTGAAATAATTTATGATTTTCTAACTATTAATACGCCCTATCTAAGTATTACTCACGATTGGGTCGTTATTACATGTCGTATATTATATTATTTGAATATACAAAGCGTGTGAAATTGAAACACCTTGGTCAAGGCACAAATATTGAAGCATGCAAAGTTCAACACTTGTACGTAGGAGAAAGGAAATGATCAAAAAAAATTTAGGTAATTATATGTTCTTTTTTCCCTGAATTTTAAACAAATATACGTGGTTTCAATATGCATGCTCCTCTTCTTTCTCTCTCTCTCTCTAGTCAAAGTTGAAAAAAAATTTAATTAAATTTTTAATTGAAGTCTAATTTTGCATCACGTGTCTCATCTAATTTTTAAATTTATATGTCAAGTAAATTATTAGATGCAAAAGTCAAAGAGTCTAAATTCAATTAGATTTTAAATTGAATTTTAATGAAGTTCAATTTTGCATCATGTATTCCATTTAATTTTTTATTTTTGTGGTAAGTAAATTATTATGTGCAAAAACCAAAAAGTTTATATCTAATTAGATTCTAAGTTATATATATATATATATATATATATATATATATATATCTCAAAAAAAAAAAAATTAGACCTTTTCAAGTACTAGGAACATGTGTCCATATTGGTATCATGAATGCCGGTGAGAAAGTAATTGCAGTTTAACTATTCCAAATTATCAATTACTTCTAAAATTATAAGAAAAATTACTTGTTTATTATGGATATATATTGAGATATAAGCTAAGCATATGTTCATCGATTGACGAATTTTCTGTAGAAGAGCTAGTAAGTATAATCTATTACTTTCCCCTGCAAAACTCCAGAGCCTTTCTTTTGCTAATACTCGCAGTCTATGCACTTACCAGCTCCATTAATTCCCAGCCAACTATAATTGATTACTTTTGTTTAGATGAATCTAGGGAGTATTTGTTTTGTCGTAATGTGCTCTTTGATGTAATCCACATTAAGATAATTTGACATTAATTTTTTTTGTTTATTTTATTTTTTTAATATTATTATAATTTAAAATTTTACAAAATATGTCATATTACCTTAATCTCATTGTCTTTTTAAACAATGTGGTGTTGTATTTATTGAGATTACATTAATTTAAAATTACAATAATGTAATATCACGATATAATGTAACACCAACCGAATTACATCTATCACATCCAACTTCTATTGGATTCTTTACACTCTAAAGCTTCCCAAAACTACAGCTTCTACAACGAAAAGTAATAGTAAACGTCAAAAAAGCTACCAAAATTCCCATCACGTTTTGAAAATTCTTTATTATAAAGTAGATGTTTTATTCATATTAAACATCAGCCATAGACATACACATAGGTTCACGGACGAATTTCCATTGAAGCCTAAGAGTTAAAATGTTTTCCCTCCAATACAACACAACCTGTCACTTTTATTTGCAGTCTTTTCCCTTATCAGCTCCGTTAGTTCCCAGCCTTCCTACATTAAGCACTATTGTAATCCGACAACTGAAACCGCCAATCCAACAAACGAAGCTGCGAACGCCACTTACCAATCCAGTCTCACAGTCCTGTTGAATTCTTTATCATCTAAAGCTTCCCAAAACTACAGCTTCTACAACGAAAGCTCTAATATTGGCATCTACAGCCTCTACCTCTGCAGAGGTGATGTTTCTAATGGTACCTGCCGAGGCTGTATAAGCTTTGCGACCCAAGATATCACAACTCGATGTCCATCTAACAAAAGTGCCATCATATGGTACGATCAGTGCATGTTACGCTACTCCGATGTTAATTTCTTAGGAGTGGCATCAAAGAAGCCCCAGCTCATCTGGTGGAATACTGACCGGAATATTTCTGCACCTGACCAACTAAATTTTAACGCACTTAGTCTATTACACGATCTAATAGTTCATGTCGGGACAACAGATATGTTGTACCAGACTGGTGTTAAGGAAGTGACATTGAGTGATGGGCCTACGAATGGTTCTGGGTTGGTGCAGTGTACTAGAGATATCGATGTTGGTTCATGCGGCCAGTGCTTAAGAGGGTTGATGGATGAAGCCCAGAAATGTTGCGAATCCAAAATTGGGTGGCGCGTATTAGCCCAAAGTTGCAATCTGAGGTATGAGAACTACTCTTTCACTGAGCAACCACCAGCAACCCCACTGCCGCCACCACTGCCCCAATCCGTGCCTGCAGCACCGCAGCCGTTGACGGCGCGTGATAGTGGTAAGTCAGTCGGTATTTTCACAAACAATTTGGGTTTATTCAGCTGTTCATTTATTAAATATTACTCATATTTTTACCGATATAGTAGGATTAGATGATCATGTTTTTGCTTAAACTTTTTCTCCAAAAAAGAAGAAAAAAAAAAGAAAAAAAAAAAGAAAAAGAAAAAAAAGATGATCACACTTAAGAAATAAAAATAAATCAAATGATAACATTATTAAACTTAAAAAATTATTTAAGAGGGACCTGATTGGAAGGGGAAAAAGATTCTAAATAGAGGATTAAATATAATACTCTTTCTATTCTAAATTGTCTGGCTTGCATGAAAAACTCAACTATTTAGGAAAATATCATTAAAAGTCTTATCTTATTTTTTACTTTTAAGTTATAAATTTTATAAATTGCTCTCAAACAAATTTATTAGAAATTACTATGCATATAAAATATACAAAAGAATTTATGGTGCTTAATTTCCAAAGTTAATAAGTTATCATAGATTACAAACTCTATTGTTTCACTACTCCTTCCATTACAAACTTAGTGGTTTTAGATTACAAAGTTAATTTCAAATTTAAATTCTATATTAGCCAAGCCTCATCAAAATTCAATCTGAATCTTCTAATCAAATTTTAATACAAGTATTGATAACCACCACCACTTCTAGGCAAGTTGGTACCCGGTTTGTAAGCAACCTATTACTTGGGGGTTCGAGCCCCCGCATTTATCAAGCAAAAAAAAAAAAAAAAATTTACAAGTATTGATAAATTATACGAGGGCTTAACAAGAATGTTAATAAAATAATAAGGATCGAGTTTTCAAAAATGACTTCATTTTGAGACATCTCAAAAATAGAATATAGGCTAAACAATTTGGCACAAGGTGAGTAGCAATTTTAAAGATGATATAAGGTTTAATTGGGACAGAAAGAGTAATAGTTTTTGAGATGATATGGCTTAATTGGGATAAAGAAGCTAGATAAACTTCTATTTCAACTCACAAACATTGAATGTTTTAGTCTACAACTTGCAGAAACTCTCCCTTATGTTTACTTCAGTACTTTTTTTTTTTTTTTTGATAACAATGTTTACTTTAGTACTTTCATAGTTGCATTACACTGTCTCTCATCTGGCGATTTAATTCCTCTTTTTTCTTTATAAATTTTTTTTATAAAATGGGCTGAAAAGAAGAAATTGAAATAAAATACGTTTGAAGTTGTAGAAATTTGAAAAAGGGTAGCTGTCTAGCTAATCACATAAATAACATTTGAGTTATAATTGGGCTAGGGCTTTTTTTTCTTTTTTTCTTTTCTTTTTTAATTATATAGTGATAGGACATATGTGTTTCACATGTTAAGAACATATGTCTTGATTTTATATAATTGGCTTATCCTTTGACAAAATGCACTTTACTTGTACTTGGATAGATTTAGGACGTTTCAAATACTTCAAGAAACCTTGTTTCAAGATCACGTATTGAAGCTTTCAAGTCTGTTCAAGAAAACAAGTTCAGAGTACAAAATCATTAAAGCTCGACAGCTGGTCAACGGCTGCATCTATCGAGCTTAAGGAAACTGTTCTTCATTCGGTGTGCTCGACACCTGCTCGACACCCGCTATCTGTCGAGGTTTAAGATTTTCAGAATTTCAATATGATTTTCTTGGGATTCGTGAATATGTCTTTGGGCCTTTTTTTCTCCTAAACCTAGACATATAAAAGGATCAGTTTAAAGGCCGCCAAAGGGTTCACAAGTTACACAAGCTTTGAGCAAACTCTGTTCAAGCAAATTGTGACCGGAGACAAAGTTCTTGCTCTAGTTCATCTCTTTCTCTTAAAGAAGTTGCTGTGTATGTGCACCATAGGATTTTGTGACCAAGCATCTTCTTGATCTTCATCGTTTGGATGAACTGAAAAACTTTGCAACCAACAACCTTCTTAGTTGGTGATTGAAGTCACGTACTGGGATCCACGCAATTGGTTAGTCACGTACTGGAAGTCGTGCATCTGAAAGGGGAACTGTCACTACAGAACAAGTCCAATTGGGTATTGGGGTAAGGGTTCAACTGTAAGTTGGTAAGGTACTTGAATTCTTTTACTTGTAACTGCTTGTTGTGATAATAGTGGAGTTTCAGGAGTGGTGACCTAAAAATCACCCGGTAGGGCTTTTGCCGTTAAGTTTTCCCCATTCGTAAACAAATCACCGTGTTATTTAGTTTCCGCTGCATATTTAGTTTATTGGTGATTTGTTTGTACTACCACGCGTTTGCATGATAAATTGATTGATTAACAACTTGACTAATTAATTAATTAATTTTTTATCACAAGGGGTCATTCAGTTTGTAGCCTATCAAGTGGTATTAGAGCGGGCATACTCTGATTAGGGTTTAATCTTTGCTGTGTTGATCCATTGACCCCTGTTTGTCATAGATAGAGGACAGTCATTAATTATACCTCCTTTATTTGATGGCACTAACTATGCATACTGGAAAGTACGCATGAGTGCTTTCTTGCAGTCTTTAGATGAGAAAGTGTGGCAAACTGTGGAGTTCGGCTGGACTAAGCCTACAGAAGCGCTAGCCGACTGGGATGATGCCAAGATTAAGGCGAACTTCAACAGCAGAGCTTTGAATGCATTGTTCAGTGCTGTCACCAATGAGGAGTTCAAGAAGATATCCTCTACTGAAACTGCCAAGGAGGCTTGGACCATTCTCTAGACAACCTATGAGGGTACTAAGGCTGTCAAAGACTCAAAACTTCAAAGGCTCACTACAAGCTTTGAAGAGATAAAGATGGAGGAGGATGAGTCTTTCGATGAGTTCTATGCCAAGTTAAAGGACATAGTGAACTCAGCTTTCAATCTTGGGAAAACCATTCCTGAACCCAAGATTGTGAGGAAAGTGCTCAGATCTCTACCTGAGAGATTTCACACCAAGATTACGGCAATAGAGGAATCAAAGGATATTGACAAGATTTCTCTGACTGAGCTGGTTGGAAACTTGCAGACCTACGAGCTAGAGTTGACAAGAATAGGCAAGTCGGGTAAAAGCAAGAGTATGGCACTGAAGGCCAAGAGTAGTGAAACAAATGAATCTTCTGATGATGAAGATTCCAAGATGAAGTCCTACATCACCAGGCAGTTAAAGAAGTTCATGAAGAACGCCAATGGAAAGGGTTTGGACAAGGACCACAGGCAATCCAGTTCTTCCCAATTTAAAGGCCAAGACAAAGGGAAGAAGGATGCTAAGGAATGTGGTCAGTACATTGTTCCCTTAGGATCTAAGTGCTTTGGGTGTCAAGGCTTCGGTCACATGAAGCATGAGTGTCCCACATATCTCAAAAGCATTGGGAAGAGCAAGGCACTTGCTGTTACCTTGAGCGACACTGAGCCTGAGGATGATTCCGACAATAAAGATGACAGAATCTTAAATGCCTTCACAGCCACAGTCAATCCTACTAATGGGATTGTTGAAGATGTGGTTGAAGAAGAGGAGCTGGTGGAATCTAAGTTTGAGAAGATGGATGACCAAGATGACATCCATATAGCCTATGAGAAGCTGTATAAGCTTTCCGAGAAGCATGAGAAATTATATAGGCTAACCACCAAGAAGCTCAGTGATGTGGAACTTGATCGTGAGGAGCTTTCCACAAAATTTGATGAAGCCAATCAGACTATTGGAGCACTGAGATTCGAGAACAATTTCTTGGCTGAGAAGACCAAGAAGCTTGAAGCGGGGCTGTTTCAAGTCAGAGCTCAATTGGAGAGGACTTCAAGCGCAAAACTAGATGAGATGTTGAGCATTCAGAAATCTGCTTCAGATCGAACAGGTTTAGGGTATGGTCTTTCTTCCTCTAATACTGCTTCTTCTAGTATTACTGTTTTTGTTCCTCCTGCTAATAATGTTAAAACTAAGAACAATGAGATTAAAACTAAATTAGCTAGTGAGAATTTAGATAAGGGTAAATCTATCTTAGAAGCACCCCCTAAACTTGAGAAGAAAGATGTTAAAAAACCTAGGGCTAAGAAGGCTAACTCTCAAAAATTTAAACAAAAGAAGCAGCATCTCTATCATCATTGTGGAGCTACCGGTCATACTCGACCAAATTGCTATAAGTGGCTTGCCACTCAACAGAGCAACGGCTTGATAGCATCTGGGTACTAGGATTAGCTTCAATCCTCTCTCGCTCCCCTTGGTGATCTTTTCAAAACCCTCATGTTCCTTTCGAACTTGAATGGGTTTAATTCTTCCCCTTCACCGCCGGTTCAAGGGTTTGCTAGACGGAAAGGTTCTTCTAAGGTGTGGAAGGAAAAGGGCTTCAAGTGATTCTATCACTTTTCTCTCTCTATTCATGCTTTTTTTTTTTGTGCATTACTTGTGTTTTGCTTTCATGTTTTGAATCAGTCTAGTTTCTATGCTTTGTTTGTTTAACATGTTTTTGTTTGATTATTTTTTAATTTTTTCTTTGTTTTGTTTTTCTTTATAAAAATTAAAAAAAAATTGAAAAATCAGAAAAATACAAAAATAGTGTGTGTTTTGTACATTGGTACTTGTGTACCTTGGATGGCCATTGAAACAAAATCTTCTGAATTTTGTATCATTTGTAGCTTAGATGAGCATCTCTATGCACAACTAAGCAAGTGAGTTTTGTGGCTCGTGTTTGTGATGAGTACGATTAAGTTGTCTCTTAAACTTAACATGCATGTCACTCTTTTTGACGGGAAGGACTAAAAAATCCTGAGAGAAAGGCATAAATAACCATCTCACCACTGTTGCCCGCCAATTATAATAAGACACCTGTATGCTTCGGCATAGTAAAAGTGCAGTGTCAATGATATTTGTGTGCCTAGGCATAGCAAAATTTGAATGTCAATTATCATTGGGTATTTCTTTTCTCTCTCTAATAAGCCCATGCATGATATGTTTAAAAGAAAAATATGTAAAAAAAATTAAAAGCAAAAAGATCAAAAATGCTTTAAATATGATTGCAAGCATGTATTCTATGAGATGTGGGAGTTATAGGATGTACCTCAAAGGTGATAGTTCCCATCAAGCAGTTATGATTGTGTGTGAGTTTAAGTGATTTTCTCATATCTCAAATCCTCATAACATATATACACTTATGCAATCTTGCGATATTTTTCACACACAACACGCAATTTTCTTTGCTATTCTTGATACATGTGCAGGTACAATGTGATTTGGCCATCACGAGATTTTACATGTATTAATGTATGCTCACTAAACTGTCTCGACTTATTTTTTGAAATATAAAATTGGTTAGACTTGTTTTGTGTGTGTGTGTGTGTGTGTGTTTGTGGAGATCCATGTGCTTAAATTTTCATTTGAGAGATGATTTTAAGAGCTTAATATGTTGATTGGATCGTTGGTTGAGTTGCATGTTGGATTGCAATCATGTTTGTGTTTTTCACATCTCGAAAAATTGCTTTTAAAAGCTGGCTCGACACCTCCTCGATATCTCCTCGATAGCTGGCTATCTGTCGAGCTTCCTTAAGCTTTTTCTTATCGCAATCTCGCCTGCACCTCGATACTTGGTAGATCTATCAAGATTGGATTTGTATGCTCGATAGCTTCTCGATACCTGATGGATCGATCGAGCTTCTGTTCTTAAATTTGATGTGTTGATCCTCGATACCTCCTCGACACCTCAACTGTCAATGTGTATTTTCTCAACACCTCCTCGATAGATCCCTCGATACCTGTCGATACCTGCATCTGTCGAGAATTATTGGCTTTCCTATATAAAGCTCATGTGCGATCCGGTCTTCATTTCCATCGATCTCTCTCTTGATACTTCTCTGTTTCTCTCCCAAAAACTCTCCAATCTCACTCCTATCTTGGTTCTCAAGGATTTTCCAAGGTTTTTCAAGTTTTTCCTCACTTGGTAAGTTTCTAATCCTTTCACATTCATGCATTTCATATTTTGAAATCTAGGATTTTGGGGTTTTTGGAAATTTTTGGGGTTTTTCAAAATTGATGAGATTTCATTGAAATTTTGGGTTGGGTTTTCACTTAAATGTGTTTAAAACCTCATACATTACATCACATTAGCATTATAATGGTCTTGCCATGCATTTAGATGTGTGCTATATGATTGTGTGCTGGTAGGTTTGGATTGGGCTGAGCCCATGATGAAATTTCTTTTGCATGTCACATGTTTATGCATTTCCCATGCATACATACTTCTTTTCAATATATTTGATATATTTGAAAATGTTTGGGACTTTTCTGATTGTCTTTCTTTTTCTCCCTCTCTGTTATTTACGTTAGTCGTGTCTATGGCACCTAAGCGTAAATCCACTCCAGCCCGGAACCCTCTTCGTTCCGGTGCTTCTTCTTTGTCTGATCCTACCTTATCTCATATCCGGTTCCATGATGATGATGCCTTTAAGGCATTTTTAAAGAACTTTTCTCGACTAGGAATTCATTCGGAATTGTCAGATTTTGCTGACATCGACCTTCCTTCTCTCATTCACAGTAGGAGATGGGAGTCACTGTGTGATGCCCCGCTCACCTGTCCTCTCGTGCTAATCCAGGAATTTTACTCCAATATGCACGGGATTTATTGGTCAGTACCTCTTTTCTTCACTCGCGTTCAAGGTACGCGCATTCCTATCACACTGCAGCTAGTTGCGGATGTGCTTCGGGTTCCTAGGATAGAGTTTCCTGACTATCCTGGTTGTGAGCGTCTGAGGACTATGTCCAGGAATGAGCTTATGTCCGCTTTCTGTGAGCGCCCTACTTCTTGGGGTGAGCGTCTTTTTACACCATGTCGATGCTAAAGGTCCTAGATTCATGAACATGGTGATGACTTTTGTTTTGCATCCCCTCTCTCACTATAACTCCATCACAGAGCCTCGTGCTCGGTTTTTGTTGTCTCTTCTTGAGCATCTCACCATAGACTTCCCTTCTCATTTCATTCTTTCTATTATTGATGTTCATCTAGATTCGGCGACCCATGATAAGCTTATCTTTCCTTTCGCTATCATGAGGATTCTACGCCATTTTTCTGTTCCTTTTCTCCCATCTGACCATTTCACCATCATGTGTGCCATAGATTATGCTACCGTTAAACGTAGGGAGGCCCAACTTCGGTCGCGGCAGTCAGATTCAGCGACTCCTTCCTCTCGTTTCGCTCCATCCCGTTCGGCTCCATCCACATCGGCTCCTCCTTCCTCTTCGAGTGATGTGTCTCTAAGAGATATTATGGCACAGCTGCAGTGCATGGATGCTCACCTCGATATACTCTCTACGGTGTTGTATCAGGTGAACGTTCGTGTCGGTCATATTGCTCGACGTCAGGTGTCTATGGGTGGTTTTGCTCCTGAGGCTACTCCTTCACCACCTTCTCCTGTGGCTTCTGCTTCTAAGGATGAGGATGATTATGATGGTGATGACGATGATAGTTCAGATGATGATGATGGAGATGCTAGCTCTGCCGATGAGATGTCTACTTGACACTCTTACCATTTGTCATTCGTGACAAAAAGGGGAAGTAGTTTTGGTATGAAAGTGGTCTATCTTAGGGGGAGAGTTAGTATAGGATCATTTTGTTAGGGGGAGTGTTGATACATTTTTTAGGGATGTAGTGAGGATAGTATGTATCTATTCTTTTCTTTCTTTTTAGATACATTACTCTTGTACATGAGGTCTTGTGACCATTTCTAGATATACATTATACTTATTTCCTTATTTATATTGATGTATGTTTTTCTTTCACCTACCCCTTCATGTGTTGTTTCTTTTCGCTCTTTATACACATGTCTCTTATACTTGTATGCAATCTATTATTTCTATTTCACACAAAGATGCCTTGATGAGTTTTGTTTAAAGTGTTTCAGAAATGCAGGTTGTCAAAGTCTACTTGTCATAAACTCTCTTCTTGTAAAGTTTTTTAAGAGTTTGTATTAGGATAGATTTTATTGTATTCAACAAGTGAATATGAGTTGAGTGATTTATGACTTCTCTCATATGTTCATTTGTTTTTTGTGGTTTCGTCATGGATTGCCAAAGAGGGAGATTTTTAGGACATATGTGTTTCACATGTTAAGAACATATGTCTTGGTTTTATGTAATTGGCTTATCCTTTGACAAAACGCACTTTACTTGTATTTGGGTAGATTTAGGATATTTTAAATACTTCAAGAAACCTTGTTTCAAGATCACGTATTGAAACTTTCAAGTTTGTTCAAGAAAACAAGTTCAGAGTGCAAAATCATTAAAGCTCAACAGCTGGTCGACGGCTGCATCTATCAAGTTTAAGGAAGTTGTTCTTCATTCGGTGTGCTTGACACCTACTCGACAACTGCTCAACACCTGCTATCTGTCGAGGTTTAAGATTTTCAGAATTTCAATATGATTTTCTTGGGATCCATGAATATGTCTTTGGGCCTTCTTTTCTCCTAAACCTAGACATATAAAATGATCAGTTTAAGGGTCATCAAAGGGTTCACAAGTTGCACAAGTTTTAAACAAACTCTGTTCAAGAAAATTGTGACTAGAGACAAAGTTCTTGCCCTAGTTCATTTCTTTCTCTTGAAGAAGTTGCTGTGTATGTGCACCATAGGGTTTTGTGACTAAGCATCTTCTTGATCTTCATTATTTGGATGAACTGAAAAACTTTGCAACCAACAACCTTCTTAGTTGGTGATTGAAGTTGCGTACTGGGATCCGTGCAATTGGTTAGTCACGTACTGGAAGTCGTGCATCTGAAATGGGAACTGTCACTACAGAACAAGTCCAATTGGGTATTGGGGTAAAGGTTCAACTGTAGGTTGGTAAGGTACTTGGATTCATTTACTTGTAACCGCTTGTTGTGATAATAGTGGAGTTTCTGGAGTGGTGACCTGAAAATCACCCGGTGGGATTTTTGCCGTTAGGTTTTCCCCATTCGTAAACAAATCACCGTGTTATTTATTTTCCGCTGCATATTTAGTTTATTGGTGATTTGTTTGTGCTACCACGCGTTTGCATGATAAATTGATTAATTAACAACTTGACTAATTAATTAATTAATTTTTTATCACAAGGGGTCATTCAATTTGTGGCCTATCAAATAGGTTGAGGCATATTGGATTATGTATGAACTTGTAACTTTCATTTGTAAAAATTCATGATAATTTATATGAATTTTTACCAAGTAATTAAATTTATATATTTACAAATAATATATATATATATATATATATATTTAAATTTATTAATATAAAATATTATAAATTTTTAAAATAGTGGTAATCTTAAAACTGTACTCTGGAAACTATTGGTATCAAAATATATATTTCATTCCCCAACTCCTTCTTTCTTTTCTTTTTTTCCCCTTTTTTGTGAGAATCTAATTGACTTCTTCTTTCTATTGTCACTTCCCGTTTGATACTAAGGACGGCCATCACTAAATCCATAACCCATTGTCTCTGCTAAATGAAAACAATGATAATGAGGGTTGCTAATAGATTTGATTTGGTTAATCTATGGCAATTTTGGGCAGCTTATGTCCTCACATTTATTGATATTTGATATACCAAGGATTTGTGGTCTTAAGGAATTTTAAGCAAACCTTTTTTGAGAGAATATTCTAAGCATGCTTAGGTTATTTTATATGATGAGAAACAGGAGATGGAGGAAAGAAGACAACAAACACGGTAATCATTACTATATCATCAATTGCATCAATTGCAGTAGTTGCAGCTTTCTTGGGTTTCTGGTATTATTCATCCTCAACCAAGACGAAACAGGAGCAAGGTAGATTTGATTTAGCCAATCTATAAAAATTTGTGATTTTTTAAAATAAATAATATTAAATATTTTTTTTGTAGAAGTTTATTAATTTTTTAAAATGTAATTTGTTACTAGAAGGAGAAACAAGCCAAGAAATTCCATTACGAAATATTTTCGCAAGGTCACATTCAATACTAGCGGACAGCAGTTTGCTTGCAAGGGATGATGAAGATGATGGAGAAATACATTATTTCGATTTTACTACCATATTGACTGCTACAAACAATTTCTCTGATGTCAATAAGCTAGGAGAAGGTGGTTTCGGCCCAGTTTATAAGGTTAAAAGTTTTTATTATTTTTTTTTTTTATGCATATGCATTTTTTGGAAATTATTTGAACATTTGCATTTGAAATTAATATATAGTTAGGATCAATGACAACTAAAAGACTGCATCATTTGATTTTAGGATAATCATACCATCATTGAATGCTTAGTGTTGTAACAAGTACATAGCAATGTATCTCTACCAACACCGTGTCAAAAGTTTTCATTGACAAAGGATGTTTCCAATGCTTCTAGGGCAAGTTGATTAATTGAAAGGAAATAGCAATTAAAAGACTTTCAATGAAATCTAATCAAGGTCTCGAAGAGTTTAAGAATGAAGTGATTTTAATTGCAAAGCTTCAGCACAATAGTCTTGTGAGGCTCTTGGGATGTTGCTCAGAAGGAGATGAACAACTACTAGTCTATGAATACATGGCCAACACTAGTCTCGATGCCTTCTTGTTTGGTTTGCTCTCTCTCTCTCTCTCTCAAACATTTTGCACTATTAATTATAGGCCAATTCATGGCAAAATATTTCTATACATGAGAATCAACATCCTTAATACTACAATGCAGACCCACAAAAATGTAAGGAACTAGATTGGGAAAAACGCACAAACATTGTCAATATCTACATGAGGACTCTCGGTTGAGAATAATTCATAGGGATATGAAAGCAAGTAATGTGCTCTTAGATGATGAGATGAACCCAAAGATATTAGATTTTTGGCACCGCTAGGATATTTGGGAGAAATCAAATAGAAGCCAACACCATGAGAATTGTGGGTACATAGTAAGAAATCACTTCCCCTCATCCTCATTTTAATTCCATAAATCATTGATGCTGCTTTCTAAAGAAAGAAATTTTTGTTGAGGCATGATCAAACTTAAGTTTGGTCCCCTTGCATGCACGTTTTAGGAGAGTAATGGTTCATTCCATTTGCAACCCATTGCTTTTCAAAAAAAAAAACATTTTAAGTACACATTAAAATTTAGCATTGAAAGCAAATGGAAAACCTTACAATTTCAATCGTGATTTAGAGAAAGAATTTCAATCGTGATTTAGAGAAAGCTTTGTAAGAGCAAGGAATTGCAAAGGAAGAATGTCCACTTTCCATAAGTCATGGTTTTGTGAAAGTAGCTTATGCTCTTAATGATACAACAGTATATTTAGGAAAACTTAGCCTGCATTCTCTTTTATAGTAATTGAAAAGATATTGTATGATAATACTTATTTTTTTCATAGTGGATACATGGCACCAGAGTATGCAATGGATGGATTATTTTCAATAAAGTCTGATGTTTATAGTTTTGGAATTCTAATGATAGAAATTGATAGTGGAAAAAGAAATAGTAGCTTCTATCATTCAGAGCGTGCACGAAGTCTTCCATCATATGTATATCTCTCTTCCTTTTCTATATCTTGAGCTCAAATTAAGTTTTCACTTATTTTTGTAAGCTAAAGAAAAATTACCAATAGGCATGGCAACTATGGAAGGAAGGTAAAGGAGTGGAATTGACAGATGAGACCATAGTTGATACTTCTCCTATAAGTGAGGCTTTGAGATTGATCCATATCGCATTGTTATGTATTCAAGAAGATCCAAATGATAGACCTACCATGTCAATGGTCCTTCTCATGCTTGCAAGCAGATCGATGAATCTTCCTCTGCCATTAGCACCTCCATTTTCTGTAGGTAGGTTAATCATATCCGATCAATCATCAACTATTGACACCGGTACGGGATTCGAGATATCTGATCAATCTTCGACAAGTGCTTCAAGCAAGTGAAGAGATTAATTGGAGATCAATCGGAGCATGCTATTCAACAAGTTTTTTTTTTTTTTTTTTGAAACTGGAACCAAATGACTTTCATTAAATCAAAAGACTAGAATCCAAATACAGAGCATCCATAGCAGGGGGAGGATCCTCCTCCATCCATACAATATCATTATCAGATAACCTAGCAAATTTTGCCAAAGCATGAGCAACACCATTGGCACTACGCCTAACACAGCTACTTGAGATGGATCTAAAACCTGCAACCAAGCACCAAATATCTTCATAGATCAATCCAAGCCGAGAGAAGTTTGGTTGAGCCTGTGAAACTGTCTTCATAACCAGGGCATTATCACCTTCTAGTATCACCTCCATAAAACCAGCGTCTATAGCAAATTCCAAAGCTTTGTGACAAGCCATCACCTCCAATTCTTCACTATCCCTCATAGCACCTCCCTTGGCAGATACAGCAGCCATAACTTCACCATTCCTATTGCGAATAACAGCACCATATCCCGAAGTCGCACCATTATCAAAACTGGCTCCATCAAAATTCAGCTTGAAGAACTCTCCTTGTGGTGGCTGCCATGCTTGACTTGCAGGGATGTGGACTGATACAGGTACACTCAGTTGGTCTTGAGCCTCAACAAACTCTTTCAACAAGTTTTTCATTTCCCTGCAAATGTGTCAGGTTGGGAACAATAGCACGTGTACAAACATTCGTTCTATTTTTGTACTTATTCTTGCCATCTACATATAACAAATAATGGAAAACAAAACACGATGGAATAGACCTCTATCATCAAAGGGGGGTTGAATCATGGGATGAAACTTTTAATAAGAAATGTACCTAAATTTCCTAGATGCATAGATTTATAATTTATATGTAATTAATTAATATACTCTATGGTGAGATTTTCATTTGTATGCATTTGAATGTATGAAGACCTTCATCTTGAGAAGTTTTTGGAGCGAGACCACGACACATATTTTAATTTTAGAGATGTGAATCTTATGATAAATCAAATTTTTGTAATAATATTCCATTAAAAAAGGGCAGTTCTTCCAGAACAATATACCAAATCAAGCCAATTATATTGCCACCTACTTGGTAATAATGGTGGTCCATATGAAATATTAAACCCCTAAGATTCTTTTAATTTTTTTCCACTAGTTTGTACAACAACTTTCATATTATACCACATAGACATTTCTATTACTTGGATGGAGACCTTCCGATCACTTTGACAGAAGAAAAGTCATGTATGATTGAGCATGTATTAACTTCGGTGTACTGTATTTATCTTCATATGTTTGAACGAAAGTTACAATCTCCTCGTTAAACCCCCCAAAAAAAAAAGAAAAAAAAAGAAGCAAATTAAACTCACTAATCTTAACCAAAAATCATTTTAGTCCTTGAAGTTTGGAATTGATCATTTTAGTCAAATAACTTTACCTAAAAATCTTTTTATTTATTTAATTATTATGTTTGAAAATGATCATTTTAGTCCAATAAATATATTAAAAAATCATTTTAATCCTTTAAAATGGGTGTTTTAAAGTGATTTTTAAACAAATTTATCAGAGAAAGTGAGTCTTTAAACCCGCTAACATTGTCCAAATAATTTTAGTAATTTAAGTTTTAAAATAGTCATTTTAGTTTAGTAAATTTATCCAAAAACCATTTTAGTCCTTTAAGTTAGTCGTTTCAAGTTATTCTAAAACAAATTTACTGGACTATGTGAGTCTTTAAAAGACTCAAATGATTTTTGGAAAAAGTTATCATACTAAAATGATGAAATTTAAACTTGAATGAGTAAAATGATTTTTAGACAAGATTATCATACTAGAATGACTAAATTCAAATTCTAATGACTAAAATAATTTTTAGGATAAATTCCATTAACCTACCTCGAAGTTTGGGCAAATACCACTCAGGTTCAAAATATTTTAAAATTAACCAATTAGGTCCCTAAAAGACAACTAAATCCCTAACACCCTTAACACTGTAACCCCTCTCTCAGATCCCTCTTCTCTCTCTTCTCTTTCTTATCCTCTTGTTTCTCTCTCTCGCCTGTCTCTCTCTCCAACCTGACCCACTCTCTCTCAAGGGTATTCATTAGTCAAATTGGGAATAATTTTGGGTACTTTCACAACCGAATCGTTGTGGGCGATTTCCCTTTGACCAACATCGATCAAGATCGCTTGAAGTCAGTTTTTCAACATATATGGTGGTGATTTTCATTTAACTGTTTGTCGATGCTCTAATCTTTGATAGGAAAATGAGAATACCAGCCACACAAGCATGTAAAAATGAAGAAGACCTCAATATTATGAACCAGATCAGAGCCAACATTAATGAAATCTGGGTTCAAAATCGTTAGACCTCATTGATCTACGTTTCAAGCTCTTAAAAGAATAAACAAAAAAGGAGAAACTTGAGCTTCTTGGAAGTTGTGTTAAGAAAGCAAAACCGGATTTTGGTGAAAATGGTAAGTTGCTAAAGCATGTGGTTAATGCTCTTACCTCATTGTCTATGTGCATCTCCGGTTCTCATTCTTCCATCTCTCATCTCACTCCTTATGAGACACTCACTCCAAACTCTTGTTCCGTTTGGGTGAAAAAGGGTTCCTATGATTGAGCTTTTGCTCTTCTAGTCCTTGATCTAATTTTTTCAATTTTTGTAAGACTTTTCGTGTATTAGATGCTATATCCTCATGCATTTGTTCATCATGCATCAATTTATATGCATTGTTTTTGTTTTTTATCTTATTTTATGCTTTTGTTTTGTGTGTGTAAAAATCCAAAACCACATAAAAAGTACAAAATCAAAAAAGTTTGATCATATATGTTTGAGTACATATCACATGTAGGGTTTGGCTTAGTACCTTCGTACTAATGGCATAGTGTCTTTACAAACTTAGTCTTATTATGTATGCACATATGTTGAATGTGAGTGAAATCTAGGAATCTATGTTTGATTGTTGTAAATAGATGTTCGAGCTTGTCATGATTGTCTAGCCAATAGTCTTGATTGATCTTGATACATGCGTAGACTTGATCTTATATATCTCCTCACATTTAATTTTTGTCAAATAGCTCTTCAAATGCCAATCTCTAAAGAGAGAGAGAGAGAGAGAGAGAGAGCTGAAAAAGCCTTATTTTGAAAATTAGTTAGACTAAGAAAAGGTAGAGCAAAATGTATTCAAAATGTATGATGCCAAAGGAAAAAGCTTAATCCTCAAAGAAATATAAAAAATTTCATGGCATTGATGCTAAAAAATTGAGTTGTATTGATCAAAAGTATGGAAAAAAAAAAATGGAAGCCAAATGAAAAGCTATCAATCAATGTAAACACCTTAGTGAGGAGTCATATACTTTCATCTCTATTCATGAGATAGGTCTCTTGACTTTGTGTTATTTATGTATGACTTGATTGAATTGATTATTGAAGTTTCATGCTAGACTATGGAGTAATTCATACTTGATACTCATACACAATACACAAGTCTAATGTTCAATGAATATCTATTTCATTTGTATGATTGTACGTGTTTGAATGTGATGTGTATGTGCTTAAGCCTATCATGATTGAATCAAAATGATTTTTTTTATTTTTTTTTATTTGCTTTTGGAAATGATTTGTATCACCCATGTTTTTCATAGTTTTTCAAGTTGATTTTGTGTGAAAAACATGTTTTTTGAGTGTTTTCACAACTCATCTCATAAGTAAGCTATATCCCAGCCTAGTCGCATGTTTAAATGGTCAAATTATCAAGTTTTTCAATTTTGGACAGAGAGTTTCACAACTGTGTCCCTACTTGAAACTAACCCACGAAAATTTCACAACTTAGCTCGCAGGTCACTGAGGACCCAAATTTTTCGCAATTGGTTCAAGAGTCGCTAACTCAAGAAATGCCCAAAATCAGTTTTTTAAAGGGTATTTCGTGGTTCTTTTGTTTTAAATATCTCTCATCTTCTCCAAAACCCCTAAATTCAACTATTTTTCATACCATTAACACTTCTAAGGTAATCTTTAACACTGTTTATTGATTTTAATCCTTAGAGTATATTTTTTGGGGTTTTGTGTTCATTGTTGGGATTTTCTCAAATGGGGTTTGGAAAATTTAATTTTTGTCAAATTTTTGTATGGGCTTTGTTTCCTTTGTTGGTTTGCTCTGGATGTTGACCTCTTGTGGCATTCTAATCATGTATTAAGGATTGTTTTTGCCATGTTCATGCATTGCTATACATTGTTATTTATAATGTGCACAGTAGGTGTTTGATGAAATGCCTCTTAGGCATTTTCTCACCCATTTGGACTCTAATGAGTACCAAACTTTGGAAATTTGCATGTTACCTCTTTAGGAAAATGTTTTGCTTCTTTGGTTGTGTATTTTGCACACCTTGCCCTATATGTGAATTTTCATGTGATCTCATGCATTGCACTTAGACACCATCTGTACACACCTTTGCTATTCTTGCCATTCCTTGGTCTGTATCTTGTTTCCTCACCCTTAGCATATCATGTTTACCTTATGCTTTGTAATTTGTTTTAAGGTGTTTTTTCTTTTGTTTGAGCTTCATTTTCTCATTCATCTTGTACCCTATATGCATCCTTATCCCTGTTCCTATACTCATTTCTTTCCCTCACACTTATTGATCCCTTTGTCTATTCGTGTCAAAAAGGGGCAGAGTATACTAGAGACTCTATTGGACTCTTGTGCAAATTCATAGGGGCAGAAATTCTATAAGGGAGATGCATACACTAAGGGGAAGAAGACATCTCTTTAGTATTTTGGATAGATTAGGCTTGGAGGGTCTTTTTAGTATCCTTGTACTCCAACTAATTCAATAGTTGGATCATTTCGGTTTGGAGGGCCGTAGAAAGGTTTTTATGCTGAGTTCTTTGATTTTTCTCTTCAATAACACGTCTTGGTGTTATCTTGTGTTTGCATATCTTTTCTCTTACTCTTTGTGCTATATATTTATTGTTTGTTGTATATGCTTATGCACTAAAGAGTAGTTCTGGTTTATTGCGTTTCATTTACTCTTACTCCACACTTAGTTAAGTAGAGTAAAAGCAATTTAGCCATTAGTTTAAAATTGAAGGTCTAAACAAGCTCTAGTATTTTACACTATTGAGCTCTCAAACTAGTTGATAACTCGTAGTATGTCCATCACATCTAGAGTTTAAATCTTTCCTCCCGTCGTAATTATCAAATTATCCAAAAAAAAAAAAAAAAAAAAAATCAAACGTGGTTGTAGTGATCTCATACAATAAATTGAAAAAAATAAAAAATAAATCACAATTCTTGTTTTTTTTATGAAAATACTGATAGAGTTTACTATATCACAAGTCACAACCATTACATAGATAAAATGCTTTTTTTCCCTCCCTTATTTCATGAAATATGGTTGTATTGATCAATTGTTAAAGGATTTAATTGGTTAAATTCTCTGTGTTTGATTTGTTAGTTTTGAAATAATAAGATTAATTTATTACACTCTTACTTATAGTTTTTGATATATAGTCTTACTCCATTGTTTTCCTTTTCAAGTTTTGATTGGCCATAATTCTAAAAAGAAATAGAAGTAAACATTACAGTAGTAGTCAATAAATCTGTAATATCAAATGGTGCTGCTAGAATAATAAGATCCAATACATGATGATAACTAAAACCAATCATAGAATATGAGTTTGTGCCAAACACAAGCCTTGATCACTTTCTTTTTGGTATGTGTACACTTCTTTTTATCAAGTTGTGTACATAAATTTTCTTTTGGGTTATATGTATTGTCAAAAACTACCTCCATTAAATCATAGGCTTGATATGTTACATAGATCCTATAAAGCGTGTATAATTGAATTGGGAAAAGCGATTCAAAATCACAAGGGGTATTGCTCGAGGGCTTCTCTACCTTCATGAAGATTCGCAACTTCAAATTATTCATCGTAATCTTAAAGCTAGCAACATACCTTTAGATGAAGAATTGAATACTAAGATTTCAGATTTTGGCATGGCGAAATTGTTTTCATTGGATCAAACTCAAGCTAATACAAGTAGAATTGTGGGGACCCAGTAAGTATCTTGAGAGGAGGGTTAATATTTGTTTTGTTTCATGGAAATAACATGAAACTAGTGTCACCAATTTCTACTATGTAGTGGATATATGACTCCAGAATATGTAGTGCATGGACAATTTTCAGTGAAGTCTGATCTTTTTTTTTTTTTTTTTCTTTTTTGGATACCATTGAAAAGGAGAAACATAATATAGAGTTAGCTACAAAATAGCTGGACTAGACCAGCATTGGTGGATTGGCACTCTAGTTGCCATGTTAGCTACAGAACAGTCAGAGTTTATAACAACTTTGGGAACAAAAAGCATCTTAGAATCAAGGCCATTTTGATGAAGGAAAGATAGATAAGCCATCATCGTCTTCTACTGCCAGTTTGGATTCCTTTTTAGTTGGCTAATTTATTATTTATTTATTTATTTTGGTTAACATTGACATAAATTCTAAACATGGGGTACAATGTTTATTACCAATTTTTGAATAAGAATTTTTTTTTGTATATAATTTTTTTGTTTAGGGGGTCATTGCAACTAAACCATTTTTATGGGAAGAAAAACAAATTTTGCTTATAGAATAGTTTTCTCTGATATCATGCTTAAACATATTATTGATCCCACATAAAGTCTTAACTCAATAACTGAAATAATGAGATGTATCCACATTGGTTTACTATGTCTTCAAGAAAGTGTGACTGATAGGCCAACCATGGCGATGATTGTTCTCATGCTTAATAGTTACTTTGTCACTTTTCCGGTACCATCACAACCTGCATTCTTTATGCATAGCAATATTGAATCAGACCATAATTTGGTGGTGACAGCTGGTTCAGAGCATTCTAGAGGTAGCTACGTCCAACACTCAGCTAATGAAGCTTCAATTACTGAGCTATATCGTCGCTAGTGCTTTATAGAAGCTACAATTTAGAAGGCATATATATCGCCAATCGTTTAACCGAGAACAAGTTTATTGATTTTAGTTGTATCCAATGAAAATAATATCCTTAGTACTAGGACTCGACCCTTTTTCTAGGTGGAACAACCCAATACAGTTCTAATAATTAAGTTGTGTATGATCATTTTAGTTTGCTTTTGGTTGTTTCAGTTTAAGTAGCAATGTTTGTTGGAATTTGGTTAAGTTCGTATGCAGCTAGAAATTTTTGTTTGTTAAGTTAATTTTTCTTTTACTTTAACTAGTATGTAACCCGTGCTAATGCATGAGAATAAGGAATTGTAGTGGTGTTATTGATGTTAGCTTGAGTTATAAAACATATAGAATATTAATTTGACCAGGACATTTTGAGGTACTAAAATAGATTTTTCTTACAATTTTCATGATATTGTGTACGCCAAGTTTCTCATTATACTACTACTATGAATATAATTTTGAAAATCACTATTGGATGCTACATATACAATATCAATTCACAATCACTATTCGTGAAATTCTACTAAATACAATACAAAAATAAAAGAATAAATTGATCTAATAGTATTTCCTAAATTGAATAGGAATAGGTGCCTGGGGTCGTTTAGTTCAATTACAATTTGTTACGTTCAACAGTTCAAGATCCTAGCATACAAAATATCTAAATAAAAATAGTATAAAAAATACTCCCTCCGTCCCACTTTGTTTGTCCTCTATTCCATTTTGAGATGTCCCAAAATATTGTCCTATTTCTAAAAATAAAAGTCATTAATTTACTAACATTCCTATTATACTCCTATTAATTTACTAATTCAATTTTTTGATAAATTTATTTAAGGGTAGTTTTAGAAACTCATACATTTTCAAAAGGTAGACAAGATAATAAATGATGTTACCTTAAAAAGTTTGACTTTTCAAATATGACAAACAAAGTGGGACGGAGGGAGTATGTTTATTAGTTCAGAGAAAAAATAACAATAAAAATCTAAATAATTTAATTTGTATGGAAAGCTAACAAAAGAAAAATTCAATGGACAAAGTTTAGTTATAAAATTAGTTATAACTTTAGGCTACAATCTTACTCAATATTTTTTTATTGGAGGTGAATTTTAACAAATTCACCATTGGATTACATCTTCTTCCTATATTCTCCATGCTTGCAAAATTTCTAGAAAATTAAAGATCAATAGCTATATCATCAATAATATGTTTAAATTGCAAATTTGTATAGTTTAAAATTATGCACAAAGTATAAGCTTATAGATCATATAGTAATTAATATCCGATTGACACAAAATTTGACATGTGTATTAAGAGCATAAAGAAAATACAATTTAACGGTTAGATTCTTAAAATATGTAATAATGTTTATTTTATTGAGTAAAGTTATAGCCTTATGCTACAACTAATTTTGTATCTAAACTTTGTCCAAATTCAATTTTGAATCTAATTAAATTTTCTCTAAGTTTTGGTTATAAATATATATAATTAGGTTTTTTATGGTTTATTTATACTAAAGTCTTTGTTTTCTACATTGAATTAACTTACTTGACATAAAAATTAAAAAACTTATATTAAATGAGACACGTGATACAAAATTAAACTCTAATTGAATTCCAATTTTTAGACTGAATTAATTAACTTAGCTCAAAATTTTTAAAAATTAGATTAGATGAGACATATGACGCAAAATTGGACTCTAATTAAATTTCAATTTGAAATCTAATTAGATTTTCTCTCAACTTTAGCTATATATATATATACCGATTAAAACTTTTCAATTTAATTATTGTGAAAAATATTATATGTGTATCATTATTTTCTTTTTCTTTTTTCCATAAAAGTTTTTTTTTTTCAATAGATTGTTAACAATTGCCCAAGAACATCCGTTAGCATTTTTCATCATTTAATAATTATTTACAATTTGTTAATTTAACAGTGGTAAAATTTATTACTAAAATTAAATAATTTTTAAATATTCCCCAAATACTCACGATATTCCCAAATATTTAACAATTTTTGGTCAAATACGTTGTGCATGTGACTTTACACATCTCGGCCGTATTCATCCGCCGCCCCTCAGTCAAAATTGAGATATTTTATTTTACAATCCTTGGTGGCAGGGAATTCATCATGTGCCTAAGTAATATTTATATTTCTTTTTTCTTTTTTTGAGAATCTAATGATTCGTTGCATTCAAAGACTATCTTCTCAATTTTCTAAATTCACTGATTAAAAAAAGGGTGTTGTTAATGGGTGCTGTATAGCACCCATTAATAGAGAAATTATAGAGTTCTCTGGTGGATCACGTCACTTGTCCACTATTCCATTAAAAAACTTCTACTTGTTTAAAATTGCTAAGTCAGTAATTAATTTCTATTTAAAATTTTTTTCTAACTAACAATTTTAAACAAGTGGAAGTTCTTTAGTAGAATGGTGGACCACATCATTTGTCCACTATGTAGATCTTATAATTTCTCCCGTTAATGTGATAAAATTTAAAATAAATTATTCATGTTTTTTTCGGGATGTAAAAAAAACTGAATATGTATTAAATGTGTGTCAGTTTAAATGGAAAAAATCAAATCATTTTGTAATAAAACACAACTGAAAAATAAAATTTTGCCAATTTCCTATACAGGTGGGATTTGTGATAAATCATAAATGAACAACAACTAATTCATTAACAGGTGCCGGCTAGCACATGTAACAAAGTCCTTAAAAAAAAAGTTATCCATAATGACATTATGACTTATAAAGAAGTTCGATTTCCATGTTCTAACTTAACTAACTTACCTCTCAAAAAAAAAAAAAAAAAAAAAAAAGACTTATAAAAGTCATCTACAACTACAAGCAAGACAAATAAATCAATTCTATTTAATTCATAAATTAATTTTTTATTATTTATTTTAAAAGGTAGGTGTTTTTATTCATATTAAACCTTAGTGATAAGTCATAGCATAAGCATCTGTTCATTGACGATTGTCTGTCAATAGCCTAAGTGGTAAAATGTTTTCCCTCCACAACTCCACAGCCTTTCTGCTACAATTATTTGCAGTCTTTGCACTTACCAGCTCCATTAATTCACAGCCCACTTTCAGCCTAAACGATTGTTATGGAACAACTGGAACCGCCAATGCCAGTTACAATTCCAACCTCGCAAGTCTCCTTGAATCTTTATCATCTAAAGCTTCCCAAAACTACAGCTTCTATAACGATAGCTCTAATATTAGCATCTACAGCCTCTACCTATGCCGAGGTGATGTTTCTAATGAAACCTGCAAAAGCTGTGTCAGCTCTGCCACATAAGAAATCATAAATCAGTGTCCATATAGTACAGAAGCCATCATATGGTACGACGAGTGTTAAGGTACGCCGATGTTAATTTCTTTGGCAAGCCAGATACTCAGCCATGGTTGTTCATGAGTAATGTGGAGAATACTACTTCACCTGACCAACCTAATTTTTATGCACGTATTTTGATGGAAGGACTAATAGGGCGTGCCAATATAAAAGACAGGTTGTTCGAGACTGATGAACAGACGCTGAAGATTGGTGATAGGTCCTTGACAAGCTATGGGTTGGTGCAGTGTACTAGAGATCTTGATGTTGGTTCATGCGAAAAGTGCTTAAGCGACTTGATGGTTGAAGCTCAGAATTGTTGCGAATCCAAAATCGGGTGGCGCATCTCAGGCCCAAGTTGCTTTCTGAGGTATGAGAACTACTCTTTCACAGCGGGGCTGCCAAAGCCGCCACTGTCCCAATCCCTGCCTGCAGCACCACGGCCAGATAATGGTAACAAATGTAATTTGGTATTATATTTTGAGATAAAAACGTATGGATTAGGGCACTCGTTAATAATCAATTTTAGAAAATTTTTGACATCACTTTTATGGGAAATGAAAAAAGTTGTCAAAACATTAATTTTTTTTTTCCCATAAAATTTTCCTTTAACTGGATTCTTAAATAATACCCTAAGGACACTCGTTAGCATTTCCCAAAACATATTATCCAATTCACTCAAGTGTAGCAGTCGTGTGTCAAAAGGGTGTAAATATATTAGGATAAAATTTAGCTACAATTAATATTGGTTGTAACTTAAGCCTACAACCTTATTCAATATATTTTTATTAGAGGTGAAATTTGACAAATCCATTATTGGATTATATATTTTTCTTATAACCTACATGCTTATAAAATTTTTAGAAAATTAAAGATTAATAGCTATGACATTAATAAATTATTTAAATTGTAAGTTTTTGTAGTTTAAAATTATGCATAAAATATTATCTTGTAAATCATATAGTAAATAATATCCGATTGACACAAAATTTAATATGTGTATTAAGAGAGTAAAGAACATGCAATTCAACGATTAGATTTTCAAAATATATAGTAATTTTATTTTATTGGATAAGGTTGTAGTTTAAAGCTATAACCAATTTTGTAGCTATATATTATATCTTCCTTTAAGTACTTGCAAGTTGCATTTGTCATGCGAAACAAGCCATACCCCATTTGCTACTATACATCTTTACTAAATCCTTAACCGATTGCTCAATGATAACAATTATCATAAGGGTTGCTAATAGATTTAATTTGGCTTATCTGTGACAATTTGGCTAATAGATTTGATTTGCTAATTGATTGTCTTGGCTAAATGATAAAAATGATTTGTGCTCTTGGGATATTTAAAGCATACTTAGATTATATTATATGATGAGCAACAGGAGATGGAGAAAAGAAGTCAAGAAAGATGGTAATCAATACTACATCATCAATTACATTAATTGCAGTAGTCGCAGCTCTCATAGGTTTTTGGATTTATACATCCTCTGGCAAGAGGAAACGAGAACAAGGTAGATTTAGTTTAGCACAATCTATTAAAATTTGTAATTCTTTTCTAATAAGTTTTAATAAAATTTGGGTTTCTAGATGTTATTATTATTATTATTCAAAAAATTAATTTGTTCTTCAGATAGGAAAACAAGACAGGAAATTCAATCACTAAATATTTCAGTAAGGTCACTTTCATTGCAGTTTATGGATAGTAGTGTGCAGGCAAGGGATGATGACGACAGTAGAGAAATGCATTACTTCAATTTAACTACTATATTAACTGCTACAAACAATTTCTCTGATGTGAATAAGCTTGGAGAAGGTGGTTTCGGCCCGGTTTATAAGGTTAAAAGACAAATTAATTATTTTATGCTTATGAATTTTTGGAAATGCTTATTGTAATCATTTGATATTAGGAGAATTGAACTACCAATGAACCTTAGTATGTACCATAGTGATAAGTTTTCACTGATTAAGTATAAAATGCTTCCAGGGCAAGTTGATTAATGGAAAGGAAATAGCAGTTAAAAGGCTTTCAATGAAATCTAAACAAGGTCTTGAAGAGTTTAAGAATGAAGTGATTTTAATAGCAAAACTTCAGCACAAAAATCTAGTAATGCTCTTGGGATGTTGCTTAGAAGAGGATGAAAAGCTTCTAGTCTATGAATTCATGGCCAACACTAGTCTCGATGTCTTCTTGTTTGGTATGATCTCTCTATCCCACTCACACACCAAACTCACATTCACACACAATTTATGGAAAAAAATTTCAATGTGTGAGAATTAACATCTTTAATATTACAATGCAGATCCAAACAAATGTAAGGAACTAGACTAGGCTAAACGCATAAACATTATCGATGGGGTTGCTAAGGGCCTTCAATATCTACATGAGGACTCGGTTCAAAATCATCCATCGGGATATGAAAGCAAGTAATGTATTATTAGATGATAATATGAACCCAAAGATATCAGATTTTGGCACTGCTAGAAATTTTGGTAGCAATCAAATAGAAGCCAAGACTATCCGAGTTGTGGGAACATAGTAAGCAATCCCTTCACTGCCTCTGCAATTTAGTTTAATAAATCACTAATGATGTTGCTTTCTAAAGAAAAATTGTTATAAATTATCAAAATAAAGTTTGGTTCCGTTGCATACATGTCTTCAGCACTCATTAAAATTTAGCAGTGAGATCTAGTGGAATAAACTCAATGGTTATTTAAAGAACTGTAAGAGCAAGGAATTGCGAAGTAAGAAAGCCCACTTTACATAAGTCATGTTAATGTTAATGTAACACGCTCTTAATGATATGTTCATACTACATTACATTTACAACAACCCTGCCATCATTCTCTTTACAGTAATTAAAACAGTACTATATCACACTATGTTTTGTTTTTTTTTTTTTTTTTCAATAGTGGATATATGGCACCAGAGTATGCAATGGAAGGACTATTTTCAATAAAATCTGATGTTTATAATTTCGGAATTCTAATGCTAGAAATTGTAAGTGGAAAAAAGAATAATGTTTTCTATCATCCAGAGCGTGTACAAAGCCTTCTGACATATGTATGTCTCTCTTGTTTGCATCTCGAGCTCAAATTAAGTTTTCACTATTATTGTGATCTAAAATTAATAATTACCAATAGGTATGGCAACTATGGAATGAAGGCGAAGGAGTGGAATTGATCGATCAGACGATAGTTGATGCTTGTCCTCTAGGTGAGGCTCTGAGATTGATCCATATTGCATTGTTATGTGTTCAAGAAGATCCGAATGATAGACCTACCATGTCAAGGGTCATTCTCATGCTTGCAAGCAAAACGCTAAATCTTGCTCAGCCATCAGCACCTCCATTTTCTGTAAGTAGGTTAATAATATTTGATCAATCTTCAACAATTGGCAACAAAACAGGATTTGTGACATCTGATCAATCTTTAAAGAGTGCTTTTGGCTAGTGAAGAGATTCACTGAAGCATGCTATACAACAAGTGTTTCATTTTCGCGCAAATGGGGCAGGTTTGGAACAATAGCTCTTGTATAAACTTACCCTAATTCTATTCTTGTACTTATTCTTGCAATCTAAATATATTTGCATCCGCATGGGAATTAGATTGAACTGGCACAATGTACCAAATTATGGAAAACAAAACACGAATGAATAGAGATCTATCATCAAGGGAGAGCCGAATCATCTGATAAGACTTTTGATGAGGACTATACATAAACTTGCTAGATGCATTGAGATATATATATATATATATATATATATATGTACTCAAAATACTATTGAGTTACTTACACACGTGTGTAAGTAACTCAATAGTATTTTGAATCTTGAGCTTTTTGGACTTATACCCCAAATCATTATTCAATTTCAGAGATGTGAATCTTATGATAAATCAAATATTTGTAACTACATCCGAATTAAAATAAAGGATAATTCTTCCCGGAACAAGTAATATCAAATCAAACCAATTAGATTGCCACCTACTTGGTAATAAATTAATAATGGCGGTCCACCTGACATCTTAAAGCCCCTAAATTTTTTATGTTGTTCCATGAAGATCCATTTAATTTTTTCCCCCACTAGTTTGGTACAACAACTTTGATACCATACCAAATAGACATTCAAATAAGATAGACATATTCATATCTTATTGTAATTTATTTTTAAAAAAAAATTTGACTGTACATGTGCTTAGAAATATTTTAAAATATTCTATCCAATAAGATGGTAGTGATCTCAATTATCTATTAAAAATTAATAGAATTTCCCATAAAATTTATGAGAGAGAGAGAGAGAGTTCACTATATCACAAATATGTAAAGTTGTGATTTACAAATATGTATTTTGTTGGCTTTTATTCCGTACCAAATTTGATTGTAATTTTATTCAATCTTGTGTACTCTGTATTTATTGTGAGATGTGATTGTGAGGGTTGTGTGTTAGAGAGAGAGAATGTGAAGACTCAAGCAAGTGAAGCCAGAAGACTTCTCGCGGGTGTCTCACGACTAAGCTTCCCGCGAAGTGAAGCATGTGCCTTACACATGACTGGAATGCGAAGAGTCTATACAAATGGAGACAGCTGTGTCTTGCTAGTATCTCGCGGGTATGGCCTTCCCGCGAGACATCTGCGAGACATGTTGTTCTGCCAGTCTGTACTGCCTGATACACACTTTCTGTACCCTCATTATATATACACATATTACCCACAAATGTGACAAAGAGCTTCTAAAAGAAAACCCTAGTTAAAATACTTGAGAGTTAGAAATTGTTATACCAACAATTCTCTACACCTTTATTTGTGGGATTTTCTCATCTCCTACCTCTCCATTTCCATACCATTGAGAGGTCAATAGCCCAAACACTTACCACACCTTTTGAGAGTGTCCAGTGAGGTTTTGGTGCTGCTGGGAAACATTGGAAGAAGCCAAGGATGGCAAATGCAACATGGAGCTTGTTGCAGGATCCGGAGAGTTAGACAAGACACGGTTCTGAGAAGCCTTATTGGAGTAAGAGCTTGGAAGGCTTAGGTACAGAGGGTATATTAGGCTTGGAGGGTCTCTTGCTTACCCATATATCCCAACTGATTGTCTAGTGGATAGATTTCCGCTTTGAGGGCGGCGGAGAGGTTTTTCGCCAAATTCTTCGGTTTCCTCTTCGACAACCCGTCTCGGTGTTATCTGTACTTGCATCTCTCTTCCCTACTCTTGTTTATTTCACTTTACTGTTGTGTTGCTTTAATTATGAAGTAGAGTAGCTCTCTTGTTTGTTTGCTTGCATTTACACTATTCCGCACTTAGTATTAAGTTAGTATAAAATCAATCAAGCTGTAATTTGAATTGAGGGTCTAAACAAACTCTTGTGTTTTCACACATTTCGAGCTTTCATGTTGTATAAATGGTGTTATATTAGTCAAAGATAACAAAATTTAATATTTAATGAGATTTAATTTAATTAAAAAACTTAAAAATATATTTTGTAAAAAAAGTCTTTAAAATTTTATCCTGTGTGAGAAATATCAAGTAAAAAGAACGAATAAATCACTAGTTGTCAGTTTTTTTTTTTTTTTTGGTTTGGGCACGACAGTGATACAAAATTAAATATTTAATGTGTTTTAATTTAATTAAAAAAATTAAAATATATTTTGTGAAAAAACATCTTAAAACTTCAATTACCGTGTGTGAGAAATATCAGATAAAAGGAACGGAATAATCACTATTGTCAGTCTTCTTTCTTTTTTTTTTTTATTTTTTTTTTTTTTTTTTTTTTTTTTTTTTTTTTGGCTTAGGTAATGTATAAGGCTATAAGCACCGTTATGTAGCTTGCAAAATATAAGGAAGCCATGGCTTATTAGAGCTAACAGTAAATAGAGCCAAAATTAAAAATGAAAGCGTAACTGAAAATTTTTTTTCTACACGGCTCATTTTTTTTTTCTCCTCAAATAAGTGAGGCACTGAAATTGATGCATATTGAATTGTTATGTGTTGAAGAAGATCCAAAGCATAGGCCTACCATGTCAAACGGTCATTTCCATGCTTGCAAGCAAATCGATAAATCTTCCTCACCCGTCAGCACCTCCATTTTCTATAGGTAGATTTATTATTTCTGATTCATCTTAAAAAATTGGGAGCGGAACAGGATCTGTCACATCTAATTAATCTTCAACAAGTGCTATTGGCTAGAGAAAAGATTAATTGAAGCATGCTATTCAATAAATGTTTAGTTGAATGTTGTATTGAATACATAACTTACTTGGACTTTGAAGCCAGAATGCATAACCAAGTGGCTTTTGAATTTTGTGTTGAATGTTATTCTAAGGCATTGTGATATTGAAATGTAATGGTTAACAAATTATGTTATATGTACTCGTGAGAATTGTGTGGTTAAATTATTAAATTTAACATATTCTAATAGTTTAAACTCTAAGGATAATCAGTAATTTAACATGGTATCAAAGCAAGAGGTCCTGAGTTCGATCTCTATCTCTTCCACTCTATCTTCCATTAAAAATCTCACGTATTGGGTCTCACCTATAGTACTAACGATCTTTGTCTCCTCCACTCTACTCCTCATTTAAAATCCATGCCAGCAAAACGATATGTTTCGATACCGGTCAATACCGATGTGTCATTTCGGATTTACCTCTATTTAAAAAATATATATATTATTTGTATATATTTAAAAAATAAATAAATAAAAATTATTTGCATATTTATAACTTTAATTATTTGGTAAAAGTTAATTTGTTAAGCAATTAAACTTGTTAAGCTTATAAGTTTATTATAAAAAAAAAAAAAAAAAAATTGAACAGAAATAAAAGTATAAGGCCAAAAAAAGATAATAAAAAAGTGTAAGGTTGAATTTAATCAACCATCTTGTTGGCTTTATTCCTTGCCAAATTTGCTTGTATTTTAGCAATTAGTAACCCTATATTTAGGTGGGTTTGTTGTAAGGGTAGTGAGTGAGATAGAGTGTTGAATGCTCAAGAGTGTGCAAGAAAACAGAGTCTCGCGGCTGGATCTCGCGGGTGACTCGTGGCTGCAAGCCGCCAGAAGCAGCACACGTGTCAAGCATGCCAGAAGTTGAAGCGTCATGCTAGCTGAAGCACTACAGGACAAAATAAGACAACTGGCCGTTCTGTTATCGTGCGGCTGGATCTCGTGACTCAGTCAAGCCGCGAGCCACCCCTGTTTTGAAAAACCTGACGTTTCACATTATTTTCTCACCCCAGTATAAATACCCCTTATACCCACAAAAGAATGAGAGCTTCCAGAGAGAATTTTGAGAGAGAAACCCTAGAGTAAAACAACATTGATTCATCTACAATCTTTACATAAGAGTCTTTTCAAATTCCTCAACTCTCTTCCTCTCCATTGTTAAACCCTTGAGAGGCATTTTACCAAAACATTTTCTCACCATATCCATTACTATGAGAGAGCTGTTTGGTGTTCTGGGAAGCAGTTAGGAAGGAACCAATTTACATTGGTTGATGCTATGGTCAAGTAGCGGAATCCGGGAAGTTAGAAAAGAAATAGGTTCGACGCAACCTCGTTGGAGCAAGAAGCTTGGAGGGCTTAGGTGCACTAAGTAAATTAGGCTTGGAGGGTCTATTGCTGTCCATGTATCCCAACTACATTTTCTAGTGGATTACTTACCGCTTGGAGGGCGGCGGAGAGGTTTTACACCGAGGGTTTCGGTTTCCTCTTCGATAACACATTGCGTGTTGTCCTTGTGTTTGCATCTTCCTTCCCTTTTATCTTTGCCTTTTATTATCTGCTGTGGGTTGTGATTTTAAATTGGCTTAGATTGTTTACCAATTCTGTTTTATAGTTTTTGTTCATTTTTCGCACACTAGTTGTTTGACATAAAACTTGAATTGGTTAATTTGTAAATTGGGGGTCTAAACGTTCAAGGGTGTTTTTACACTATTTGAACTTTCAAAAAGAAGGGGTAGTAGATGAGAAATGAGATATTACGTGAGAGAGGTTTGGTAGAAAAAGATTAAGGCTCTGTTTGGTACTCAAGTTCAAACACATGTTTTCAGTTTTTAAACAACATTACACGTATTTTCACACACTTTTTCACTCACACATATTTCTAAAAAAATTAAAAACTATTATTTAAACATAAGTACTAAACAAGCCCTAAATAATTAGAAAAATTAAAATAGTGGGTGATAAAACCAAACACATGCCTGATGCCTCTTACCAGTTGCCTCCCACCTCTATTAATTTCTTTTTCTTTTTCTGATCCACATCACATGCCTAAGACCTACAAGTACAACCTACATGTCATTACAATTTCCAACAAGCCCTCACCTTCATACGATTAAACTTATCACTTCACTACCAAACATTTCTTTATTTTCCAAGACTCTTTCACCTCCATCACTGCTCTCTCTATCTTTCACCTCATACTCTCTCTCTCTCTCTCTCTCTCTCTCTCTCTCTCTCTCTCTCTCTCTCTCTCTTAAAGCTTCAGACCTTCAACCCTTTCTCAGGGACTCAAAGCTTGTTGGATATTTACCGGTGCTGCCGCTCTCCACCAAATGGCATGATTTCATCGTTAGTGTAAAGGGGAGTTAGAAATGAAGGGAGGCAGAAAGTATGACTGGCATGAGGGGAGGGAAAGAAGCATTTTGTGTGTAATTTTGTACTGGTCCGGTATCCATTAACCAGCCGGAATCTGGTATATATCGCAGTATGGCCGAAACAGCTCCGGTATGTCCGGTATTTAAACCAGTACGAAATGCTAGTGTTTCTATACCGACGAAGGTTTCGGCACAATAAATACCAGTCGTACCTGCCAGTACGGTACGAGATTGTCTTCCCTGGTCTCACCTATGGTTCTAACAATCCCTGTCTCCTACACTCTACCTCTTATTTAAACCTACGTGTTAGGTCTCACCTATGCTACTAAGAAGTGTTCATGATATATTCAATAATATTCATTTTGAATGCTTTTATTTTTATTTTAGTTTTCCATAAGTTGTTCAACTCCCCAATCTAGTCTTCAGCTACAGCGAGCCTCTGGCACTAAGGAATGTAAGAGTGGTGGGGTTATTCGTATCCTAAAATCTTCTCTATTGTCAAGGTCTGCATCAAAATCTAGCAAGAGTTGGGCATCTACTATCTTGGTTTTGATCATAATGAATGATGTGTACACTAACCTTTTTTATTTATTTATTTAATTTTAACTAACAAGAGAGAGACCAATAATTTATTTCTCTTCCACACAAATCAAATAATCCTTTTTTCTGCTAAAAAAATTGTCTTAGAATTGAACAAATTCTCAAATAAAAATTTTATCAAACAACTGAAGTGCAACAATAATGTCGTTAGAAAAGAAGCCCTTGCATCATACAAAATTTGATCTTACATTAGGGCTAAACTAGCCAAAACAATAATCCTAGAGTAAACCATGAGAACATGAACATGGTGCAAGCAATGCTCATTAGGCTTTTGTACCACATAACCTTGTGAAAATCTGGAAAAATGAACATTTTATCTACTCTTCAAGCTTAGAAAAATTGGACAAAACTTAGGTACAGTACCTTAGGTGTTGTTCTTTAGGTTCCCCTCTTAAGATTTAGTCATGTGGCTACTTAACTAAAAAAATACATTTCCTTAAAAGGGGGAACGTAAGAAACAACACCTATTTACTGTACCTAAGTCTTGCTCTTAGAAATTTTATAAACAAAAGTCTAGCTTGAGAAAATGAGACTGTCTAATGAAAGGTCAAAATTTGGCAATATTCATAAGACTTTCTTAAAAACGAATTAGTAATAAATAGTTATGCCACCAATTTAGTGATGCAAATGCTCCCCCTTAAACAAAAAAGTAACAAGGGTTTGTTTGTTTATTACTAAAAACTGAAAATACTGTAACAAAATAATTTTTAAATGTGTGAATAGTATTGTAAGACCTAAATTTATATTGAAATATGTGTTTGGATGATTTTGGTAGGTTCGTGAACAGTGCCATGAGAGCTACCATTTTTCAGCAAAATGCACGTTCTCAGTGCTATCCAAACGGAGGCTAAGAAGAACCCAAGTATTTAATGCTTCCTTCTCAAAATAAATAAATAAATAAATAAAAAGTCTTTAATACTTCAACGGTTCGACCAAATGAATCTTTGAATGACCCAAAACTTAGATAAATAATATTAATAATAATAAGGACAAAACTTAGGTACAGTAACTTAGGTTCCTTTCTTAAGATTTTGTCATGTGACTACTTAACTAAAAAATATATTTCCTTCCCATGAGAAAAAATCTACATGGCAGAATTTTAAGAGGTGATTCTAAGAGTAACACATCAGTGGATGTAAACATTTGCAAAATACAAAAACAACAAATTTTACACATTTTATCCCAAAAATCTTCCACATCAGTCCTTCTAAAATTGTGTATATTTACACATTTGCTACAATAACCATGCATATATGCACAGTTACTGTAGCTTGTGTATACCATTATTTTATTAATTTCACGTTTTGCCCCTTTCTTTCTCTCCCTTCTTTGTGCAAAACAAACTGACTTCTCTCCTTATCATCTTTTTCCTCAGATACACACAAACACAAACACACCCACGCACAAACACACCCACGCAAACCAACAGAGAGACAGATCGGTATTGGCGGCGGAGATCGGTGCTTGTGGGTCAACGGAGTCCGTGCTTGTGGGTTTTGATTCTTATGGTGCTGGTGGGTATTTATTCTTATGGTTCTTGTGGTGGAGATTGGTGCTTGTGGATAAATTATTTGACCATGATAGGGAAAGGAAGAAGAAGATGCTTGTAGAGGGAGGTGATTTGACTATGAGGAAAGGAAGAAGGACGAGTTTACTATGAAAGGAAGAAGAAAGAAGTAGAAGAAGCCAGAAGGACAAAGATTGGTATGAGTGAGAAATGAGATAAGAATAAAGAAAAATGGATAAGTACAAAAGAAAAAGTAGGTACTTTGGAAAAAGGGATAAATACAAAAGAAAATTAATAATTAAAAATTAAAAATTATTATTATTTAAATAGAGGGGATTGTAAAATAGATGAACTAATATGGGTACTTTGGAAAAATAGTAGTGTAAAATAGAAAAAATAAGTTTTTAATGTAAAATAGACAGAAAAATGTGGCCGAACTAATTCAATTGCTCTAAAGAACAACATCTAAATACTGTACCTAATTCTTATCTTAATAATAATAATTAAAAAAAAAAAAAAAAGAGAGAAGATAGATTTTTTTTTTTTTTTAAAAAAAAAAAAAAAGAAAAAAAGAGAGAAGATTGAGGAGCAAATTCCTAAAACCTTATTCAACCAATCCTAGTTGTGTACTTTCCGAGGATGAGAATGTAATGAGAAAGGTGGGCAATCAAATCAAATCATGACCATGAAGATGAGATGGTAGTTGTGTTGTACGAAGAAATGTATGAAAAGAGAAGTAAAAAATAAAAATAAATAATAAAAAAACAAAATAAAAAATAAAAAATGGAGGAATTTGAGTTGGATTGGTCAAGTTTAGGGATTGTCATTGGGTAATCTGAGAATGTCCTCCCGAACTACCAATAATTTTTCCAGACTTGGAATCGGTTTGAATTTTTCATCTAGTGGCAATAATTTCTCGTTAGAATCGTCCAAAGTCCAAACGGATGCTCAATCAAATTGAGATACTTTTCAATCCTTGATGGTACAGAATTCAACATCAGTTGGCGCCAAACTAATCTCTATAGTCTATACCTCATTGCAATTTGCGCAACTTTTGAATTTTTCAAATTCTGCAGTCATGAAAAGGTGTCATGCATTATATATACTCCGTATTAACATTTTTTTTTTTTGTTGCTAAATCTAAATTAATTATATATTGGAAAGCTTAGGTTATATATGTTAGATAACAGTTTCTGTTTTCTATTTTTAAAATTTTATTTTTGAAAATATAGAAAAAAAAAAACAATTTTCTTATATTTTTGAAATAAAAAACATGTTTGGTTAGTTGAAATTAAAAAAAAAAAAAGTTTTTTGAAGAAAAAATAGAAAATACTAAAGAATATTGTTATTAGGATTTGAACTTTAATACTAACTCATTAAATAAGACAAATTTATTAAATTAAATATATGTTTTCATAAACTTTTGAAAACTAGAAATTAAAAACAGTCTTTTGCATGTTTTTAGTTTCCTTTACAAATTGAGTTTTGAGAATAGTTTTTGTTTTTTGTCCATTTTGGGTTACCAAACAAGTTTTTTAATCTCAAAAATAGAAAACTGCTTTTGAAAACAGAAAATAAGAGGAAAAAACAGTTACTAAACATACCCTTTATGGGGAGTGGAAGAGTCCCCATCCAGGCCTTTAGCCTAAGAAGTAACTGAGCCACGGGGAACGAACTGGGCCTAGCATGTATACTTGAAGGAAGGCCCAGGGGGCAATGGGTTATGAAAGAAAGGAAACTTGACCATCCCAAGTACCCAGAAGGAGGAGAGTGACTTGGGAAAATAGTTCCCGTGGAAAAGGTAAGAAGCTAACCTTACCTGAAGCAATATGCATGGATGATCCACGTATGATTTCCAAAAGATGCCTGGAACCACGGGAGACTTCCAGAACACGCAAGAAGATTGAAGATTTTTACCTTCGCATTAATGAAGGGGTTCTCACCTAACCTCTACCATATTGAATGCATATGAGATAGCTTGAACAGTAAACCCCCCCCCCCCCCCAAAAAAAAGTTCAAAGGTCCAAGATAAGGGAAGGGAGGAAACTGATAAAATAAAGGAAAATATCCCTGAGAATTTAGCTGGCAACAGGACAGCTGTAGAGATAAGAATAAGAAATGTACCTATAAAGAGGAGGGGGGGGGGAGTGTGAGGCAAATGTAAGGGGATCTTTTGGAGAGGGGAAAAAGGGAGCAATATGAGAAAGAGAGAGAGAGTGTGTGTAGGACCACGGGAACAAGAAAATTTCTTATTGTAACACTTGAGTTATATTTGAAATATACATGTGGTCAATGAAATTAACTGTTTGAGTTTTCCATTGTAGAGTGTTTATTCCCTATTGTTCACTTATAAATAGGTTGTGTAAGACATTTTAACTGTAATCCGTGGAGGTCACTACGGGCTAGTTTTTGTCCGCCCACACCCTTATTTTCTAGAACTAAAAGAAAATGACAAAAGACTAACAAATCCAATAACCTTTTTTTTTTTTTAGAAATGAAAAATTGGACTCGCATGTGGCAGTCATTGTCCCATGCCCCATGGTACATTTGGGTAAGCCCATGAGTACTACCAGCTTGAATCGGAGCTCGGAGACTCCAAGCTCCGGTTTGATAAAATAATTTTTTTTTTAATAATTTTTTTATTATAAAGGTAGATGTTTTATTCATATTAAACACGTGCAAATTTCAGTCAAAGCTTAAGAACATTAGTATTAGTGTATGTTTGGATAATGCTAATTTCCTATATGCGTCGGCGTTTTCATGTTTTCAGCACTAGACTCGTGCTGTCAGTGGGTCCTGTGCACTGTTCATAGGACCCACAAGTTGTCTAATTCAGCAATTTTTTTTTTTCAAAATTGGGTCCCACAAGTTTTCAAAATTTTTTCAAAATCATTTTATTTTGCTATAGTGTTTTTAGTTTTTAGTTTTCATTTTTTAATAATAAGCGGTATCCAAACAGATCCTTAGTCTGTTTAAAAGTTTTTGTTTATTTTAAAATAATAATTTTTTTTTCTATTTTATACAACTATTTTGCAAATGAGCATTGCATTCAATGATTATCTTTTCAATTTTCCAATTCACGGATTAAACAACAGTAACCATAATGACATTTCATCTACCGTCTACCAAAGCAAGTCAAACAAATCAATTCAATTTAATTTATAAATTAATTTCTAATTATTTATTTTAAAGGTAGGTGTTTTTGTTCACATTAAACATTAGTCCTAAGTCATAACATAAGAATCTGTTCATGGAGATTGACTGTTGAAGCCTAAGAGGTAAAATGTTTTCCCTCCGCAACTACATAGTATTTCTGCTACTATTATTTGCATTCTTAACCCTTACCAGCTCCATTAATTCACAGCCCACCCTCAGACACAACGATTGTTATGGATCAACTGGAACTGCCAACGCCAGTTACAATTCCAGCCTCACAGCCCTCTTTGAATCTTTATCATCTAAAGCTTCCCAAAACTACAGCTTCTACAACGAAAGCTCTAATATTAGCATCTACAGCCTCTACCTGTGCCGAGGTGATGTTTCTAATGAAACCTGCAAAAGCTGTGTCAGCTCTGCGACACAAGAAATCAGAAATCGGTGTCCATCTAGTAAGACTGCCATCATATGGTACGATGAGTGCACGTTAAGGTACGCCGATGTCAATTTCTTCGGCAAGCCAGATACTCAGCCATGGTTGATCATGAATAATGTGGAGAATACTACTTCACCTGGGCAACCTAATTTTTATGCACGTGGTTTGTTGGAACAACTGATAGGGCGTGTCAATGAAAAAGACAGGTTGTTCGAGACCGATGAGCAGATAGTGAAGATTGGCGATAGGTCCTTGCCGAGCTATGGGTTGGTGCAGTGTACTAGAGATCTTGATGTTGGTTCGTGCGGAAAGTGCTTAAGCGACTTGGTGGTTGAAGCCCAAGTCTGTTGCGAATCCAAAATCGGGTGGCGTATCTCTGGCCCGAGTTGCTCTCTGAGGTATGAGAACTACTCTTTCACTGAGCCGCCACCGGCGCCGCCAGCAACTCCGCCGTCCCAATTGGTGCCGCAAGCACAGCCCCCGCCTGATAATGGTAAGAAATGTTGATTTGGTATTTTCCTTGAAATCCGATCTGCACATCTTTGCTAGTTTGGGCTTATTAAGTAGTTCATTTACATCGGTCAATTTGGATTTAGGACTCAAAATATTGGAATTTTTTTTTTTGGTCGTATTGGACTCGGGACAATCACTTGATTTGACAAGTAAAAAAAATCCCAAGATCATGGGAAAGTTAGAAAGTATTTAGAGAACAGACGTAATACTCTGTTTTCTCGTATAAAGGGTGGATCTATCATTTTTTTTGTTAGATGAGAGAGTACTTTATGGGATTAAGATTAATAAATTCATTTTGCACTGGAAAATCTAGTGACACAAACGAAGAAGAGGGGGTGAGTTTGTTGGGCGTTGTGGGTGAAAATTGGGTTGTTTTGAAGAACGGAGTGGAAGAGAGTTTCGGCTGGGAGGTTGAAACTTCAAATTGAAGGCTTGGCTTGATTTGTGGATGAAAATTTTGGAAAGCTTTGACTTTTGTGCAAAGTTTGGTTTATTAAGAATTATTTGGTATACCATTAAAGCGATATAAAGCGATTTGCTAAATGCCTAAATGATAAATTTTTAGCATTTAACGTATTAAACATTTTTTTTTTAAAAAAAAATCACCTCTATTGAATGTCTTAATGTCAAAATAAATTGGCATGTGCTACCGTATTCTTCCGTTAGAAGGGCACTGTAGCAATGCCACTTACTTAAAATTCATTTTTAATTTAAGTTTTGCTCTTCTTTTTCATTTATTTGTTTTGTGTTGTGCTTTGAGTTAATATTATTTTAATATGTTATATGGAATAATAGAAAATGAGATGTATTCTTTTTTTTGGCTGGGGGTACTCTGTTATTTTTCTTAAATATTACTCAGATTTTTTTTTTTTTTTAAAGTTCTAATTTAATAAATGAATCAATTTTATTACCATTTGAATGAAATTTTTTATATCTTGCCATATTGGTTGAAATAACAATATATTGTCCAATTCAGTCAAGTGTAGCAGTCCTGTGTGCCAAAAGGGTGTATCGTCCTAGTGTTAGATGATCATTTTTAAAAAAAAAATGCCAATGATATAGGCTGCAGTAAATTTAAAAATTACTGTATTTCAGAAGAACCTGATTAAAGGGGAAAAATTTTCTAAACAGAGCACTAAGGATAATAGAACTTTTACAGAGTAATTGGGATAAAGAAGATAGGTAAAACATCTACTGAAACTACAAACATGAATGTTTACTTCACTACTTGCATATTTCCATTCATCTGGAGAAGAGAATCAAGTGCCATTCCCAATTGGCTACTAAGAGACTTCGTTAAACGGTTAATTGATTGTCTTAGCCAAATGATAACAATGATTAAAATGGTTGCTAATAGATTTGATTTGGCTTATCTGTGATAGTTTGGGCAGCTTATATGTGCTTGCATTTATTGATATATCAATGATTTGTGGTCGTAAGTTCATTTAAGCATTCTTAGGTTATATTATATGATGAACAACAGGAGGTGGAGGAAAGAAGACAACAAAGATCATAGTCATTACTATAGCATCAATTGCATCAATTGCAGTAGTTGCAGCTCTCTTCGGTTTCTGGTATTATTCATCCTCTGGCAGGAGGAAACAAGAACGAGGTAAATTTAGTTTAGCCAATCTATTAAAAGTGATTTTTTTTTTTTTTTCCTAATAAGTTCTATTAAATATTTGTTTCCAGACAGTAATTAAATATTTTTTTTAAAAAAAATATAATTTGTTATTCAGATAGGGAAACAGGCCAAGAAATTCCACTTCGAAATAATTTGGCAAGGTCACTTTCAATGCACTTAATGGACAATATGCATGCAAGGGATGATGACGACAGTGGAGAAATGCATTACTTTGATTTAACTACCATATTGACTGCCACAAACAATTTCTCTGATGTGAATAAGCTTGGAGAAGGTGGTTTTGGCCCAGTTTACAAGGTTAAAAGACAAATCAATTATTTTATTATATGCATTTTTTGGAAATTATTTGATCATTTGCATTTATATAGCAATAATCAGGATCAGTGACAACTAAATGAGTATTATGATCATTTGAGTATAGGAGAATTGAACTTTAAATGAACAACATGTAGCAACCTATGTCTATCAATACTGTGATAAGTTTTCACTAATTAAGTTTAAATTGCTTCTAGGGCAAGTTGATTAATGGAAAGGAAATAGCAGTTAAAAGGCTTTCAATGAAATCTAAACAAGGTCTTGAGGAGTTTAAGAACGAAGTGATTTTAATTGCAAAACTTCAGCACAAGAATCTAGTGAGGCTCTTGGGATGTTGCTTAGAAGAAGATGAAAAGCTTCTAGTCTATGAATTCATGGCAAACACTAGTCTTGATGCCTTCTTGTTTGGTATACTCTTTCTATCTCTCACACAAACACAGACTCACATTCACACACTAACATTTAGCACCATTAATTCATGGAAAAACTTTCCTATATATATAACCAACATCCTTAATATTATAATGTAGATCCAAACAAATGTAAGGATCTAGATTGGGCTAAACGCAAAAACATTGTCAATGGGATTGCCAAGGGCCTTCAATACCTACATGAGGACTCTCGGCTCAAAATTATCCACAGGGATATGAAAGCAAGTAATGTATTGTTGGATGATGAGATGAATCCTAAGATATCAGATTTTGGCACTGCTAGAATTTTTGGGAGTAATCAAATGGAAGCCAACACTATCAGAATCGTGGGTACATAGTAAGTAATCTCTTCAGTACTGCATCCACATTTTCATTTCTTAAATCATTGATACTGCTTTCGAAAGAAAAAAATTTTCAAGACATGATAAAACTTAAGTTTGGTCCCCTTGCATGCATATTTAGGGAGAGTTCTGGTGTAATCTAATTGCGCCTCCTTGTTTTTCAAATAATGTAGCACACATTAAAAATTAGCAATAAAATCAAGCTGAAAATTTTGCAAAATCAATGGTTATTTAAAAATAAAACGGGGAGAACTCTAAGAACAAGGAATTGCAAGTTCGTAAGCTCACTTTCCATTAGTTATGGTTATGTCAATGTAACTTTTTCTATTAATGATACTACATTACACTAAGGATAACTCTGCGTCCATTCTCTTTTATTGTTAAAGAAATTGTACTGTATTATGATTTTTTTTTTTTTTTTCCCAATAGTGGATATATGGCTCCAGAGTATGCAATGGAGGGGCTATTTTCAATGAAGTCCGATGTTTATAGTTTTGGAATTCTAATGCTAGAAATTGTCAGTGGAAAAAAGAATAGTGGCTTCAATCATCCAGACCGTGCACAAAGCTTTTTGTCATATGTACGTCTCTCTTATTTGTATCTTGAACTTAAATTAAGTATTCGTTAATGATTATGCACTAAAATAAAATAAAAAAAACCATGATAGGTATGGCAACTATGGAATGAAGGCAAAGGAGTGGAATTGATAGATCAGACCATAGTTGATATTTGTCCAATAAGTGAGGCTCTGAGATTGATCCATATTGCGTTGTTATGTGTCCAAGAAGATCCAAATGATAGACCTACAATGTCAAGGGTCAATCTCATGCTTGCAAGCAAATCGATAAATCTTCCTAAGCCATCAGCACCTCCATTTTCTGTTGGTAGATTAATCATATTTGATCAATCTTCAACAAATGGCACTGGAACTGGAACGGGATTTGTCACATCTGATCTATCTTCAACAAGTGCTTCTAGCTAGTGAAGAGATTAACCCGATCATGATATTCAACAAGTGTTTCATCTTCGTACAAATGTGGCAGGTTAGGAACAATAGCTATTGTATAAACTTACCCTACTTCTATTCTTGTACTAACTAATTCTTAGAATTTAAATATATTTGCATCCACATCGGAATTAGATTGAATTGGCACATATACAGAGATTTAATTACTACGCGTTTGAATCTTTGAAGACCTTCATCTTGAGTTTGTTGGTCCTAGACCCTAATTCATTATTCAAATTTTGATGTGGTCAAGGATGATTTAGTGATTTGTTATTAACTTTATTAATTATTATGATTAACATTATTATGTTAGGGTGCGAGAAAATTGCAATTTTATAGATTTTAGACTTTGGAGAATTTTGAACTGTGGATTTAGAATGTTGCTGTTGAAAATTTTTAATTGAATTAGGTTATGAGAATCTTGTAATTTTTGTTAGGCTGATCTATCCTTTATATTGAATTATGAATAGCATTACATGTTTGGTTGCTGAGAAAACAGAGGAAAATGAAACATAGTCATAGTACTACGTAATCATCTTTGTCCATAAATTTTAAAAAATTTACATGGTGATTACCATGTTGTTATTATGGAGGAAATTGTGTTTTTATGTTCTTTTGTGATGATGTTAATATTAGTGAACAAAATTTATTTTTGAGTGTTCTTGTTTATTAGTTCTCTTATTTGTATTAAATCTAAACAGAAGACATATTGAGCAAAAGTCTTGGCTCCTAGGTTCGACCGTTTCCAAGCTAGGAAACGAGTGGTACAACATACTGCTTGTAAGTGCTTTTACGAGTACCCTCCATGATAAGAGATCTGTTTTGCAATGTCTCAGCAAGCTTTAGTCCCAACTCCCAATAGCAATCTAATATTTTTGGCCTTCATCAACTGATTGATTTGGTCTCTCCTTGAAGCTTCGCAAAGCAGACACTCGCTCAATAGAATCGTGAGTCAGTAGCCCAATGCCAGAAGTTCAATTCTCCTAAAATCAAATTATCACAATAATGTTTTAGTTGTCACCGTAACCGATCCTAACTGCTGCTATATATTAATTTCAAATGCATATGCATTTTTTAAAAAAAAAAATTTACAAGACAAACTCTAAATAATTTCACTATATTAAATAGGTATTATAATACTTAGAAATACAACTTAAGCAAAGAAAAACTATCTTTTTCGTTTCACTCGTTACTCTCTTATTCTCAGCTGTGTATCTTTCACAATTTTCTATTTCTTTGTGTTTATCTCCTCTTTTGCCACTTACGCAGTTCTTCAAGACTGTACTGTTCTCTGTCTCACACTCTGGGGCTTCTCTCTAACTCACTGGCCAAAAGGCCTCCTTTTATTTCTTCATCAGCTTTTCTTTGTTTTCTTCCTCCACCGTGTCTCACTTGATTAACACCACTTCTTAATAAATGCAAGCCAACTTAATTTCCTTGACTTTTTTGTACATAAAAAATACGACTTCAATTATTCTCTTTAGGCAACTTCCCTAGCAAGCCCATTTAAACTCGTCCAACAAACTCATTTAATGGGCTAAGCAAAGTGTGGGCTGTACCCACGTCGTGCAATGCACCCAAAAGTTTGAAACGCTGATATCACGCATTCTTGTTTCGGCCCTATCCTACTGCAGTTAAATTGAGTTATTTTCCAGCTTTATTTTTTATTTTTTTTTTTTTACGCTTTGTTTGGAAACGGAAGAGAAAAAAAAATTGTTTACATGATAATTTCTCTTATTTGGTTGGCATTATAGGAAAGAAATGAGAAAAAAGTGGAAGGAGTGTGCATTCATCTAGACCCACTTTTCTCATTCGGGCAAAAATGAGGAGAGAAAGAAAAGTAAAAAGGTTGCAATTTTTGGGAGCCCACCACTAATAACTTCTAAAATTTCAATTTTGTCCATCACAAAAACAAAAAAAAAAAAAATTACTTTGATTTTTATTTGGGGTATTCAGGTAAAATTATATATCTAAATTAAATATATTCTTTTCTTTTCTCTTTCCCTACTCTTTCCAAACATGTAAAAAGGAAGAATTATCTTTTTCATTTCTTTTCCTTTCTTTTCCTCTCTCTCTTCTCTTCTTTTCTCTTCCCCTCATTTACAACCTAACACACAGTTAAGGAAAGGGGAGTTATTTAATTATAAACTTAGAGAGTAAGGGAAATCCAGAGTTCCCATTTGCAAAATTTCCCATACGTAGTCAAATACAAAAGATGGACACTATCATATTCATAGTTTTCAGAATCGGATCGGACCGGGAGGTCGGACCGTGAAAACCAGGAACCGGGATGAAAACCGATTTTTTAAGTTTAAAGAACCGGATTTTTTGTTAATTCCGTGAACCGCTAAAACCAGGGTTGGACCGCACGAACCGGTGAGAACCGTGCGGTCCAACCCCTTAGCAATTTTTTTTTTTTTTTACAATTTTATTCTACTTAATTAAATTATCCATCTCTTACAAGGAATAAAAAAAATTATAATTAAAATCTTTCAAAGATATTCAAATTTACTTCAAAAATTAATCATAAATTTTAATGTTTTCATGGTTATTAATTTATTTTATTAACTTTCTTATTTAATTATTAAATATATGCTTGAAAATCATTAAATTTCCCTCACATATATAGATATATTGTCAATTTTGCTAGTTTTATAAATTTAATACCTATATTTAGGCTTTAATTAATTATTAAATTAATTATGACATCATCACGGTTCGACCCCGGTTCGACCTCGGTTCGACCTCAAAAACCTTGAACCTCTCCCTTTTACGGTTCAATGAACGGTCCGGATCTGAAAACCTTGATCATATTCCTCTGAAGTCCGAATCGTTACTCTCATCCTTTTTTCACGAGTTCATACTTTCCAATCATTGATAGTACGGAATTCAACATAACATTCTGTATTGACAATTTGGTTTTTTGACAAACCAAACAATCCCATATATACCTCATAGCATCAAGGTTCAATGCAACTTTTGAATTTTCGAAATTCAACGATGAAAAGGTGTCCTATAGTCCATATTCAATACTGACAATTTGGTTTTTTGGAAGGCGTCAATTTTGACATTATATGATTTATTATAAAGAAGTCACCTGACACCTACGGTCAACCCAAGCAATCAAACTATGAGTGCAATTTCTATCCGGGTGGTCCGTAAAACCTTGTGTGCACACTCCAATCTAAGTATGCCATGTCAGTTTATTACAAAGTAAGAAATAGAGCTTGCCACACACAATCAAGGCTCACCAACAAGCAACAACCATATGCTTCTGCGCTCTCTCTAATCGGACCCACCCCATTGCTTTTTTTAGATTTGGTTTTGTGGGTTTCGTTTTTCCCCACTTTTTTCATGTAATTGGTGGTGATGAAATTCCACCCTGGAAAGATTGAAGGCTTCAATTCTTATAGATTGAGAGATCAATAGTGTCTTAGGCAGGGTCCACGTTGGGTTTGGAGGGTTGTCAACACTGCCCCTGAAGGCTCCGCTGTGGCCCAATTCCTCCACTGCTAGTTGTCCTCAACCTCCGCTGGTCCTAACCGAAGTTTCTCGGCAACATCTCTGTTTAAGGAAGAAGTGGCATGGGATTTAGTTATCTATATGAAGAGTAGGGGTGGCTTGATGCATTTGGAGGCTTAAGGCAAAAATTGATTATCTTGTTTCATATGTAAAATTACTATTAATTAACATGAATCAAATAGAATTTTATTTTATTTTATTTTTTTAAGTTTATAAACACACAAAAAAAAAAAAAAATTAACAATTTTTTTACATTTGTTGATGTGGCAGATTGATAGTAGTGAGTAAAAGAATGATGTTAGTGGTGAATATAGTTGAAAATTAGTAAAAGTTTGCTAACTCAACTATTGTGAAAAATGTTGTGAATTTTTTTGTGAATTGCTTTCTTTCTTTTCTTTTTTCTTTTTTCTTTTAGAAGTGCTACATTCATAATGTTTTTCATAACAAATCTTAGGTGCTAAGTTACTTCTTGTTTTCTATTTAAACCTACCACTAAAATTATTTTTTTTGCTGTCAATAATAGTCTTTAACAATCAGCTATTTAGGATGTTTTTTTGTAAAAATGTTGTGAAAAATATTATAGACATAATATTTTTCTCTCTTTTTTATTTGTTTTTCATTTGATAAAAAAATATTATTTTATTTATTTGTTAATATTTTGGCTTAAATAATACTATTGGTTAAAATTTAGAAACTTTTTTTCACTTGGGGCCTTAGGCGGCCTCATCAATGGCTTATACCATTGAACCGGCGTTGATAAAGAGGGTTTGATTTGGTGTGGAAGTGATTAGTTTTTTATTTGCAAAAATCTGACATATCACATTATTATTAGAGGGCGTAAAAGTACCCTCTTATGCTGGACTGAATTTATTCTCCCAAACTATTAAATTTAAAATAATTTTAAGGTTTTTTGGTCCTACAAACAAATTTGCAACTTTTGTAAAAACTCCTTGGGTGGCCAATTGAAATTCGAAGTCTGTGATTCCTTTCATACATGAATCTACAACGTTTTTTCCATCAGCAGTGAACCATGTAGAAAAGTTTTGGTAAATATTATATATTTATCTATTATACTAGATTTCTTGAATAATTTTATATACGAGAGCTTTCTTTCGTAGAAAGTTAAGAAAAAGTGAAAAGACGTTTTATGACGTATTCCGTTCTAATATACTCCTACTTGAAAAAATAATTTTTCTTTTTAGGATTATAAAGGTAGATGATTTTATTCATTTTAAGCATCAGCCATAACATAAACATAAGCATAGACGAATTTCTGATAAACGAGTCAAAATGTTTTCCCTCCACGGCTCTAAAGACTTTCTTTTGATATTATTTTCAGTCTGTACGCTCAGCAGTTCAATTAATTCTCAGCCAACCTACAATAAACACTTTTGTTTGGATCAATCAAATGAAACCTCCAACAACTATTACCAATCCAACCTCACGGTGCTGTTGGAGTCTTTATCCTCTAAAGCTTCCCAAAACTACAGCTTCTACAACGAAAGCTCTAATATTGGCATCTACGCCCTCTTCCTCTGCAGAGGTGATGTTTCTAATAGTACCTCCCAAACCTGTGTAAGCTACGCGATCCGAGATATCACAACTCAATGTCCATCTAACAAAAGTGCCATCATATGGTACGATCAGTGCATGTTACGCTACTCCGATGTTAATTTCTTTGGACAGGCACAGACATCGCCATTGTTGCTCATGTGGAATTTGCAGAAAACTTCTTCACCCGACCAAGGAAATTTGTTCGCACGTTCTCAGTTGGGAAGTTTAATAGCGGGCGTCAATGAAAAACACAGGTTATTCTCGATTGCTAATCAGACACAGACTATTGATGGTAATGCGTCTGCGACAGGCTATGGGTTGGTGCAGTGTACTAGAGAGATCGATGGTGATTCATGCAGAGAGTGCTTAAGTGTCTTGTTAAATACAAGCCAAAAATGTTGCGAATCCAAAATTGGGTAGCGCATTTGTGGCCCGAATTGCTTTCTGAGGTATGAAGACTACTCTTTCACTGAGCCACCACCACCATCCCAACCCGTGCCTGTAGCGCCACAGCCGCTGCCTGATGATAATGGTAAGACATGTTGATTTGGTATTTCATAAATAAAAATCCTCCCCACATGTTTCATATTTTGGACTTTATTAAATTGTTCTTTTACTTGGGCCTATTTGTAGATCAATCCTCCCCGTTTGGTTCACAGGATTCGAATTGTGATTTAGGATTAAAATTTAAAATAATCAGAAACCTATTTTTGGGCGCGTTTCGGAATTAGGATTACTTGATTTGACAAACCAAACAATTCCAGATCATGGGAAAATTAGTAGGTACTATAGTTTAGCAAGATGGTTGATCTAACATTAATATCTTGCCAATTTTGCCATATCGGTTGAGATAACAATTATCCAACTCATTTTAATGTAGCAGTCCTGTCACCTGTGTTCTCAAAGGCCAGGTGTAAACTGTAAAGTATTAGTATTAGATGATCGAATACCTTTATATATATATATATATATATATATATATATATATATATATGTAGGGACACGATTTTTAACGACCCAAGGATGACATTGGGTTCGTATGTAATGGGCCCGAACAATATAATTTGTAGAGAGTGGGCTTGAAAGGCTTGCCCTTGGTCGTCGGACAGCGGTCTGGTCATGATTTTTATGGAAGCTCAAACGGAGGTAGGTTTGGCCTGAATAGCTAAGCCTTACATTGATGTAGCTTGAAGGGTTTGAGTCCTCGGACTTAGTCTGAGGAGCATCACATTCTTCCCATTCTTCTTTTTGTAGGATTTTTTATCCTCCCCTTCCTCCCTTAGCTTTCTTTCCCTTTTATACTAGTGTTTTCTTCCCCTTTAGTGTCCACGTGTAAGTTTTGCTTTTTGAGGTATAGACTCGCCCTATCAATTCGTACATCCGAGTGGTTGGGGGTGGTTGGGAAAGGTTAAATAGCATGGTCTGAAGTATGGGCCTGTCAGATGCAGGGCTCCATACTACGGTGTTGGCAGTTTTCTCCCTTGTCCTGCCCCTGTACTGAGTTTGTCCTTTTTTTCAGGCATTTTGTGAGGTGTTGAGTGTGACATCATCCTCGGCCACATCCTTGGGCCTTCGTGGGGCTTTCATCATACGTCCTTGGCAATAGGGCTCCTCGGCTTGGGCTTTAGGCCCTGAATGTAAAGTGGGCTGGGACCTCAAATTTCGGGCCCCACAATAGCCCCTCAAAATCCTACTTCCCAACCTTGTGGTTGGGGAGGAGAGTTTTGGTGATGTTAGGCCCAGACCATGACTTGCCCAGCTCTATATTTCATTAATGTCGGGGTTTCTTCATTTGCATGGGGGGCGCGCCAAATTGTGAGACATCCCTCTAGGTTTTCTCACGCGGCGTCCACAACGTTTCAGTGTCCGAGGCGCGCTATTAATATATTTCCTTCACGAGGTTATTCAAACCTTACAGTTGCAGATGATGTTGGAAATTGTACCAGGACCGTCTTGTCTGTAGCACTTCTTGGAAACCTGCATGGATTAAATGCCACCAGTTTTCCCTCTATATAAGTAAGATAGGGGGTTACTCCCCCTACATATAAACCCTTCGGCCCCATCCCAATTCATAATCCTCCCGCCATACTCACAATCTCCATCTCCAGTGCCATCCACCCTTAGAGCAATATGTTTGAGGCATGGGTGGGGATGAAGGATCTACACCCGCTTCAGAGGCACCGAATCCTTCCAAGATTCAAGGTGTTGCGGTCTGGACCGGGAAGACACAAACTCAAGATGATCTTCCGTTCTGATAAGGTGGGGATGGTATCTCTGCCTCTTTCAGTCAAAATCCGAAGCAGGCACTGGTCGCATCAGATTCTTGGTGCGTCAGAAGTAAGGCTTTCCGCCATCAGCGCCGTCTGCTCTATCGCAGGCATGGCTAACATGGAGGCTCATCAACTTCCGGCTCCCTGCACCTTTTCTTCAACGGTGCTAACCCCAAGTTGGGTTCTTTTACTGCCTGAGTTATAGGCATGTAAAAGTATTGAGAAATGGTTTCCTTAGACAACATTTTGGAATGGCAACATCCCTCTTCTCTGCACCTCTTCTTCAGCTTTTTCTTCACTCCCTTGTATCTTTTCTTTTTGCTTATGTAGTTAGTTTCTAGCATAAGCTTATTCAAGCTCTTTCATTGTACGTTGTACTATTTCTTTGTCTTAATAAAAGATGAATTTGTTTCCTTCTAAATACTTTTCTTTTCTATAGCAATTATTTTGTGAATGGGTATGCTACATGTGTATTTTCCTTTAATGATACTTAGGACAGGAAACCTTGTAACAAAAAGCTACTAATTTGAACCTATTGAAACTATCAAATATAATAATATCAATCAATAGCAGATTAAACTTATGAGACTAACCGAGATAACAGCTGAGTGTACCGTAACGCGCGTGAGGTAGTTGCTCGAGAATGAGGAACCCAAACTAAACCATCCGAGAGGATTGCCGAGTAATGTGGAATTTTGGCCGTGTTTTCGATAACACCTGGCCTCTGATCCGAGGACCGAGGTATGATTGTACCGGGTTGTGTCCAAAACTTGTATTTTTTCTATTAAGTAGTTGGTTTCCCCACAGGCTTGAGTCCGAGGACCATACAAGGTCTTGGTTCTATCCAAAACTTGTATTTTTTCTTTTAAGTAGTTGGTTTCCCCACAGGCTTGAGTCCGAGGACCATACAAGGCCTTGGTTCTGTCCAAAACTTGTATTTTTTCTTTTAAGTAGTTGGTTTCCCCACAGGCTTGAGTCCGAGGACCATACAAGGCCTTGGTTCTGTCCAAAACTTGTATTTTTTCTTTTAAGTAGTTGGTTTCCCCATAGGCTTGAGTCCATGGACCATACAAGGCCTTGGTTCTATCTAAAACTTGTATTTTTTCTTTTAAGTAGTTGGTTTCCCCATAGGCTTGAGTCCGAGGACCATACAAGGCCTTGGTTTTGTCCAAAACTTGTATTTTTTCTTTATTTATTTATTTACTTTTCGAAGATTAGCCCTCGACCAAGGTGGGCAGAGTTAACTTGATGTTGGAAACTCCTAGAGCTGCCCGTGCCATTGGCACTGCGAGGCGTAGCCCCTAGCGGAAATTTATGTCGGAGCAACAACAGCATGTCGCTGGAAATGGAGGAACCTTCGCAGACCTCTGCTTGATAGAGGCTTAACTCCACCGCCACCTGTGTCAACGCGCAAGCCTTCCCACAGACGGCGCCAATTGTAGGGACACGATTTTTAACAACCCAAGGATGACATTGGGTTCATATGTAATGGGTCCGAACAATATAATTTGTAGAGAGTGGGCTTGAAAGGCTTGCCCTTGGTCGCCGGACAGCGGTCTGGTCATGATTTTTATGGAAGCTCATACGGAGGTAGGTTTGGCCTGAATAGCTAAGCCTTACATCGATGTAGCTTGAAGGGTTTGAGTCCTCGGACTTAGTCCGAGGAGCATCACATTCTTCCTATTCTTCTTTTTGTATGATTTTTTATCCTCCCCTTCCTCCCTTAACTTTCTTTCCCTTTTATACTAGTGTTTTCTTCCCCTTTAGTGTCCACGTGTAAGTTTTGCTTTTTGAAGTATAGACTCGTCCTATCAATCCGTACATCCGAGTGGTTGGGGGTGGTTGGGAAAGGTTAAATAGCATGGTCTGAAGTATGGGCCTGTCAAATGCAGGGCTCCATACTGCGGTGTTGGCAGTTTTCTCCCTTGTCCTGCCCCTGTTCTGAGTTTGTCCTTTTCTTCAGGCGTTTTGTGAGGTGTTGAGCGTGAGATCATCCTCGGCCACATCCTTGGGCCTTCGTGGGGCTTTCATCATACGTCCTCGGCAATAGGGCTCCTCGACCTAGGCTTTGGGCCCTGAATGTAAAGTGGGCTGGGACCTCAGATTTCAGGCCCCACAATATATATATATATATATATTATAAATAAATAATAAATTAAAAAAAAAAAAAAAAAAAAAAAAACCCAGATTACTAAGGATAATAGCAATTTTAGAGAGTAATTGGGATAAAGAAGCTAAGGTAAAACATCCACTTAAACTCACAAACGTTGAATGTTTTAGTCTACGGCTAGTTGAAGTTTTTCCTTATGTTTACTTCCAGTACTAAGATAGTTGTATTACATTCATCTGGCGAATTAAGTGCCATTCCCCATGTGATAAAAAGGACCTTCATTAAATTCTTAATCCATTGTTTCTGCTAATAAATGATAACAATAATAATAAGGGTTGCTAATAGATTTCATTTGGCTTATCTGTGACAGATTGAGCAGCTTATGTCCTCGCATTAATTGATATATATATATATATATATATATATATATATATATATATATATGATAAATTAAGGATTTTGATCTAAAGTAATTTTATCATACTCTTTTTTGACAGAATATTTTAAGCATACGTAGGTAATTATTTTATATGATGAGCAACAGGAGGAAAGAAGACAACCAAGACAGTAATCATTGCTATATCAACAATTGCATCAATTGCAGTAGTTGCTGCTCTCTTCGGTTTCTGGTTTTATAAATACTCTGGCGGGAGGAAACACGAAGAAGGTAGATTTAGTTTAGCCAATCTATTATAACCAATGATTCTTTTTTTCTATTAAAATTTGTGTTTTTAGATGGTCATTGATTATTTTAAAAATCTAATTTGTTACTTAGAGAGGGACACAAGCCAAGTAATTCCGTTTCGAAGTAATTTTCCAAGGTTACGTTCAATACAATTAACGGACAGCGGAATGCATGCAAGGGATGTTGACGACAGTGGAGAAAAGCTTTACTTCGATTTAAGTACCATACTGACTGCTACAAACAATTTCTCTGAAGTGAATAAGCTTGGAGAAGGTGGTTTTGGCCCAGTTTATAAGGTAACAATTTATAAATATTTTCTTTCATATGCAATTTTTAAAATTATTTGAACAATTGCAATTGAAATTAATACATAGCAACGGTAAATGTTAGGATCAATATCAACTAAATGATTACATCATTTAATTTTAGGAGAATTGAAGCATCATTTAGCCTTTAGTGTTGTAACATGTAGCAGAGTATGTCTATTGTCTACCAATACTGTGTCAAAAGTTTTCATTGATAAAGAATGTTTAAAATGCTTCCAGGGCTTGATAAATGGAAAGGAAACTGCAATTAAAAGGCTTTCAATGAAATCTAAACAAGGTCTTGAAGAGTTTAGGAATGAAGTGATTTTAATTGCAAAACTTCAACACAATAGTCTTGTGAGGCTCTTGGGATGCTGCTCAGAAGGAGATGAACAGATTCTAGTCTATGAATACATGGCCAACACTAGTCTTGATGCCTTTTTGTTTGGTTTGCTCTCTCTCTCTCTCTCACATACACACACACACACTTTGCACCATTAATTATAGGCCAATTCATGGCAAAATTTTCCCATGCGTGAGAATCAATCACCTTAATATTACAATGTAGATCCAAAAAAATGTAAGGAACTAGATTGGGCTAAACGCATAAACATTGTCAATGGGATCGCTAAAGGCCTTCAATATCTACATGAAGACTCTCGGCTGAAAATCATCCATAGGGATATGAAAGCGAGTAATGTGCTTTTAGATGATGAGATGAACTCAAAGATATCAGATTTTGGCACTGCTAGGATGTTTGGGAGAAATCAAATAGAAACCAACACTATCAGAATTGTGGGTACATAGTAAGCAATCCCTTGACTTCATCCTCATTTTAATTCTATAAATCATTGTTGCAGCTTTCTAAAGAAATTTTTCTGCACATGATCAAACTTAAGTTTGGCATTCTTGCATGCATGTTTTAGGAGATTTATGGTTCATTCCATCTCCATTTGCAACTCATTTTTCAAATAACATTTTTAGTATACATTAAAATTTAGCATTGAAATCAAACAGAAAACTCTAAAATTTCAATCGTGATTTAAAGAAAGCACTGTAAGAACAAGGATTTGCAAAGGAAGAAAGCCACTTACCATGAGTCATGGTTTTGTCAAAGTACCTTATGCTCTTAGTGATACTACATAGTCTACATTAATTAGGACAACTTAGCCTTCATTCTCTTTTATAGTACTTGAAACCATATTGTATAATAATACACATTTTTTTTAATAGTGGATATATGGCACCAGAATATGCAATGGAAGGGCTATTTTCAATAAAGTCTGATGTTTATAGCTTTGGAATTTTAATGCTTGAAATTATTAGTGGAAAAAGGAATAGTGGCTTTTATCATCCAGAGCGTGCACAAAGTCTTCCATCATATGTACGTTTCTCTTCCTTATCTATATCTTTAGCCAAAATTTACTTTTTGCTTGTTATTGTAAACTAAAGAAAAAAACACCAATAGGTATGGCGGCTATGGAATGAAGGCAAAGGAGTGGAATTGATAGATCAGACCATAGTTGATACTTGTCCTATAAGTGAGGCTTTGAGATTGATCCATATTGCATTGTTATGTATTCAAGAAGATCCAAATGATAGACCGACCATGTCAAGGGTCCTTCTCATGCTTGCAAGCAAATCGATAAATCTTCCTCAGCCATTAGCTCCTCCATTTTCTGTAGGTAGGTTAATACTATCCGATCAATCTACAACTACTGGGACCGGAACGGGATTTGTCATATCTGATCAATCTTCAACAAGTGCTTCTGGCTAGTTAAGAGATTAATTGGAGCATGCTATTCAACAAGTGTTTCATTTTCGTGCAAATGTGTCAGGTTAGGAACAATAGCAAGTGTACAACCATACCTTCTATTTTTGTACTTATTCTTACCATCTGTATATACTTGCATCCGCACCGGAATTACATTAAATTATTTTAGCACATATACGGATATACCAAATTATGGAAAACAAAACACGAAGGAATAGAGATCTATCATCAGAGGACCTTGTCATGTGATAAGACTTCTGATGAGAAATACACCTAATTTTGCTAAATGGATTGATGTATATGTAAGTAGCCTCAATAGTGAGATTTAATTTATAAGCATTTGGATGTAGGAAGACTTTCATTTGACATATTTTGGACCTAGAACCCGACTTCGAATTCAGTTTCGGGGATGTGAATCTTATGATAAATCAAATGTTTGTAATCCATTTAAAATAAAAGAAAGTTCTTCTACCTTGAACAAGTACCAAATCAAGGCAATTACGTTGCCACCTACTTGGTAATAATGGTGGTTCACGTGAAATGGTAAAACCCCTAAACTTTTATGTTGTTGTACTGAGATTTCTTTAATTATTTTTCCGCTAATTTGATATAATAATTTTTTTTTGAGAGTTTCAAACCTATGGCGTCTCCTGATGGTAGTTCTTTATCGACAGATCAAGACATCAATCGGTTTTTAGTATAGACGGAGATTAAACCCCAAATCTCTTATTCAACTATCAAAAACTTTACCAATTAAGCTAACTGGAACCCACTTAGTACAATAACTTTGATACCATAAAAATAGACATTTCCATCCCTTAAATAGAGGAAAATTCATGTATGATTGATGCAAGTTACCATCTTCTAAAAATAAAAAAATAAATCTACCAAAATTACAGAAAATTGACACGGCAACACAGAATTTAATGCAAAAAGAAAACATTAATATATTTTTTCTCTTACACACTATAGGATAATAACTAGTACACATAAAATACATGCCAATGTGGCGTGCAACTTATGTTTTCCCATCAAAAAAAAAAAAAAATCACTAATGTTTATTTCCCATCATTTATTTTGCTGTATGGAATTTTTTTTGTATGGATATGTGTGAATGTGTGATTCGGTTTGTCAAATAGATATTTCCCTGCTCTTTATACCAAAATTTCCGAAAGGATTGTCGCCATAGGATGAACTTGGGTCGAATATATTGTTGGTACCTGGTAGTGGTAGGCACTATAGGCACAGAGCTGGCAGTGGACCATATGAGGAAGGGCTTAGTTCGCTTGGCCAGGAGTCCCACACAAAAATGCGAAGCACTTGTTTTGATTTTGCACAATTCATAGATGCCCAAATAATCATATATAAATTATTAAATTAAATTTCACAAAATTCATATAACATGACCTCTATATAGCCTGTTTGTACTTTGTAGTACCTTACAGACATACTCCCTTGATTAATTTGTTTGTCCATCATATAATTCCTACATTTCAAGAAAAATAATTTACTAAATTAGAAAATAAATCTTTTGACATACGTGTTATCTAAAAAAAATCTAGATAAAAGGTGATCAGTTTTTGAAATTATTTTTTCTTAATTTGAACTAAAATAAAACAATTAGAAATTAGTTAACTACTGAATATTGACTATTTAACTAAAATTAATGATATATTAATTAGAGGGAAAGACTTGCAAAAAGAATTTAGTATAAGTAAGGTGGAAGAAAGAGACTACACTTTCCTTTGATTTTGAGAGTTCGCAGAAAGTCGCTTTAGATGATTCAAACTGTGGGCACATCTAGCAATTGTCCTTTGGCAATATGTCTAGTTTTTATGGTTTTTGGTGGAAAATGTGCCTCGATATACGATATTAGGTAAGTAGTAATTTTCCATCGACGGCATTAACGTATGCAGGTTTGGTCCATAAAGGCTGTAATTATCTTGCATGGACTCCTGCGAGGAAATCAGCTTCCCTATCTCTCTCATTAATCTATAGCATAATACCATAGCTTTGGCCACGTTATTGTTTTGGTCACTCAAATTGAGATATTTTAGTCTTTTTCATTTTTTTTTTTTTTCAAAGCTAAAATGCAAAATGCATATTTTAAATTTGGTTGAAATTCATTTTGGACTTCTAATTTTACTTTTATTTAATTAAGTACTTTAAATGTCAAAATTATTCAATTAAGATCTTATCTATTCAATTTTGTTAAAATGTTGCCTATTATTATTATTATTATCTTGAAAAATAAAAAATCTAAATATTTTTGAGTATTTATCAATTCACTCGAGTGTGTGTAGTCTCTCTATCTCATACACACCGAATAATTATATAAAAGAATCTCTTAATAGTGAAAGTAAAAGGTTTCAAATTCAGAATCTAATGAAACATAATTTAAGAACCATTAAGGCAACCTCTTAAGGTTATTTTTTTTTTATTATTATTATTATTATAAAGGTAAATGTTTTTATTTGTATTAAACATTTATATTAAACATCAGCCATATAATATAAACACACATGCATACATAAATATATATATATATATATATATATATATATGTTCACGGACGAAATTCTTTGAAGCCTAACGTAAGAGTTAAAATGTTTTCCCTGCACAACTCGAGAGCCTTTCTTTTAATATTATCTGCAGTATGTGCGCTTACCAGCTCCATTCATTCCCAGCCAACCTATAATGACCACATTTGTTTAGATCAATCGAATGAAACCTACAACACCTATTACCAATCCAACCTCACGGTGCTGTTGAAGTCGTTATCATCTAAAGCTTCCCAAAACTACAGCTTCTACAACGAAAGCTCAAGTATAGGCATCTACGCCCTCTTCCTCTGCAGAGGTGATGTTTCTAATAGTACCTGCCAAAGCTGTGTAAGCTACGCGACCCGAAATATCACAACTCAATGTCCATCTAACAAAACTGCTATCATATGGTTCGATCAGTGCATGTTACGCTACTCCGATCTTAATTTCTTTGGACAGACGCAGATATCGCCAATGTCGCTCATGTATAATACCCAGAATACTACTACACCTGAACTAACTAATTTTTACGCACTTGGTCTATTGTACGATCTAATAGATCGTGCCAAGGTAACTGATATGCTGTTCAAGAGTGATAGTCAGACAGTGCAGTTGAGTGATGGGTCCAAGATAAGTTATGGGTTGGTGCAGTGTACAAGAGATATCGATGGTCCTTCGTGTGGCCAGTGCTTAAGCAACTTGATGGATACAGCCGAGACATGTTGCCAAGCCAAGATAGGGTGGCGCATTTTAAGCCCAAGTTGCTTTCTGAGGTATGAGAACTACTCTTTCACTGAGCAATCACCAGCAAAGCCACTGCCGCTGCCACCAGCCCAATCCATGCCTGCAGCAACACTGCCGCCGACTGTTAATGGTAAGACATGTAGATTTGGTATTTTCATAGAAATCCTCCCCGTTTGGTGCACAGGATTCGAATTGGAATTTAAAATTAAAAATTAGCGGAGGTCTTTTATAATTATTATTATCAGAATGGAGGTTGTTTTGGAATTTATCTGTTTGACAAACAAAAATAATCCTAAAACTTAGAAAAGTTATTTGGCACTGAACTTCTTTTCACATAAACGGTTGATCTAAATTTACCTTCTTTTTTTTTTTTTTTTTTCAAATAATTGATCAAAAATATTTTTTAAGGAGAATAATTGATCTAATTTAGTTAGTGAGCTTCAATATATTTTGTGAGAGAAAGGAATGTCAAATTGCTTTTGGTAAATATTAATGGGCTGTTTTGAAGAGTGGTGTCGAAAGGTGTTTCAAAAGGAAAGTTGAAGGTGAACGCTTTATTTGATAGATCCGATTAATGTATGTCCTTAAGGCATATATTAACAAATCAGTTTTTGAAAAAAATTTATCGAAAATTAAAAAAATGTCTAAAATTTTTCAATTTCAATAAAACTTTTTTCAAAAATAGTATTTTCTTGTACACCCTTAACCTACACGTTAGTAAAATACTTGTTTGATTTGTGGATGGAAATTTTGGACGTTTTGACTTTTCAGCAAAGTTTCGTTTTTTAGGGAAGATGAAGGTGGGTGAGAGGTAACAATACGTGAGATGGGGTCTATGAGAAATTATTGGTCGGAAATTGTCGCTTCATTAGTATAGTTCAGTGCAGTAGGTGACGTGCTAGCAGCCATGTATATTTATTATTTGTTGCAGGTCCTTTTTCGGGTTCGTACACCCTAGACATGTACCTTAATATTATAAGATATCATCAAGTTTGGGCTTTTTGCTAAGATGGAAGTTGGGTCTGATACCTTCGCAAAATGAGCTTCTAGAGTCTCATTTTACCGCTCCAATACCTGTACCATTCCAATCCAAAGAGCATTGTTGCAAAATGGGCTTGTTCTCTTCTACTTCTTCCACTTTCTGCCAAATGAACATTACTCTACTTTCTGCTGTGCCTTTCTCCACTTTCTGCTGAAGGAAGACTACTTCTTCATTTTCTGCAGGTTGAGGCATTACTCTACTTTCCGCATTAGGAATGTTACTTCTCCACTTTCTGTTGAAGCTTTCTGCACTTTTTGCTGGAGGAAGATTACTTCTCCCCTTTTTGCAGGATAAGCTTTACTCTACTTTCTCTACTATTACAAGACTGCACATAAAAAATCTAATGTCCAAAGAAACTGCTCATCAAGTAGATGTTAGTTCTCAACATATTCACAAATATACATATACGTATATATATTCACATCTACTCTATAAAATGGATTGGGCCACAAGGTTTTCGGTTCTAACTCTCACAACCTTATTGCTTTAACCCAAGAGTGCACAAAACTGTGAGGTTTGGAACTCGAATCAAAGTGGCCACTGCTTGAATATCTCTTCTCAAAAGATTCAGGTGAAATTGATTTCATGGGAGAGAGGAAGTTTTCCTAGTGATGCATGTCAATACTAATATTTTGCCATAATCTCTTTCTTTCCATGCGTTTCTTAGTGTAGTGTGCTACTGCACTACTAGGTACTCTTCTCTATAAATTCTCTACTGATTTTCTCTCTTTTTCTCTTTTCTCTCCACCCTCTCATGTGTATTTTTGTGTTATTTCTTTTCTCTTTGTGTTGTTCTCGTTGTGTTTTTCTTCTCTCTATGATATCTTCTCTTCCTTCTGAGTTCTCAGTTATGTTTTTTTCCCCCATGAAAGAGGAATACCCATATTTATACCGAAGTATTTTCCTCTTGTGGTACATTAATCCATAGTTTCCCCTTTTTCCCGCTGGGATTCCTTTTCCCCCAGGTTCGGGATATTCTTTTCCTGCTAAGTCTTCTTTTTTCTCTAGGTTTGGGATTCGGCTGAGCCAGTAGCCGCTTCTCCTTTTCACCGCTTAATACCAATAATTTAAGTGTGCGTTTAATGCACTTGTACTTCTTCGTATTTTGTGGCTCTTCCTTTCTTTTCTTTCCTTTTCGCAAGAATGCTCAAAGCCTCCATATGGGTCATTTTATAGAATCCCCTTTTAGTGGGCCTATTTGTCATTGCTCTTCTTGGTCTTTCTCTATTGGGCTATTGGGCTTGGTCCTATGACATGTGCCTCGTGATAACCCGCAACTTCTCTTTTGGTATAAGTGCTTTTCCCAGCATAAGCAACTCCCAAAAAGCTGTAGCAAATTATCACAACTATGATCTTCCTTCCTTTCACCAAACCACACTTCCATGATTCTCTACAATTATAGGTCAAACCTCATCTGTATGTCTAGGATACATATTGAGTGAACCCATTTTCCTAACTTGCATTACTCTTTATACCTTAGAATTTCTATATTCTGCGGTGTTGAACTTGGAATTCTCTTTCTGCCATGTTTGATATTTCCTTGCCTTACTTTACTCATTGAATGTTCTGCTGCACTTAATATCTGGGAATTATTCCCTTCGTTCGTGGCATGCTTTCCTCTATTTTTCCGTGTTTTTCTCTATTTTCTCATATCTTCAATGGAATACACTGCGAAGGTTCTAGACTCCTTCAGTATCTTCTAGTCCCTTTCATTCAAATAGGTTGGGTCTTTTGGGCCTATTTCACATCATTCCCTAATACAAGGGTCTTGGGTCATTCATGTGCCCACTTATGCTCATACCCAATCATCCTTCAAGGCTTAGTCTGCTAGACTTTGGGCCTTACCTCTTAGCCCATAAAACGTGTAAAAAATTGGGTGCCAACATCATTATTATTATTATTATTATTTTAGAGAAATTACTCTTGGTATAATGTTATTATTGGTAGTAGTGGGACCCACTATAGGGCTCACCCCTTTTGTCATCCTGGAGTAGTGCTCCTATAGTAGGTAAGAATTACCCATTTCTTACTACTAGGATAAAAACCTATTTTTCAAATTCTCTATTCTACATGTTATTTATTTTAATACGATTTCTCATTCCATTATTATTACTTCATCTTTCTCACTCTCACTCCTCACTCTATGTTTGTCCCTCTCTTTCTCTCTTAATTAGTTAATTAATCCTCGTTCTAGGTTTGGGTTTCCTACAGGTTTGGGTTTGAGTTTGGATTTGTTGTGTTGGTTGGTGTGGGTGCAATTATGGGTCCTTGTTAATAGGGAAGCTCTGTTGTTTGGATTGGTGAGAGAAGAGGGAGAGAGAAGCTAGTGAAAAAGAGCTAGGTTTGAGGAGAGATAGAGAAGCCACCTCCGTGGTGTGTGGTGAAGTTATGAGGGGTCAAAAAAAAACAGAGAAAAAAAACACAGGATTAATTACTAATAGTTTAAGAACGATTAGGGTGTAATTAGGAAAACGAAGCTAGGTGAACATCCACTGAAACTCACAAACATGATGTTTAGTCTACAACTTGTAGAATCTCTTCCCTATTTTTTATTTTTATTTTTTGTGAAAGAAAAACATATAAATAGTTTGTTTCTCTTTCTAATGTTTACTTTAGGACTTGCATTCATATGGTGAATTAAGTGCCAATCCTCCTTTGCCAATAAATTTGATTTGTCTTTTTTTTTTTTTTTTTTATATATGAGATAGAATTCTACTCTAATGTAATCTAAGTGTATCAGTACAAAGCTCCTTTTTAAAGACTTGAATTCTAGCATTTGTCCCCCCATTTTTTGTGTTCTATTTTTCTTTTCTTTTTCATTCATTTTAAACTTTGGCTATTTTATAAAGTTAAACAAATACTCCTACATGGTAATTTGATTTGTCTTACCAATGACAATTTAGGAAGTCTATGTCCTTGCATTTATTATTGATATACGTTAATTTGTTGTCTTGAGTTCTTTTAAGCAAACTTATTAGGATATATTGTATGATGAGCAATAGGCGGAAAGAAGGCAAAAAAGATCGTAATCATTACTATATCATCAGTTGCATCAATTGCCGTAGTTGCAGCTCTCTTGGGTTTCTGGTATTATTCATCCTTTGGCAGGAGGAAAAGACAAGGTAGATTTAGTTTAGCCAATCTATCAAAAATTCTAATTTTTTTAAAGCACTAAAAATTTGTATTTCTAGATTGCTATTAATTTTTGTTCTATTTTATCTGTCACTCAGATGGAATTATAAGCCAAGAAATTTCATTACGCAATAATTTAGCAGGTTCATTTTCAATACACTTAATGGACAGTAGTATCTATGGAAATGACAATGACAACAGAGGAGAAATCTATTACTTCAATTTAATTACCATATTGGCTGCTACAAACAATTTCTCCGATGCCAATAAGCTTGGGGAAGGTGGTTTCGGCCCAGTTTACAAGGTTAAAAGATTTAATTTTTAATGCATATGCATTTTTAGAAATTATTCTATCACTTTCATTAGAAGTTAATATACAGCAACAATTAGGATAATTGACAACTAAAAGATTATTGTGATCATTTGGTTTTAGGACAATTAAACTATTGTTGTAACTTGTAACATGTAGCAATATATATGTCTCCCAATAGTGTGTGTCTGTATGAGAAGGTTTCATTGATTAAGGAAGTTTAAAATGCTTCTAGGGCAAGTTGATTAATGGAAAGGAAATAGCAGTTAAAAGACTTTCAATGAAATCCAAACAAGGTCTTGAAGAGTTCAAGAACGAAGTGATTTTAATTGCAAAACTTCAACACAAGAATCTAGTGAGGCTCTTGGGATGTTGCTTAGAAGAAGATGAAAAGCTTCTAGTCTATGAATACATGGCCAACACTAGTCTCAATGCCTTCTTATTCGGTATACTCTCTATCTCTCTCACAAATACAGACTCACATTCACACACTAACAACACCCTTAATATTACAATGCACCATTAATTCATGGAAAAACTTTCCTATATATGATAATCAACACGGTACCCATAATATTACAATGCAGATCCAGACAAATGTAAGGTTCTAGATTGGGCTAAACGCACAAACATAGTCAATGGGATTGCTAAGGGCCTTCAATATCTACATGAGGACTCTTGGCTGAAAATCATCCATAGGGATATGAAAACAAGTAATGTGTTGTTGGACGATGAGATGAACCCAAAGATATCAGATTTTGGTACTGCTAGAATTTTCAGGAGCAATCAAATACAAGCCAACACTATCAGAATTGTGGGTACATAGTAAGTAATCCCTTCACTACATCCACATTTTCATTCCATAAATCTTTGATATTGCTTTCTCAAGAAAAATTTTCAAGACATGATCAAACTTAAGTTTGGTCCCCTTGCATCCTTGTTTTGGGAGAATTCTGGCTCATTCCATTTGCACCTAATTGTTTTTCAAATAATGTTTTAGCAGTAAATTCAAGTTGAAAACTTTGTAACATCAATGGGAGTTATTTGTTTATTATTATTATTTTAAAAAAGAAAAATGGACTCTAAGAACTAGTAATTGCAAACTAAGAAAGCTCACTTTCCATTAGTCATGGTTATGTCAATGTGACTTTTGCTGTAGATGATACTATTAAGGACAACTCTACCTCTCTTCTCTTTTAGAGTAACTGAAATCATATTTTATCATAATACATATATATACTTTCAATAGTGGATATATGGCACCAGAGTATGCAATGGAGGGGCTATTTTCAATAAAGTCCGATGTTTACAGTTTCGGAATTTTAATGCTGGAAATTGTAAGTGGAAAAAAGAACAGTGACTTCAATCATCTAGAGCATGCTCATAGCCTTCTGTCATATGTACGTCTCTCTTCTCTATATCTTGAGCTTAAATTAAGTTTATGGTTATGACTGTGCACTCAAAGAAAAAAAAATACCAATAGGTATGGCAACTATGGAATGAAGGAAAAGGAGTGGAATTGATAGATCAGACCATAATTGATACTTGTCCTATAAGTGAGGCTCTAAAATTGATCCATATCGCATTGTTATGTGTTCAAGAAGATCCAAATGATAGACCTACAATGTCAAGGGTCATTCTCATGCTTGCAAGCAAATCAATAAATCTTCCTCAGCCATCGGCACCTCCATTTTCTGTTGGTAGGTTAATCATATTTGATCAATCTTCAACAATTGGCACTGGAACTGGAATGGGATTAGTCACATCTGATCAATCTTCAACAAGTGCTTCTAGCTAGTGAAGAGATTAACCGGAGCATGCTATTCAACAAGTATTTCATTTTCGTACAAATATGGCAGGTGAGGAATAATAGCACTCGTATAAATATACCCTACTTCTATTCTTGTACTAATTCTTACAGTTTAAATATATTTGCATCCGCACGGGAATTAGATTGAATTGGTACATATACCAAATTATGGAAAACAAAACACGGAGGAGTAGTGCTATATCATCAGAGATTTTTATGAAAAATATACCTAATGTATATGTATATGTAAGTAGCCTCTATACTGAGAATTAATTTCTATGCATTTGAATCTTTGAAGACCTTCACCTTGAGTTCGTTGGACCTTGATCCTGACTCATTATTCAAATTTTGATGGGGTCAAGGATGATTTAGTGATTTGTTATTAATTTTATTAGTTATTATGATTAACATTTACCGCATTAAGATTTGAGTGGATTGATAATGTTTGGACTTTGGGTAATTTTGAACAGTGGATTGAGAATGCTGCTATTGAAATTTTAGATTGAATTAGGTTATGAGAATGTTGTAATTGTTGTTAGGTTGATTTATCAATTATAATGAATTATGAATAGCATTACGTGTTTGGTTCATAAGAAAACAAAGGAAAATGTAACTTAGTCCTAGAATTATGTCTCGTTATTTCCACGCTTTGAATGTGATAGAGTTGTAACTATAATTTTGTTTTTCTTTGGCTAAGTCGAGTACCATGTAAGCATCTTTGTCCATAAGTTTAGAAATTTTGAATAGTGATTGCCATGTTGTTATTATGGAGGAAATTGTGTTTTTTTTTGTTCTTTTGTGATGATGTTAATATTAGTGAACAAATTTGAATTGTATAAGATTAAGTATTTAAATGTTATCAACATGTAAATGTTAGTGATCTTGTTTATTAGTTCTCTTATTTGTATTAAATCTAAACGTAAGACATATTGAGCAAAAGTCTTTTCTTCTTGACTCTTCCGTTTGGAAGCCAGGTTCGACTGTGGGCTCTCAATACTCAATAGGAATCCAAGATCTTGGGCTTCATCAACTGATTGCGTTGGTCTCACCTTGAAACTTCGCATGCACAACAGACACTCGCTCAATAGAATCATGAATCAGTAACCCAATGCCTCAACTAAAGTTCAATTCTCCTAAAATCAGATTATCACAATAATGTTTTAGTTGTCACCGATCCTAACTGTTTGTGAGTATATATTAATTTCAAATGCAAATGATCAAATTACTACTAAAATTGCATTAAAAATGTAATTTATCTTTTAACCTTGTAAATTTGAATACAAATCTTCAATTTTATATGGAAAATACTTAAGATATTTTCATAATATAATAAATGGTGCTTCTTATCGTGAATTTAATAAGTGAACTCTATCATGAACATGAAAGAATAGAGTATCATTCACCATATACCAAAAATACATAAAAATTACTAAAATTTAATGCTTCACTTTATATTTCACTAAATCATAAAAAAAAAAATAAAAAATAAGATTAGTAATCCTCTTTCATACAAATACCTTTCTCTAAAAAGTAAAAAAAATAGTGATCGTCCATCGACGGCATTAATTGTTAAAGTAGTAAATGTCCTACATTGGACTCTAGCGAGGAAATTACCTTTCGCTATCGTGGCTTATCCTTTATTAGTCTACCGCAAATATTCAAAGGTAATCCTCCATCTACCTTTATTAGTATATTTAGGAGATTAGATTAGTATTTTTTTAATTTATAAGATCAAGTATTCAAAGCGTGTCCCAATAACATTTTTGAAAAAAATATTCGAAGCATGAGAAACCTATTGGTCAAGGCAAAAAACAATAATAGCGGTTTACTCTCGTCCCCGTTTTACGAATTCATATTTGATTATTTGTTAATCCTTGATAGTACGGAATTCAAAGTAAGTTGGTGAGAAAGTTATATCTATACCTTTATTCCTTTAAATAAAAAAGTAAAATTTTTGTCAAAAGTTTTATAACTCAATTGGTTTGTAATTTTTGGTGATTTTGTGAAATCTAAGATTCAAACCTCTCATGCTAATTATTGAATTATAAAAAATAAAAAATAAATTAAATCTTTTTACCTCATATTATTTTAAATGATTTAGAAACAAGTCGAGTCAATTAGATTATGGGCTAAGTTCAAGTTGACCCATATATTATGAAAGATATTTTTTTTTTCCTAAAAACATATATTTAACACTTGGTAAGTCATCCAACAAATTACTTAATATGAAATACATTAATTTAGATTTACTCATGTCAAAAAAGAGCTCAGATCAATAAATTATACTTGTTCATTAATAATAAAATAATACAAATTCCAGTATTTCTAACTAAAATTATAATCGTCCCAATTGATTTGAGCTAAACAATTTTTTTTGTATGTGGTTACAACTCATAATAATAATGCATGCACTTTTTTAGAATTTATAAAATCTTATTTTTGAATTTTATGTTTCTATTGAATTCTATGAAAGCTTAAACAATGAGCCAAAAAGCTGTTGTTACAATTTCGTTGACACTGATTCATGAACATCCCTTATTTGGATGAGTATGAGCCTTGATGAAATATTAGTTTGATATTAGTTTTCAAAACATTTCATCATCATATCAGTAGATTCAAGCCTGAAAAAGTCATTGAATTTCAAGTGACTAAATTAAATCACATTTTAATCCAAAAACATGGCAATTCTAAACCAAACTTTTATAAGTTACCTCCCATAACATATTAACACTAACTCGAAAGGATAGCAACAATAACAATAATAGGTCTCTTCCTTTTAATGCCCCTTTTACATTGCCAGCAAACAAGGTATTTGTGAGATAATTTGCCAGAATTTAAACCAAAAAGAAAAAAAAAAATCACTTTACTCTTCACAAAAATGAGATCTAAGGTCTGATTTTTTTTTTTTTTTTTTTTGGGGGGGTGGGGGGGGGGGGGGGGGGGGAAAAAAACTGTTTTTAAAAATGCACCAGGTCAGAGCTCAACCCATTTTTAATATAAGTCAAAAAATTCAGGTTTAAGATGAGAATTTTCCTTTCAGGTTTGAGATGGGTCCAATTTTGCCATGCATGTCTACATATGAAGAAAGTCATCTACGGTCAGAACAAGCCATCAAACTGCCAAATCTAAAATAATGATATCTGGAAGCTTTTAAGGAAAACTAATGTTTTATATATGTGTGTCTTAAGAGCACACAATAATTAATCATTTTTGGAAAAAAATTTCTTGAGATTTGAAAAAGTATTGACAACTTTTTTAATTTCCAAGAAAATATTTCCAAAAATTGATGGCTTAATGTGTGCCCTTGGGCACACATTAACCAAACCCTAGGGATAGCAATTTTTCCCTGCCCCTCCCCGCTTCACTCCGGGCGGATTTTTCCCGCCCCGCAAAGGCAGTGGGGCGAGGATGGGTTTAGGCTTTTTAGACCCACCCCGCCCCGCCCCTCCCCGTCCCCGCCCCGCCTCGCGTTACTAAAGATTATAATTGTAAATTTTTCATACCCTAAAACCCTACCATTTAAACAAACATATTATTATTAGCATATTTTATTCTACCCAGTGTGATTCTCTGCCTTTATTTTGTGATATGTTATACTATGAGATTTTTATTTATTTATTTTTTTAATGATTGTCTTGTTAAACACTTGGATATATTATTCAATTTTTTCTAAAAATTAATTTGATTTAATGGGATAAATTTAGTTGTAATTTCAAGCATATTTTTATTAATGAAATAGGTTTCATTAAAAAATTGTACTAGTTTTAGGAAAAATTAACAAAGGTAGAGTTTTACGAGGTGGGACGGGGCTTCTTGGGACCCCAAGGGGCAGGGATGGGGTGAGAAAGTATTCCCCGTCATGTGGGGCGGGGCGAGGATGGGGTAAAACAAAACCATGCGGGGCAGGGACGAAGACCCCATCCTTCGGCCCCGCCCCGCCCCCCCCCATTGCCATCCCTACCAAACCCTTCTTTTAATATACTCTACGTATAGACCTACTTGATAAAATAAAGGTGTAGATGTTTTCATTCATATTAAACAAATGTTTTATGACGAGATTTTCTGATTTTTATATGGGTAGATGTTTTCATTCATATTAAATTAACGTTTTATATGACGAGATTTTCTGATTTTTATAAAGGTAGATATTTTCACTCATATTAAACATAAGCATATATGTTCATGGACGAATTTCTGTTGAAGCCATAAGAGTCAAAATGTTTTACCTCCACAACACCACAGTCATATTATGTATAGTCTTTGCGCTTACCAGCTCCATTAGTTCCCAGCCAGCCTTGAGCCTACGCTATCCACAGTTGTTTAGATCAATCAAATGAAACCGCCAACGCAGATTACAAATCCAACCTCACAGTCTTGTTGGAATCTTTATCATATAAGGCTTCCCAAAACTACAGCTTCTGAAAGCTCTATTACTAGATGTTTCTAATGAAACCTGCCAAATCTGTCTGAGCTATGCGACCCAAGATATCACAACTCGGTGTGCATCTAATAAATCTGCAATTATATGGTACAATAAATGCATGTTCAGGTATTCCAATGTTAATTTCTTTGTAGTGGCATCGTGGTCACCAGCGTTTATTGGCCAGACTACTGCTAACCAACCTAATTTTTACTCACTTACTCTGTTGGATTCTCTAATAAAGCGTGTCAATGTAGCGGAGAAGCTGTATGACACTGATAATCTGACAGTGATATCTAGCGGACAGTCCGTGATAAGTTATGGGATGGTGCAGTGTACTAGAGATATCGTTGGTGGTTCATGTGTCCAGTGCTTAAGTGGCTTGATGGATATAGCCAAAACTTGTTGCCAAGCCAAAATAGGGTGGTGAATCTTAGCCCCAAGTTGCAATCTGAGGTATGAGAATCAACGTTTCACGGACCAATCACCAGCAATGCCGTCGCCACCACCACCGCCCCAATCCGTGCCTCAAGCACCACAGCTGCTGCCTCCACCGCCGCCTCAATCCATGCCTCCAGCACCACACCTGCCGCCAGGTAATGGTAAGTCATCTACATTTGGTATTTTCATGGAAATCTTCCCCCTTCCCCTCAATGTTTTGGGCTTATTAAATTGTTCAATTATTTTATATTACTCAGATTTTTAAAGGTAAACGATTGAATGAACATCCATTAGGGCTCGCTTGGGATCTACTTACTTTACTGAAATTGAAAATTTTTTGCTGAAAGTATTGTAGATAAAGGTAAAAATTAACTGAAATAGTACAGTGGGATCTATAAATAGTGCCAAAAAGTACAGTGAGACCTATGAATAGTAGTAAAAATAAGTTGAATAGTAAAATAAGTTGGTAAAAATAATTTGTGACAAACAAAAGCCAGCTTATTTTACTATTCAGCTTATTTTTGCTATTATTCATGGGATTCACTGCACTTGTTGATACTATTTATGTATCTCACTGTACTATTTCAGCTAATTTTTACCTTTATTTGCAGTACTTTCAGCAAAAAAATTTCAATTTCACCAAAATAAACAGATCCTAAATAGACCCTTCATCAACAAGATGCCTATTAGCTCAAAAATTATCTCGAATTTGCCTCCTGGCACTAGTTGCTACTAATATTATATGTTGTCAAATATTATATGTTGTTAAAAATAAAAGTAAAAAGTCTAATATTATACCCTTACAGTCTCCCTACTCTCCGATGATAATTTTCACACTAATGCTAGGTCCTTAGATAAATATGGGATATCTTTTCACTCAAGGTCTCTTTGGAATCTGCTTATTTTGTTGAAATTGAAAATTTTTTATTGAAAGTATTGTAAATAAAAGTAAAAGTTCGCTGAAATAGTACAGTGAGACCCATAAATAATACCAAAAAGTACAGTGAGACCTATAAATAGTAACAAAAATAAGCTAAATAGTAAAATAAATTGGTTTTTTTTTTTATTTATTTTGGAGCCAAACGCACACTCAAAGTCATGGTTTTAAAAACCAGACCGGACCAGCTGGTTCAACCAATTTAACTTGGAACCAGATACTAGTTTGGTCCGATTATGATTGAAAAATGAAAAATCATAAAAAATAAAAAATAAAAAATAATAACCTAAATTAACTGGAAACCGGCCGGTTAACCGTGAAAAGCGGAAACCAAAACGGCTCAACTAGTTTTTGAACAGTTCTGTTAAAATGCCAAAATGATCCCAAAGTCACAGTTGTTAAAGCAATCAAAGGCACTTTTGATCTTAGTTTTTGTTTTTTAATCTCTTGAAACAATTATAAATAGAAAGAAAAAGAACATTTAGTCAAAACACTCACAACATATCTATAGATTTTGACTTGCAAATCTTTATCATAGTTTTGAACTTTCAACTCCCTTTTGGAGGCAAACCATAGATTTCATAGTGTGCCATAGTGCCAGTGCCGTCACTACTGAGAGAGAGAGAGAGATTTGGAATCTAGAAATTTAAATCAATGAAAGAGCAAGTGGCCAGCTATGAAATTTGAGAAATTTGTTAGATTTGCAATCTGTGAGAAGGAGAGAAATTTAGATGTGGTCTGGGGCTGTCCAACGGGTCCAAGACCCGACCAAACCGACCGAATCTGACTGACCCGAAGCCCATGATCGGTAGGGTTCGGGTCCTTCTCTAAGAAAACCCGAATATTCAGTTCAGGTAGCGAGTTAAGGGTTTAAAAGCCTATATAACCCGACCCAACTGAAAGTTTTAGAGTAAAATATATATATATATATATATATATATCTCAGTTCTTTTGAGGTAAGCACGTGAGACTGAGGATGATAAGACTAAAGCACTGTCATAGTGTGAACTACACGCATCTAGGGTCTTACACGCAAAAGCAAAAATCAAATTAGCAAAGCAAAAATAAAATCACCAGAAGTTCAGAACGGCTAAAATTGAAATGGAAATCAGTCTTCCACAGTTCCACACGCAAGCCTCAGTCTTCACTCTTCAATCCCATCTCAAACTTCTCCCTGTTCTTAGTATCTCACTCTCTCATAAATCAAAACCTCACTTTCAATCTCAGTCTTCGTTCTCTCTACTCTCAATCTCAAGTCTCTATAGTCTCAACCCTTCACTCCATACCCTCCACAATCCACACTCCTTTCCAAACCCTAGCTGTTACGGCCGCCGCCTCATCACCACACTCACGGCTTCACCTCACTTTCCACCATTGGTTAAGCCTTCTCATGCTCACGGATCAACTTCTTAGTCTCAAGACTCTCAAGTATATTTTCTTCATTTTTCATCTATCTTTTTCTCTATTTTGAGATATGGGTTTTTCATTTTGTTCAATTTATTGAAAACTTAAAGATCATAGTTGTGAGAAATTGCTTAGCCGTACTGCCATAGAGTTTCATGTGCTTGATTCCACTTCGAAACATAGTATCTAGTGTAGTCACTCTCTCTAGTCTCTATACTTTTCTGTTTGATTCAAAGATTAGGGGACCAAAACAGATCAAGTGATTGGATTCAAATATGAAACCCTAATTTTCTTGATTTGATTTGTTGGGTCAAAGATGAACCCCTAATTTGAGTGTGCTCATTTGTGTTCTTTTTCTTCGTTTTTATGCTGTGTAGGATGGACCATGTGGTGCTCCTGTTTGTGTCTACCCAATTTTATTCCTTGTTCTATTTTTTTTTTTTTTTTTAATGAGCAATATACTTCTATCTTCACTGTAAAAAACCAAAAAACAAAAACAAAAACAAAAAAAACAAAACAAAACAAAACAAAAGATGAACCCCTAATTTTAAAAGATGAAATCCTAACACATTTTTATTTTGTTTATTTGATTGTATGTTATTGCTAATTTGTTTGATTCGTTTTGTTTTCCTAATTTTATACAAGAGTTGAAATTTGTTCAAGTAGGCTACTCTTTTTGCTTCCTCTTCAAGGTCGAATCCCTAACAGCTAAGGCTTCTCGAATGTATCATTTATCTTCAGTTGTTTCTCTTTTAACTTCTTGTTGTTTGTTTGTTACTTTGTTGTTGTTTTTGTTGCTACTTTGACCTATTGTTGTTGTTGTGTCACTTGTGTGTGTTCTTGTTACTGGGTTAGTAGTATCATTGTTATGGTAGTTTGCTAATGCATAAATTTGATGTTTTTAGATTATGGAACCCTCTAGTGATGCACCCCCTTCCCAAACAACACCTACTGCCTAAGCTGAACCTACTGCCACTCCACTTAATGCTAAGGTTCCCCCACTTCCACCTAAAGGTAAAGGCAAGGTGTGTAATAATAGGAAAAGATCTATTGCTTAGGACCATTTTGAAAAAATAGATATTGGTGAGGGTCAATTTAAGGCTATTTGTAATTATTGTCAAAAAACTTATCTAGCTAATAGTAAGGGGCATGGTACTAATAATTTATTGAATCATACGCCAGTTTATGTTAAAAACCCTAATAGAGATTCACTTAAAGGGCAATAAACCTTAGCGTTTGAACCCAAAATGGATGGGGGGGAAGGGTTTCAGCTTGTACCAACAGCCTTTACTATTGAGGCTTCTAAAAAGGCACTCGTTGAAATGGTTATAATTGATGAGTTGCCTTTTAGGTTTGTTGAAGGGTATGAGTTTCAAAGATATTCGACAACCTTATAACCTTAGTTGTGAATTAGGGATATCTCATCTCATCAAACTGTAGCTAGGGATGTGATTGGCATTTATGGTGTTGAGAGAGAGAAACTAAGGAGGGCCTTGAAGGGTTGTAAGGTGTGTCTTACTACGGACACATGGACTAGTATTCAAAATTTGAATTATATATCCCTTACATGTCATTTTATTGATGATGATTGGAAGTTGCATAAGAAAATTCTGAATTTTTGTCAAGTTGAAGACCATAAGGAGGAGACTATAGGTAGAAAGATTGAGATGTGTTTGCGTGAGTGGGGTATTAATGGCATATTCACTTTAATAGTGGACAATGCTAGCTCAAATGGTGCCACCATTAATTTTTTGTAAACTGTAACTAAAGATTGGAAGGGAACTATTTTAGAACATGAGTTCTCACACATGAGGTGTTGTGCACATATCCTAAATCTGATTGTGGGGGATGGTTTAAGAGAAATTGATGCATCGATTGCTAAGGTGCGTGAAGCTGTGAGGTGTGTGAAGTCCGCACCAAATAGGAATCAAACTTTTATGGGTTTTGTGGAGAGATTAGGTATTGAGTCTAAGTCTCTTCTTTGTCTAAATGTACCAACTAGGTGGAACTCTACCTGCCTCATGTTAGAAACCGCAGAAAAATTTGAGAAAGTGTTCATATAAATGGACTTTGAGGATGATAGTTATTCTTCATACTATATGAACAAGGAGAATAGTGGTGGTGTGGGATTTTCTGGTGGTATTGATTTCCAAAATTGTAGGACATTTGTGGGTTTTTTGAAGCTTGTTTACAATGCAATGAAAAAGTTTTCAAGTTCTTTGTATATTACTACAAACACCTTTTTTGATGAGATGTTTGTCATTCAAGAGAATATTACCCATTTAAGTAAATCTCAAAATCATCTCTTGAAAAACATAGTAGCTAAAATGGAATCTAAGTTTGATAAGTGTTGGGGGAAAGGGGAAAAAATTAATCATCTTTTATATGTGGCTGTGGTTCTTGATCCAAGAAAGAAGTTGAGGTTTTTGAAGTTTTCTTTTTCTAAAATTTATAGGAATGAAGTGGCTGATGAGATGATTGAATTGGTGAGGGGTACCTTGGTCAAGTTATATGATTATTACTTTTGTGTTGATTCACCAAATGTACAAGTACTAATTGGGAGTGAGAGGACACGCATGGAAGGTAAGTCAATTGGTTGTAGCGATCCATATGCGATGGTTAATTCTAGGTTTGAGCGTTTCTTGGAGGCTAAGCAGTCCATAGGATGTAGCAATGAGATTGACAAATATTCGGCTGAAAATTGTGAAAGTAGAAGGGGGGATGTGAAATTTGAGATATTTGGGTGGTGGAAGGCCAATTCAAATAGGTATCAAGTGCTGTCCAAATTGGCTAGAGATGTGCTGGCTATACCTGTTTCTACTATTGCTTCTGAGTTAGCATTTAGTACCAAAGGACGCATACTTGATCCATTTCAGAGTTCACTCTCTCCACTCATGGTTCAAAATCTTGTTTGTGCACAAGATTGGCTTCAAGCCTTAGTTCCAATTTCTTTTCGCAAATAAAAGGATGAGTTAAAGGCCTTGGAAGGTGAATTTTATGATTTAGGTAATATTTTAACTTCCAAACTTTTTGTCTATTAAATGCTATTAAATGTGTCTTATTCAAATGAAATTTAATCTAATAGCCTTCATTTCTTTCTCTTTTCTAGTTATAAATCAAGCAGCAGCAGATGATGGAAGTTCAAGCTCAAGCAAATGTATCTCAATTAGTGTTGATGACTAATCACTAACCGAGTAAGTTTTTGCCCTTACTATTATTTCTATTGAGTTTGGTTCTGCCCTCTCTATTGTTTTTGGTTATTACTATTCTGTATTTTTTGGTCTTGTCCTTATATTTCTATTGATAAATATCTTTTTGCCCATTTTCTTGTAGGAGAAACGACACATCTTGTATAGGAGGCAGATTTTTGGATATATTTTGGAAGCTCTTTTGGACATATTGCTTTTCTAACTTATAATTTATAAATTAGCTCTTGCTTTTAGGAAAGAAAACTTATTAAGTTTATAGGTTTTCTTCTCTATAAGTCATGGACTTAACTATAGCGTAGTTGCTCTTTAATGCTTTAGAAAAGCTATTTTTTGGAAATACTTAGGTATTTCATAATTGTAACAAATTATAACTAGCTATTGCCTTGGTAGTTTACTGCCTTACACACTTGCAGTAACTGCCTTTTTGCTTTCTCTGACTCTATGGAAATATTGCAAGATGCTCTTATTATCTGTTGTTGTCATACTTGTGGTGTGGTTGTGATTGATTTATTTGTTGGAATTTGTTTGTTGGCTTGTGTTACATGTATGGAATGGTTGGCACAACTTGACAGGTTTAATAAGTTGAGATGGGCTTTTGTGCTTATTAGACTTTCTTGATTTGTTTTTGGATTTTTAAGGTACTGCCCAAGTCTTAAGGCTAAGGCATTTTGAAAAATATTTCTGTCTCGTATTTTGTGGTTTTAACAGGTGGTTAGAAAGTGATATTATGTGTGTTTTAATGTGCTGCCCAGGTCTTAAGGCTAAGGCATTTTGAAAAATATTTCTTTCTTGTATTGCGTGATTTTAAAAGGTGGTTAGAAAGTGATATTATATGTGTTTTTAAGTGCTTGCTAATTTGCCCAGGTTTTTATGTGCTTGTTGTCATTACATGTGAGCTAAAAATATTAAATTTGGACTGATAAGGCCTGGAGGCCCAAAAGGTTCAAAGTTGTGTAGTGACATACAAGCTGAGCTTAAAGGCCCAATTTGAAATAAAGGATGTGAAAAAAGGCCCATATGATATATATCTACATGGTTCAAAAATATATAAATCTTTGTTAAAAGTAAGCCCATTAATTTGGGCCCAAAAGGCCTGTCAAAAATTAAGTTAAAAAAATTCATGCAAATTCACAAATTGGCCCAATTCGAAGCCCAAACCCGCCTAACCAACGAATCCAACCCGTTCAACCGATGACCCGAACCACCGAGTCCGACCCATATATTCAATCGATTGCGAGTCACATTTTTGGTAACCTGACCCAGTCGAGTCGAGTCCAAGTCAAGCCCAAACCCAAGTCGGCCCAACCCATGGACAACCTTAGGTCTGAGAGTAAGTGGGCAGCTAGGCTGCACTTATGTGACGTTTGGTTCGGGGTAATGTTTTAGGATTCCTAAGAATGTTTAAAGATTCTCATGTTTGGTTGCAAATCACGATAGGGAATCAAATGCCAGAGGAATCTAGATTCCCCCCTTAAACCCCTCTCAGTAGGAATGTGGATTCCCTTTAAAACAGGTGGAAATCCAGATTCCTAAGCTCAAAGGAAATTGTATTTTTTTATAAATTGACAATTTTAACCCTTTTTCCTTATCATTTAAGCAATTAAGATAAAATATAAAACAAATCATCAATATCTTTTCCCTTGTCTTTATCTTTTCCCGCCAAAATAACATAAACAGGATAGACAACTCTGTTGATATATTCTTTAACAAAGTTTTATTTAGGTTTCACATGTGGGAAAAAAAAAGGTTTGAAAGGGACTCTCCATTATTACCAGGTATTCACTTTTGCTGTTGTGTGTGTGTTGCTCAACAAATTATTAATGGATTTATTTTCATGGAAATTTGTTAATGTATCTATTCGTATCATAGATCTTGGTTTTGTTTAGTTGCTAGAAATATAGATCTAATTGGTGGCTTCATCTGGTTTTTTTTTTTTTTTTTTTTTTTTTTAATATATAGATTAATGGCTTTGTTTCTAGATTCATACATTACACAGGGTGAGTAACCATCAAATCCTAAACATAGTATATGCTATTGTTTTCCAGCCTTGATTCATTGGTTTGATATTATTGTGAGAATATATCATGGAGGAAACTCATTTTACTCATTTTGCACCGGTCATTTATGGGCAATAGCTAATCTAAGATTAAAAACAATAGATTTTTTTAACTAATAAGAATTTATTAGTAAGTATCCCAAGTAGTTTTCTTCCATTATATTAGTTACTTAGCTATATGTCACACTGGAAGCTAGTCTAGTAGTTGTTGTTTTAATAATTTGTAATTTTCTTAAATGTCATGTTTCTATTTCTTGTGTATGATTGTAGTGATGGCTCGACCACCAAGGAATCATAAAAAGAAAATTTTAGTTGTATTGCTACATCAATTAGATTTACTACGTCAAATGTGGATGACGTTAGTGCACATGTGTGCAATAGTGATTCTTTCTAGGAATAGGAGAGTTGGAAGAATTGGAGGTTGGGGTGACCAAATTTTAGAGAGAGCAAATGTGAGAGTTGTGAATATGAATCAAATGGTTTGGATGGATGATACAACATCCATAAACAATGTACGAATGGACATGAAAGCATTTGGAAAACTTTGTGACATGCTCCACATACATGGGGGTTTGAGACTATCTAAGAATATGGAAATGGATGAGATGGTAGCGTCTTTTCTACATGTACTTGCACATCATGCAAAAAATAGAGTTGTAGCATGACAATTACTAGTTTATATTTGGTTTTTCATTATTTATTTAGAGGAAGATTTTTTTTAAAGGGCTTGGTAGTTCACATTCAAATCTAAAGATAGAATGGGAAAAATAAATAATTCATTTAAGATTCCTGAAATAAACCAAACATTATCATCTCACATTCCTAGAAATCTTAAGAGATTCCCAATAAAACCAAATATAGGAATATCTACATTCCTAGAAATAGGAATCTAGATGCCAGGAGTAATGTGGATTCCCCCGTACCAAATGCTACCTTAGTATTTATATGGGGCATTAGGGTTGTGGACTCTTTTTAATTTTTTTACTTTTTGTTTTATTTTTTATTATTTAAGGAAATGATATTAGTTTGTGTGGTGGATAGTTTTCATCCCTTTGGACGTTTGATAAAATAGAACAACTGCACAAGTAAGTCACAAGCACGAATTTTTTTTTTTTTTTTAATGTTTGTTTGCTTTTCTTTTTTAGGAGGATTATTTTTGCTAATCAAATGAAATAACTTAAAATTTACTACACTTTTCTTTAAAATGATTTCATAAAAAACCAATTACTATTTTCTTATATTAATAATTTTATAATATAATTTATGAGATCAACAACTACTCTTATAGGGGCACGATTTGCAGCCCAAGCCCAAGATGTATGGGATCTTGGATCAGTGAGCCCGGTACAATAAATTTGTAGAGAGTGGGTCAAAGAGCTAGGTTTTAGTGCATGGATAACAGTTAATATGGTGTTCATGACAATCAAGCAGAGATGAACTGAATTTATCAAAGAAGGTTGGTCCTCGACACAATCCGATGAGCTTTTTTCTAGTACGTCTTGAGTGGTAGCAGTCACCAGTCCCCCCCCCCCCCAGATTGCCTCCCGTCCCCCATTTTATACTAGCTTCCCTCATCTCCCCAACATCCACGTGTAGATTTAGATTCATAGTGCTGATACTTGTCCCATCAGCCCCACCCCAAAGTCATTAGAAGTGGTTTGTAAATGCTGAAAAGCATGGCTCTGTTAGGTACAGAGCACTTAATGCAATAATGGCAGCTTTTCCTTAGATATTTTCATTCTTTCCGTTATCCTTTTCTGTCTTAGTACTTATCCTGTTCCATGGAATGACCCGGAGTGTCACTCTCAGTGGTAGGCTGTTCCCTTTGTCCTCGATCATACCTAGCCGAGGAGGGGTTCTTTCCTGGACTAGACCCTTGGCCCAACATATATATTGGTATGGGCTCCCTGGTCTGTTACCCCCACAACTCTTATTTTGTTTTCTATTTTTATTTTTATAATCAACGATTACAATTTTATGTCATAAAAGAAAATAAAGACTTCTATACAAGCTTTTAAAATTGAGTACAATTTTTTTTATAGTGATGGCCTTCTATGCCACTAATTATTTTAATTTGTTTTAAGAATGATATTGTAATGTTAATATGTTTAGTTACATTTTTATTTAGGCGTAAATGCACTTTTAGTCCCTACATTTTGACATTTTTCCATTTTAGTCCCTACATTTTATTTTTTCCACTTTTAGTCCCTAAAATCAATTAATGCATTCCATTTTGGTCCTTTCCGTTAGCCCACTACCGGAATTTGCTTAGGTGGCAGCCGGAGGGATTAAAATAATAATAAAAATGCCCATCACCAATGACATATCAGCATAAAAATTTTAAAAATTAATTTATTAATTTTAACAAAATTAAAAAACATAAAAAAAAAATTTAAAACATAAAAATACATCAGAAAATCAAACCAAGAACATCCGTCATCAGCCATCAACTTACAACCCAGAAAATCATCTTCTCTCACTCTTCTTTCTTCTTTATTCTTTCTTGGACTCTCTCTCTCGATTTTTTGGCAGTGGATTGGAGGGGCTGTGGATCAGTGGGTCTTGTGATTTGGGTGTAGTGGGTTAAGATTTTGGCCAGTGGGTTAAGATTTTGGTCAGTGGGTTGCGATTTGGGTTTCAATGGTGGTGGCTGGCCGATTTGGGTGGTAGTTGGGTTGGTGATTTTCGGTTTGCGATCTGGGTTTTAGAGTGTTGGTCTTGTGTTTCGGTGGTTGCGATCTGGGTTGGTGGTTTTCAGTTTGCTCGCCGTTTGCATGTATTTTGCTCGTCGTTTGCTCACTGTTGGTTTGTCGTGGGTTTGCTCACCGTGGGTCTAGGTTTGCTCGCCGTGGGTCTGGGTTTTGTTTGTTGTGGGTTTGGGTTTTGCTTGGTGGAGACCATGGGTTGCTTTTTCAGAAACTGCCAACCAAACCCAGAAACTGCCACCACACCACCGCCACACAACCCACCTCTACCATATCCAAACCCAGAAACTGCCACCACGCCACCGCCACACAAGCCACCTCTACCATATGACCCACACATCCCAAAACTTCCACCACACAACCTACACAGCCCATAACCTCCACAACCCACTGATCTCCACCATGCCAACGCTGATCTGCACGCCCTATAGAAACCCTAAACGCCGATCTCCACTACGGCAAAGGCAGATCTCCACGCCCCAAATGCCGATCTTCAAACAACCAAACCCTAAACACCAATCTTGACACCATCCGCTGATTTGTAATGAGAGAGAGAAGGAAGAGAGGGAAGAGAAAAAATAAGAGTGGGTGGTGGCTTGCAGTGGACTGTGACAGTGGGTCCGGCCATGGGTGGCTCTAGTGATGGTGTTCATGACCATGGGTTTCAGCCTTGAAGAGAGTGGGTTTGAAGAGAAGAGAGAGCAACATGAGAGAGAGAGAGAGGGGATGAGAGAATGAAGAGAGAGAAAAAAAGTCACCACAATTCTGGGTTTTTTGTGTGTTTGATTCAAATTGATGTATTTTTATGTTTTAAATTTTGTTTTTATGTTTTTAAATTTTTTTTAAATTAATAAATTAATTTTTTAAATTTATATGCTAAAGTGTCATGGTGATGTGGCATTTTAATTATTATTTTAATCTCTCTGGCTGCCACCTAAGCGAATTCCGGTAGTGGGCTAACAGAAAGGACCAAAATGGAACGCGTTAATTGATTTTAGGGACTAAAAGTGGAAAAAATAAAATGTATGGACTAAAATGGAAAAACGTCGAAATGTAGGGACTAAAAATGTATTTACGCCTTTTATTTAATATAAAAGGTGAAAACTCACTTAATTTTTTTACAAAAATTTTATTATGTATTATAACAAGATATATTATTAGTCATAAACTTATTATATATTTTTATAATTTTAAAATTATTAATTAAATATTTATGACATTACCGGTTCGACCACTAGTTGTATCACAAAACCGATAACCATCCTCTTTTTCAGTTCTTTAACCATACCAATTTTTAAAACCATACTCAAAGTACTTAAAATAAATATAAGATTTTGTCTCACTCGAAAAAGAGAAAATGTGATATATGGCCGACATGCTTGAAGGACGAAAGGAAAAGTCAAAAGATGAAAACTTGGGATTTGGGATATAGGACCAAGCTTCTCATGGGGGGTCAGTTCTTTTTTCGTTTTTTTGATAATCTGGGGGGTCTGCTCTTTTATTTTCTTTTCTTTTTTTGACAATCTGGGGACAGCTCTTGTTTTTTGATAATCTGGGGGTCAGCTCTTTTTTGGATAATCTAGGGGTCAGCTTTTGGGTCCATTTGAATAAAGCTGAAAACTGAAAATTGAAACTGAAAACTGAAAAATACTATAACAAAATAATTTTTAAATGTATGAATAGTATCGTGTGACCTATTTTTAATGAAAAAGTTACTAAAAAATAATATTTGTAGGTCTATAAACAGTACACGAATGCACTATTCAAGAGAGAAAAGTCAAAAATTCCGGGTTTTGAAAAAAAAAATTCACAAAAACACAAACGTGCGTCTGGGAAGCGCATTTTACACACCCTAAATTTTTACGCTTCCCAATGGCACTCTAAATTAATTGTGAGGCATACCTTCGCTGACCGCTACCGTGTGTCCTCTGTAGTTATAACTATTGATTTTAAAAATATATATATATATATATATATATAGATATATACTTTATTTATTTATTTTCTGAATAAATAATTTTGCTTCCAATATAATTATCAAAGTGTGAGTAACTTGGTGGTTTATTCGGTTAAAACCTTGCCAGCGGCATTTATGTTTTTAAAGAAACCATCGCCAAAAATAAAAATAAAAATAAAAATCAACTAAGAAATCACGCGGCAAAAAAAAAAAAAAAAAACAAAAAACAAAAGGGCAGTACCAATAGGAAGCAAGAGAAAGAATATTTTACATCAAATTCCCCAATTCAAAAGTAAAATTTGATGTCAGAATCTTCCTACCTAATTCTATCTCTCTCCTAGTTTAACTGCCTATAAATTTAGATTTTAACAATATTTAGCCAAAACACTTTATATTATAAAGGATTTTTCTTCTTTTTTACACATGGAATTTTTTTTTTTTTTTTTTTGTAACACCATCTATTTTCATATTTAAATAATGTCATATAACTCATTAACTAAGTTATATAACTAAAAATATATGTAAATGATTTTATCAATTGTCATATGGTGGGTTTGAGAAATTTTCTTCCAAATTAATTTGAAGGTAAACTTCTCTTTTATATACTAAGTCACCTAAATTAGAATGTTTTGATTTGTTAATATAAATAGAAGTAGGGATTGCTATGCGTAGAACCAAAACTTTTGCTAAGGAACACACACTGACGCACATATAGACACATAACTACAACATAAGTGAAAAGTTCATATTTTGAGATTATTAATTTTCTCTTTTAAACTTTTTAACATTTTAAAGTTCAATTAAGAGTCTAAATCCTCCCACCCTAATAATTATCGAATTATTGGAGATGTCATCATTTAATATGATTGTGTATTAAAACTATAATATTTAGTAATTCATTCACTTCAAAATTTAATACAGAAAGATTGAATTTAAACTAAACATTAACTAAGTCTTATTTCTACAATATGTATGTAACATTATTTATTATTTATGAGATAGTTTTTTAGTGAATATTTTTAAATATCTAAACTTTTGAATTTTTTTTTTTTTTTTAGTTTTTAACTTTTGATTAAATTCCCTTCTACCTTTTTCATGGAAAAGAGAGGGATAGCTCATAATTAGGTAAAAAATAAATAAAATAATTTATTTTTAGGATAAATAGATTTTTCAAAGTAAAAAAAAAAATTAATAAAACTTAGTATTTAGTTTCGGAATAAGTAGACTTTTCGGTCAAGTAAGTACGGCTCCCATTCATCATACCTAACTATCCGTTGAAAAATTGTAGTAATAATTAAATGGTAATTCTAATGAGATATGATATCATCATACTAAACTGTGCATCAAAAATTATACTTTATAGATTATTCTAATCAATAAAAATATACAATCTTTCCATGATGCTCACTCACCTACCATAAAGCAATCCTACTACCTTTTGGTTCCATTGCTTATAAATACCGTGGCCTTGAAGGCATTCTACATCACGCTCAAGAAGTTCACAGAGAACAAATCCCATCATACCATTCAAAACTTAGACTCGTCCTTGAACTTAGAAAAAATATGTCCATCCAAGTCTCAGGGGCTCTATCCCAAAATGCCAAATCAGAAGTTGTTCGCCGGACAGCAAATTTCCATCCAAGCATTTGGGGTGACCGTTTCATCAACAATACTTCAGAGGACAAGGTAACACGATTATTTACTATCTTAGTTTTTAAAAATTATGTAGTAGAATTTATAATATTTATAGCATTTTTTTGTTGCAACATAACTATTTGTTCATGCAATTCATGGTGTAGGATATTCATTTCCGTAAAGTATGTGAAGTTGAAGAGCTGAAAGAAGAGGTAAGAAAAGAGCTCTTAGCATCTGCGGGTCATCTTTCACAACAGTTGGGCTTAATTGATGCACTCCAACGCCTAGGCGTGGCTTATAACTTTGAAAGAGAAATCCAAGAAGCTCTAGAACATATATATGCTACTTATAATGACCATAATGATGTTGAAGATGATGATCTCTACAATGTTTCCCTTCGTTTTCGACTACTACGTCAACTAGGATTTAAGGTTTCATGTGGTAAGACATGAGTCTAATTTTCTTGATATATGCCCCGTATGTCTTTAGTGATGTGCTAGTCGGTCCATATTTTAATATATATATATATATATATGTGTGTGTGTGTGTGTGTAATAGTGAGCTTATTCATTAAATAAGTTTGGTGTTTATTAAACAGATGCATTTAACAAGTTCAAAGACGAAGATGGTCAATTAAAGGAAAGCTTGATCAGCAATGTTGAAGGCATGCTAGCCTTTTATGAAGCTACACATTTGAGGGTCCATGGAGAAGAAATTCTTGATGAGGCCCTTGAGTTCACTACAATTCACCTTAAATCCATGGCATCCCCCAAAGCACAAGTAACTCGTGCCCTAAAACAACCCTTGCATAAGGGCATACCACGGCTAGAGGCTCGGCGATACATTTCTATCTATGAACAGAATGCTTCACTCAACAAAGCTTTGCTCAAGCTTTCAAAATTAGATTTTAACCTGGTGCAGTCATTGCACAAAGAAGAACTTAGTGAAATCACTAGGTAATATGTAATTTAATATCAAAATGTATTTAAGGTATATTTTCTTAAAAATAAATAAGTTTTTATAAGTACTTATTGGTTCATTTTTTTCTCTTATTACCATTGTACTATATACATAACTCATTAAATTAAAAATATTTATTTATAAATAAATAAACTAAAACGTATTTAATTAATATATATTTTTTCCTAAAAGTATAGTTCTTCTTTATTTTCTAAAACTTTTTGGTTCATTTTAAATATTTGAGATTCACATATTATGATTTTAGATTTTTATTTTTAGAAGAAAGGAAAATTATGAATTTTGTGGTTAGGAGGTAAAAGATCCTTATTGGATTCACTATCTATGAAAAAATAAAATTTCTTTGTTTTTATTAATGTTTTTTTTTTTTAAATACTGACTTGTATATATTTTTGGAAGTGTTATTGAAAATTATACAAATTTTACTATAAAAACCTTACAAATTGACATATCACAAATAAGTAATTGAAACTTTCATTTATTAGGTTATTAAAGTGACAACAATTAGTAAAATTTTATAATAGCCCTAGAATTTTTCTTTTTCTATTTACTTACAATCAATCAATATTAATTGTTATATTCAAATTGTAGGTGGTGGAAAGATTTAGATTTTGCAAGGAAACTACCTTTTGCAAGAGATAGAGTTGTCGAGTGCTACTTTTGGATAGTTGCGGTCTACTTTGAGCCCCAATATTCACTTGCAAGAAAAATACTAACCAAAGTTATTTCCATGACATCCATTCTAGATGATATATATGATGTTTATGGCACACTTGAAGAACTCGAACCCTTCACTAAAGCAATTGAGAGGTTCATGGATTGAATTAATTAATATATATGTTAAGAGTATGATGTATAATGTCAGTCTAACTTTTTGTAATTGGTACATGATATTTTCAGGTGGGATATTAGCGGCATAGATCAACTTCCAGAATACATGCAAATATGTTATCGTGCACTCTTTGATGTATTCGAAGCAATTGAAAATGAGTTGGCCAAGAAAGAAAGAGCATACTGTGTTAGCTATGCAAAAGATGCTGTAAGAGTCAAGCAACCTAACTTTTCATGTTTTTTTGTCAACTTTTCATGCTACGTACTTATTTCATTTATGTTGTTTGAACCTTAGATGAAACTTTTGGTTCGGGCCTACTTTGATGAAGCCAAATGGTTCCACCAAAATTACATCCCAACAATGGAGGAGTATATGCATATTGCACTTAAAACCTCAGGTTACCCTATGCTCACAGCTATCTCTTTCCTTGGCATGGGTGACATCGTTACAAAAGAGGCATTTGATTGGATCTTCAGCAACCCCAAGATTATTACAGCTTCATCTATAATTGGTAGACTCATGGATGACATGAAGTCACATAAGGTATGCAATCAAAAAATCTTATCAAGTTTCATAAGCTAGCATGCGAGGTCTATTTCATATATGTGTGTGTGTGTGTGTGTGTGTGTGTGTGTGTGTGTTGCCAACTTTCTACTTACCCTTTTGGAAAACTTTGTGTGTAGTTTGAGCAAGAGAGAGGGCATGCTGCCTCAGCAGTTGAATGCTACATGAAGCAACATGGTGTCTCAGAGCAAGTAGTCCATGATGAATTCAACAGGCAAGTTGCTAATGCATGGAAGGACATTAATGAGGAGTGTATAAGGCCTACTTTTGTCCCCATGCCTCTACTTATGCGTGTTCTTAATCTTGCACGAGTAATAGATGTCATTTACAAGGAAGGGGATGGCTACACTCACGTTGGAAAAGAGATGAAAAATAATGTTGCATTAGTGCTTATAGATCCAGTTCCAATATGACTGGGGTGTCAAAATATGAATCTTTAAAGAGGAAATCTCTAAAGAATCATATGCTTGAATAGGATCCAAGTCCATTAATATTATATGGGGACCATTTGTAAAATAAAAATAAAAGGAAAATCTTGCTATCTCATTTAATAATGTAGCACTATGTTTACAAAAATAATTATTATTATAATAATGATTGTGAGATTTACTATGGGAGGTATATAGCTTTTGTGGGAGATTGAAATTATCATGCCATTCTAGTGGGGGATGGTAAAGTTTCGCTTGAAATTTCTCAAGTTGTGGCTTTCTTTTGGTTTCCTACGCTACCATTTATTCAATGCTATGGGGGTAATTGAGAGGTTAAGGAAGCTCTTTGTTAAATACATTATAGGATTTTAGCAAACTCTTGGAAAAAAAAAAATTCAACAAAAAGTTAGAAAAGTTCCCCTACAAATACTAAACTAAAAAAGAAGTTTAAGAATACAATAAAATGTCATAATATTTTCAGAGAAAATGGGCAAATGCCCCTTTCAAAAAAAAAAATCCACCATTTTGCTCCCTTTCTCAAACTAATTAGGGAAATATCTTTTTTTTTAAACTCGATTTTCTCAAAATCGAGTTTTAATAAATAAAAAAAAAATTATGGAGTCCTATAGTGGTATTTTAAGGAGCCTATAGTGACGTTTTAAGAACCTATAGTTTTTCTCAAAATCGAGTTTTAAAAAAAAAAAATTCTGGAGCCCTATAGTGGTATTTTAAGGAGCCTATAGTGACGTTTTAAGAACCTATAGTGACGTTTTATAACTCGAGTTACATGCAATTTCTTTTTCTTTTTTTTTACCTTTAACTCGAGTTCAATGAGCTCGAGTTTCAAAACGCTACTATAAGTCCTTAAAAATATCACTATAGACTCCTAAAAACACCACTATAGTGCTTAATTCGATTTTGAAGAAATTGAGTTTCAAAAGAGGGGTATTTTCCTAATTAGCTTGAGAAATTGAGCATAATGCTATTTTTTTTGCCCAAAAAGGACTTTTGCCACTTTTGTTCTAATATTTTCATAATACCTTTATTAGTTATAGTAGGTCCTACTCTGATATATTAAATTTTTATTTGAGCTTTGGAACTGGAACATATATGCGCTACCTATAATGACCCTAATGATGTTGTAGATACCATGCTGCCGCACTTTTTTTTTTTTTTTGGGTGATGTGCTATTTTAAAATAAATAATAATAATAATAATAAATAAATAAAGAACGGAAATTTTTTGACAAAACAAAAGGAGTCTTGGTTTAGCGGGGATGTACGTACACGTAATCACATATTAAGTGTCATCAAATAGCCCACGGCCCACAGTCAAACCCAGAAACCTGACGGCCCACCGGACTAATGGGCGGCCCGGCCCGGCCTGTTGTTATTAAGGCTCATGGGTAGTCCACTAACTCAGTGGGTGAGGCTGTGGGCTAGTTTTTATGTCCATGGGTACCCGATGGGCTAGCCTCGTAGCCCAATCCGTTGCCCAGCCCGTTGGCCTAACCCGTTGGCCCAACCCATAACTCATAATTCATAACAAAAATATAGAAGAAGTGTATGATGGATTGATCTTGAGATATTATAGAGGAATTTCTTAAAAAAACTCCCTCAACCACTAAAATACTCAAAGTAATTGTGCTAAACTTAGTCTACTAAATATATATTTTCCTAGTAGTCTAGCATATTTGAATTAACCATTTGACATTTTTTTTTATTAAAGATAAAAATAAAAAACTATTTAAAGCCTTAAATAAAAAAATTTAAATAGGTTTCCATCAACAAAACAAAAAATTAAATAGATTTGATTGTAAAAAAATTTGTAATTATGTATTAAATTCTTTAATTCTTTCCTTTAAAAAAAATAGATTTATTATTCCCTTATAAAAAATTGATTTTTTCCTTATAAAAATAATAAAATAATATGCTAATACAATCCCATGGGTAGCCTATTAGGCCCAACCCGATAGCCCAACTCGCTAAAGACAAAATGGGCATTGCCCATGGGCAAGGTCATGGGCTGAGGTTTTCTCTTTCGGCCCAGCCCAACCCGACTCGTTAACTAGTTAATAGCGCATTATGCTCAGCCCATTGTGCCCATGGCCAAGTTAAAATGGGCTGGGCTGTCCCAACCCGGCCCATTGACAACTCTTACACATATACAATGCTTAACACTATTTGGGCTAATATTAAGTGCTAAAAGACTTTCAAAATATATATAATTTTTTTACTAATCACATACGACACTTAACACTGTTTTGAAAGTTGTCTTGTTTCTCCAAGTTCTCTACTTCATTCTCCTCCTTCTACTACTATCCACTTGCTATACAAACACTCATGCATATAATTATTCCAATGCAGTGATTGTGAGATTTGTAAGGACACTACCAATATATATATATATATATATATATATATATATATAAACTATTACATATTTTAGAAATGTATAGTTTAAATAAAATGTAAATTAATAACATATATAATTCGAACATTTTCAATAAAAAAATGTATAATTTGAACTGAATAATTGTGATTGTTTTTAATTATACTTATGCATATGCACGGGATTATAAACTAGTTTATATATATATATATTAATAGCCAAAGATCAAAGAAAATTCAATTAGATTTTTATTGGATTCTTAATTTTGCACCACATGTCCCTTTTAATTTTGTGCCAAGTGAATTATTCAATGCAAAAATTGAAGATTCCAAATCCAATTAGATTCTGAACTAGATTTCAATTGGAATCTAATTTTTCACCACATGTCCATCTAATTTTTTAATTTTTGTGATAAGTGAATTATTGGATGCAAAAATCAAATAGTCTAAATCCAATTAAATTCTAAATCATATATGTGTGTGTGTGTATGTATGTGTAAAGTTGTGATTTACAACTATGTTTTTGTTGGCTTTAATTCCGCGGTTGTATTTTGTTCAATCATTTCCATGTATGTTTGTGGGATTTAATATAAGGGTTAAGTGTGAAAGTTTGGTAAAGAATTGTGAAAACAGTGAAATTCGCGACTTACTCATGATTGGCTCGCAAGTGGACAACTCGCGAAAGGCCGAAAAGTACATGCTGGAAGCTAAATAGAGTTATGCTAGGCTGGTTTTCGCGAGTCACTTCGCAACTTGGTCAACTCACGAGTGACCTACGAAACTCTCTACCTAGATGTTTTTAAAGAGTGTTTTTCTCATTTCTTTACCCACACTGTATAAACCCACATTACCACTAAATTGTGAGGAGACTTTTAAAGACAAAACCCTAGCAATACACTTGAGAGTTAGAGATTGTAAACCACAATCATCTACAGAATTTCTCTTAGTTTTCCTCTACTCCTACCTCTCCAATTACAAATCTTTGGAAGGTTCTTAGCCCAAACACTTACTTTACCCAATCTAGGTGGTGAGAGACGTTTTGGTGCGTGTGGAAAATATTGGAAGAAGCTATTATTTTCTCTCAGTTTTGCCTATTAATATATATACTAGTTTGTAACTTCATGCATATACATGGATACACTTAAAGATACAAAAAGATGCATAGTATAATTCCAATATATATAATTTAAATACTATTGATAATCATTCTTATATTTTTTTTAACTCTTTAAAAAGTCTTGTAAAAATATTATTATCTATAAAAATGTAAACTATCCATTTTTTTTTATTACTTCTTAATTTTGTTATTGTGAAGCACTCTTTTTTTTACGATTCATTTATTCTAAACTCCTTGGTTTTTGTACTCAATAACTCATTTGGATGAATATTTATGATGTGGTTTCATATTTGATTTTAAAACTAAGCAGTAAAATTCTCTCTAAAAATAAATAATTTAGGATACATGGCGTAAAATTGGACTCTAATTTGAAAATCTAATTGAATTTTCTCTAAACTTTACCTATTAATATATATATATATAGATTACGTAGCTTGCCAATTATCAAGAGTATTTTCAACAATTTGTGCAAAAAAATATTTTGTTTATTTTAGTATAAAAACTTACTTTTATTATTATTTTATACTTACTTGTCAAAACATTTTATAACAGATTATCTATTTTATACTACTTTTTATTAAAATATTAAATTTTCTTGATTTTTTTTATTATTTCTAACAACCACTATTCAATCTTTTCATTCATCCTTAAAATACATAAAAAATATATATATAAATAATAATAATAATAGTGTCAATCTAAATTTACACAATTACTAAAACAATTATATATTTTTACACAACTTTGCATTGATTAATGTAAGAGAATTTTGGACTTGATTGACTAAAACATGAACTAATATGGATATTCTGATACCATTTGTTGGAAAAACTAGTTTTGCATCTCATACAAAACCCACAGCAGAAGCAACATAAGGATCTACTTCATTCATGAGAGATAACATGTAACCTTAAATTCTAGAACAAAGAATATAAATCGTACCTTGGTGCAGTAAAATTCAAAAAATAAAAAAGATTTAAGAATACCTTCAATCTTCATCCTAATTCCACATGGTACCCAAGATAAGCGGTCTCTCAATCAGTTCTTACATACATTAATTTTCCTTTGGAAAAGTGAATTCCAAAAACCTGTAGAGAACTCGTATTAGTTACTGTGTAACTGCCTTAGCAGTTACTTTATTTAATAACTTTTATTAAATAAAAACTAATTATCTAATTGGGTTAGCCTTTTGAGCTAACCCAATTGGGCTTAAGTGTGCGGCTTGGGATGGGACCAAAAAGACTAATAAGGCTCTAGCTTCAATGAGCTTCAGACTTATTTGTTAACTCTTGACAAACCTAAAGCTACCATTAATTATATAACAAGTACCACTACGAAAATATAATTACATTCTAGGCCTTATTAATAAATTATTTTCCAAGACTCTAATATAATATCATTTGACCCCTCCATGAAATATCTATAGTGAACAAAGTCATAATAAACTGTCACTTTGTAAACAACTATTTTATTCCTTGAGTACCTAGTTTAATCTTTTAGTTATTCATATTTAAGAAATCTAATTTCAATAAATATAAACTTTAGTAATTCTTCACTAAAGTGGCTAGCCCTAAATAACTAGTTGTCATTAAATTTATCTCAAAGAGATATTTCGTGTCTCTATAGAAAGAAATTATGGATTCCATTTTGAGAATATGCGTTCTCTCAACACTATATGTGATTATCCAACATACTAAGGTTTTGACCATTAAACTAGATCTCAGTCCTGATATATCAAAGTAACTTACATTTCATAATCAGGTTCACTATCCTCTCAGGATTGAGAGTTTATGAAATTAGAAGTCGTGAGATTAATTATTCAGGTGACAGTTTTTAATTGAATAATTAATCACAGCAGTTTAGTTCAATATGTCTTATACACTTAAGACATATCAACACATCAACTAGAAGACTCCACTTTCATGATCAAGACAAACCATCTTAGTTAATACATTATAGTCTTCGTAGATAAAACGCCCAATTTTATCACCGACTACGGAGTCCAAATCTTCTATCTCACATTTTCTGCTCCACTATATACTCCACAAATAAAAACATGCTACATGTCCATCTAATTTATTAAATGCTAAATTTATGCCTTCTATTATTTCAATTTCCTAAAATAAATAAATAAATAACCCATCATATTTAGGTAATTGAAATAATAAAAGGCATAAATTTAGCATTTAATAAATTAGATGGACATGTGGCATATTTTTATTTGTGGAGTATATAGTGGAGCAGAAAGTGTGGGATAGAAGATTTGGACTCCCGACTACGAGTTATATTTTGAGTTTACAATGAACTTATGATTTATATCTTTTGTAATTAAATCACATAAATTACATACAATGCATCTCAAAAACTATGATAATGTCCAATTAGTTCATTTACAAATAGTCTCATATAATTAAATAATTTAATTATTTATGACATGCCAATAAATTGGATTTTAGGGCACAAACCTACTTTTTCTATTATACAAATATTCATGCACTAAGATAGTTAATTAAGCTCGCACCAACACCCTGCCCATGTGCCTAAGCCATTACTCATCGTAGCTCAAAAGTCAATGGAGCTCAAAATAAAAAAAATGAAAGCGTAATTGAATGTGTACACGGCTCATTCATTTCACAACATTCTTTGTAGATGACAAGTGTAGTTGTGACTTTATCCATTGTAACAATTTGAGTTTCGGGCCGCCTTCTCATTTTTAAACCTTAAGGCTTTGAATCTTTCAATTAAATATAGGGATTAAAATGTGTACACATTGGCATTTTAAAGTGAGAGAAGGAATCTAATTTACACAAGCTAGCCAAAGAAACAGTCAAAAGATCAACTCCAATTACATCATATAACTTCTAATATACTACTTGAATAATTAATTTTCCTTTTATGAATAGTTCTTGAGATCGAAATTATTTCTAATGGATAATCAGCCATTTCTTAAGCCTATGTTCATGTACAAAGACAAAGTTTCTGTTCAAGCCTAGGCGAATAGGAGGTAAAATGTTTTCCCTCCACAACACCACAGCCTTTCCGTTAATATTGTTTGCAGTGTTTTCCCTTACAAGCTCCATTAATTCCCAGCCAACCTATAATGACAACATATGTTTAGATCAATCAAATCAAACCACCAACGCTAATTATCAATCCAACCTCACAGTCCTGTTGAATTCTTTATCATCTAAAGCTTCCCAAAACTACAGCTTCTACAACGATAGCTCTAATATTGGCATCTATGGACTCTTTCTCTGCCGAGGCGATGTTTCTAATAGTACCTGCCAAAGTTGTGTCAGCTATGCGACCCAAGACATCACAACTCGGTGTCCATCTAATAATAGCGCAATCATATGGTACGATGAATGCATGTTACGCTATTCCAATGTTAATTTCTTTGGACAGGTACAAACTTCTCCAGAGGTACTCATGTGGAATGTCAGGAACACAACCTCACCTGATCAGCCCAACTTTAGCGCAGTTGCTCTAATGAACATTCTAACAGGGACAGCAGTAAATGACGATATGTTGTTTCATGATGGGAATTTGACAGCAAGTAATGGATCCAATCAAACTTATGGGTTAGTGCAGTGTACTAGAGATATCAGTAGTAGTGGTTGCAGCAGTTGCTTAAGCCTGTTGATCAAGGATGCTGAGAGTTGTTGCCAATCGAAAATAGGGTTGCGTATCATAGCCCCAAGTTGCAGTATAAGGTATGAGACCTACTCTTTCTTTCAACAACCACCAGTGCCGCCGCCTTCAGCACCAGCACCACCGCCCCCACCTCAATCATCAGGTAAGACATGTAGATTTGTAATTTTCTTTGTTGTTTGGATTGATGGTTAAGAAGAGAGTTTGAACAAATATATGTACTAATTGAACTACAAAATTCTTTTCTCTCTCTCTCCCCTCCCCCACACCCCGGCCTATGGAAGGGTTTGTGGAGAATTATTTGGTATATGTGAGTGAGGTGAACAAAGAAATCTTAGGATCCTCTCCACAAATGAATCTATATAATGTTTTTGGATTAAATGTTAAAAATTTAAAATAATTTTCAGTACCACATCATTTACATCAACTGTTGAATTTTCATAAACTGAAAATTTTTAATCCTTTGAATGAAAATATCAACAACTTGGCGTATTGGTTGAGATAACAATTATCCACTTCATTTCTGTGTGCCAAACAGGCGTAGAGTATTCGTCTTAGATGATCAATTTCATTATTTAGTGTTCCAAATGATAAAAAGTGTAGTAAACCAAACAAAATTATTTAAGAAGGACCTGAATGAAAGGGAAATTTTTTTCTAAACAGAAGGCTAAAGGATAATAGCTGTTTTAGAACTGCTGGGAAGTAATTGGCATCAGAAGCTAGGTAAACATCCATTCAAACTCACAAACATGAAGGTTTTAGTCTACAACTTGAAGAAGTTCTTTGTGTTTACTTCTGTACTTACATATTTGTCTTATATGTGACAGTTTGGGGCTTTGGGCAGCTTATGTCCTTACAATTATTCATATATCATTGATTCATCGACTTACAATTACTTTAAGCAAACTTAGGCTGATTTCTATGATGAGCAACAGGAGATGGAGGAAAGAAGACAAAAAAGACAGTAATCATTACTATATCATCACTTGCATCAATTGCACTAGTTGCAGCTGTCTTGGGTTTCTGGTATTATTCATCATCAGACAGGAGGAAAAGAAATTTAGGTAGATTCAGTTTAGCCAATCTTTCAAAATATTTGATTTTTTTTTTTTTTATAAGTTCTATTAAAATTTGTATTTCTAGATTTTCATTAATTTTTGTTTTATCTAATTTATTACTCAGATGGAGATAAAAGCCAAGAAATTCCATTACAAAATAATTTAGCAGGTTCACTTTCAATGCCGTTAGACTATAGTATCTATGGAAGGGATGATGACAACAGAGGAGAAATGAATTACTTCAATTTAAGTACAATATTGACTGCTACAAACAATTTCTCTGATGCCAATAAGCTTGGAGAAGGTGGTTTTGGCCCAGTGTACAGGGTAAAAAAAGCATAGTAATTAATATATATTATTCATCTTTAGAAATTATTGGATCGTTTGCATTTGAAATTAATATATAGCAATAGTTAGGATCATTTGATTTCCGGAGAAATCACCTTAACGTTGTAACATGTAGCAGAGTATGTCTACCAATACTATGTGATCATTTTGCTGATGAAGTTTAAAATGCTTCCAGGGCAAGTTGATTAATGGGAAGGAAATAGCAGTTAAAAGGCTTTCAATGAAATCAAAACAAGGTCTTGAAGAGTTCAAGAATGAAGTGATTTTAATTGCAAAACTTCAGCATAGGAATCTAGTAAGGCTCTTGGGATGCTGCTTGGAAGGAGAAGAAAAACTTCTAGTCTATGAGTACATGGCCAACACTAGTCTTGATGTCTTCTTGTTTGGTTTGCTCTCTCTCTCTCTCTCTCTCTCTCTCTCTCTCTCTCTCTCTCTCTCTCAAACACATACACAGCATCATTTATTGTAGGAAATTATATGGAAAAAGTGTCCTATATGAAAGAAACTTTTGCCCCATTATTACAATACAGATCCAAAGAAATGTAAAGAACTAGACTGGGCTAAACGGACAAGCATTGTCAATGGGATTGCAAAAGGACTTCTCTATCTACATGAGGACTCTCGGCTCAAAATCATCCATAGGGATTTGAAAGCAAGCAATGTATTGCTAGATGATGAAATGAACCCAAAGATATCAAATTTTGGCACTGCTAGGATTTTTGGGGGCAATCAAATAGAAGCCAACACAATCAGAGTTGTGGGTACATAGTAAGCATTCCCTTCATAAATTTTATTTCCACAATCACTAATATGGACAAATTGTTAAGACATGATCAAACAAAAGTTTGGTCCCTCACGTACATGTTATGGGAAAGGGGAGGTTCATTTGATTTTCCACTCTACATTTTGCAAATTTTGTTTTAAACTCATTAAAAAATTTAGCAGTAAAATCATGTGGAAAACTCTACAATGTCAATAGTGATTTAAAGTAAGAACTGTGAGAAGAGGGAATTGCAAAGGAAGAAAGCCAACTTAAGAACTGTGAGAAGGGGAAATTGCAAAGGAAGAAAGCCAACTTAAGAACTGTGAGAAGGGGAAATTGCAAAGGAAGAAAGCCAACTTTCCCAAGTCATGGTTATGTCAATGTAACTTATGCTCTTAAAGATAGTATATTACATTTAGGATAATTTTTCTTTCATTCTTTTACTGTGATTGAAACCATACTGTATCATAATACATATTTTTTCCCATAGTGGATACATGGCGCCAGAATATGCAATGGAGGGATTATTTTCAATAAAGTCTGACATATATAGCTTCGGGATTCTACTGCTAGAAATTGCTAGTGGAAAAAAGAACAGCGGCTTCTATCATCCAGAGCGTGAAGAAAGCCTTCTGTCATATGTACGTCTCTTTTCCATAACTTTTGAGCTCAAATTATGTTTTTTCTTATTATTGTGAACTAAAAATAAATTTACCAATAGGCATGGCGATTATGGAATGATGGCAAAGGACTGGAATTTATAGATCAGACCATAGTTGATACTTGTCCTATAAGTGAGGTACTGAGATTGATCCATATTGCATTGTTATGTGTTCAAGAAGATCCTAATGATAGACCTACCATGTCAATGGTCGTACTCATGCTTGCAAGCAAATTGATAAACCTTCCTCAACCATCAGCACCTCCATTTACAGTAAGTAGATTTATCATGTTTGATCAATCTTCAACAGTTGGCACCGGCTAAGGATTTGTCACATCTGATCTGTCTTCAACAAGTGCTTCTTGCTAGTGAAGAGATTAACTGATGCATTTCATTTTAACTACAAAATTTCCTTGTTAGAAGCTTCTTCAAGCAGGGGATGCATCATCTTCATATTTCTATTCTTGAACTAGTTCTCAGGGGAATCAAATTGAATTACCACATATACAAAATTATGCAATGCAAACTCACAAAGGAAAAGATGACAAACATCAATGGACTGAATCATGTGATATGATTTTGACAATAAATATTTCAAAATTTGTAACCTAATATAGCATCAAACCAATATTTGAAGTCAAATACAGGAAGATGTGGTCATTGGAAATAATATGCAAAAGGGAAAGACTTACTCCCTTCGCTATCCAAAATCATTGCTTGCATTACTAAGTGCTCTCCGAAATTCCTTGTAAATGGGGATTGTTTATTGTGGCTGGAGGAATAAATGAGCCCTGGTGAACTTATTATATTCTGCACCCTAGCATCAGGTACAACTATTTGGTTATTCTGTTTGGCATTATAAGTTTCTCTATGGGTTCTTTCTTATCAACCTTGATATAATTTTGACCTGATTGTTGCTCACACCTTTTTCCTTGGAGGCAGAATTGCAAAAGACAAGAGATCAGAAGTCCAATGTCTGCCATAGAGGGATTATTCAAGGAAACAAGCATCAATTAGAAGTTAGAAGTAAGAAGTTTGAAAGAAGGCATAATTATAAAATATTTTGATTACAATAGACAACAATGACAATGACATATTATGAACCTTAATAGTTGAATCTCAATTCAAGGAGATAACATGTTAAAAGGAATTTGAAACTCTGACCATTAAACAAGGGATGAGCTATATCCAAGCAATCCAAAAAATAGTCTGAATGAATTTTATTTATTTTATTTTTTACTGTATTTTATTGGTGACTAGTAGGATAAACGTTTTTTGGGAGGACGAATGAGGAAAATTCAAAACAAACCAAGAAAAGATAGTTCAAAAGAGTGCAACCTTCACACAACACAAGCAAAAAACATCTGCAAGACATAGAAACAACCAACGCAGCTACTCTAAACCAGAACGCAACACAAACAGAATAGCTGCAAAAAGCTATTCAAAGAAATGCAGCTTACCACTGTGGTGGCCCATTAATTTCAAGACACCAATACAATCCTTAATGCTTATGATTGAACATGGGTTGCATGAGTAGTTCACTGAGCCTCCTGACAACAGTATCAGACCCAAAGGACAGTTAATAACCTAAACTAGGAAGAGGATAATGTCCAATATGAGGGCTTCAAAATTAAATAATGGTTTTGCATCAGAAGATGGGTATATGTGATCTTGAAATTTCAGAGTTTTGTATGCCTGGAGGAGTACCAGAATGTCATCAATTGTCTGTAGCATTCCTACCGGTGCATGCTCTGCAATTATGAGGCCCCTGCCTCCTAATTTCCTGCATTAAACTAGGTTTATATATACATTCAGACTGTGTCTCTCAATCATTTCCATCTGAGTTTTTTAATGACAATTTCTTCTTAAATTTTTACATATTAATCACTCACAAAACTTGGGTTATTAAAGAATACTTGCATATAGAGTGCGGCAGATCAGTGTCAGTGCCACAGCAAACTGCATTACCTCAAAATTGATAGAAGCCCTTTTCTGAGTTCTATTTCCTATAATTATGTAAACCCAAGAGATTATGAGATAATTCTAATTTCAATTCAAGGTACAGGCAAAATAAGATGCAATAATGTACATTAGATCAGTATCTATGAACATAAATAGACAAGTTGGTTTGATTAAAGCCTCAGTCCTAAATGTTGACAACAATTTTAGAGGTACAAGAGACTTTACAAGATGAGTTAACTAGAACCCACAAAAGGCTTCTCATTAATGGACATGAACTAAAAGGTGAGATTCAAAATGCTATCAAACATTAGAGACTAAATTCAAATTTTGAATTCTTAGAGACTAAAATCAAACTTAGAGTCTGATTTACCTTTTAAAACCCAAAAAATATATATAAATCCTAATAGAGTGGCAGCTCTCTATGCGGATTCAATGGCACCAAACTCATTGAGTAGGGTAGCACCACTGGACAAAACATAATATGTGGACCCAACTTAGAAAGTGAACAAGCTTGCTTCACACTGCATGTCTCAATTTCATAAAGATACAACTTGGTAGACACCCTAAGTAACAACAATCCGTCTTTAATCCCCAATGGAACCATCCATGGCTCCATATGATAAGTCACTGCTTCCGTCACTCTTTGATGCAGATTGTAAAACCGCGGATGCTCTTCTTCAATTTCCTGCAGAGATTTTGAGTGTTTGAGAGTCCATTTGGATTCAAAAAAATCTTCAAGGAACCATATGTGAAGTCCTTTTTCAGAGACCATTGCATAATGCATTCGCCCTTCAGAATCTCCAATGCATGCCTGAGGGATGGTCTCAAATTCCATCGCGGGGATCGGTACTGAAATTAACCAAGATAGCTCCTTCTCTACATCATATGTGAGCACTTTATCTCCATCAGTTCGCCAATGTAAAATCCCTCCAACATAGACACTGTTGTTCTGGACTAAATTGTTATTGCAGTGGCAGATCTCATTTGATTTTGTCCATGCCCCAGTTTCGAATGAATATACTTCAAAAGTATAGCAGAAGTCCTCCTCCTCAGTCTCCAACTGCCTGACTCTAACCAGTTTGAATTTAGTAGAAATGTCTATGGGATCCCGAGTTGGGTCAAACGCCAATCCTATGGTGCTAAGATTGTCAAGTGCAGCAGTTGATTGTAATTTAATCCACTCCTTTTTTGAGGGATTGCACACATAGACAGCAGGGTCTTGAGCTTGATCAGGAAAGCAACTCCGGCAACATACAATCCCATTGCATGATGCTAACATCACTACATCCTCAGGAAGGAAATCAAACCCCTTTTGCTGCACTTTTTCATCACTGTCACCTTCACCTTCTGATTCAACAACAGGAATGTAGCTAACTGTTCTGATGTCTTCATTGCACCACTGATACTTCCCTTGGAATATGAATCCCGATACGGTAGGCTTTTGCTTTTGTAATTGACTCTGGATGAAGGACCGGTCGGATATAAGCTTGTACCAACCTTTAGAAACGCACTTAAATCGAAGAAGAGTCTTTGAAGGCAAACGACATAGGATATTAGAGGGAATATCACTGTTCAAGAATTCAAGATTCTCCATTTCCTGAAATGAAATTCACATAACTTTGGGGAACAATTACTACAAGATATACAGACAAGACAAAAGTAGTGAGATCCATTGTAGCTACAATACAAACTAAGAATGATAAGCAACAGAGACATTAGCAATCTATTAGTCTATGCAACTTAATATTGAAACCACAGGAACATATTCAAACACTACTGTTACATTAGTAAGTGTATCATCATCTATACTAAAAGAACCAAAACCACTAGTATAAAAAGGTAATCCTGTGTTGCCCATAAAATTTTTAATAATAAAAAATAAAAAAAGAAAGGGTTTTTTAGCGAGGCTTTTGAAGCTGACTGAAAATCCAGAGGCAAATATAAGAACAATGAAGGTCCAGAAGTCCATGGAATTTAATATTGAAACCACGGGAAAATATTCAAACACTACTGTTACATTAGCAAGTGGGTCAGCTATATACTATAAGGGCCAAACCACTAGTATAAAAAATTAAAAAATGCATATCCTATGTTGCCATAAAATTTTTAATATTAAAAGCAAGGTTTTTAGTGAGGCTTTTGAAGCTGACTAAAAATCCAAAGGCTGCTACCGTTAGTTTTCAATGCAATTCATTAAACTAAAAAACCATTGAAAAAGAAGGAAAGAATAGAGCAAATAGTGATCTTTTTCTGTTTTCCCTTATTCATTTCCTCATAAACATTAAGTAGTACCTTATACTCTGTACAACTTTTTCAAGAATATAAATAAAGAAGATATTAGGAAGACAAAAAGAAAAAAAATGCATGCTTGAACATGAATATAATGAGCATGAGCAATGAATGCGAACGGTTTAATTGTTCTTATGACAAAATTCTTACCCCAAATGCAAGAAGAAATTAAGAAGAACAAAAGAGAAAAAAAGAAATGCAAGAATGAATATGAAATGTTTGATTGTTGTTATGTAAAAAAAACTCTTACCTCAAAAGCAGAGTCACCTCTCAATTTCTGTGTGGTGGACTCAGACTCTCAGACTGTGACAAATAACAAACTAGTGAAAATGGAAAGAAGATGAGGCAGAGGCAGTTTGTGCGTTTGTTATTGTTAGTATTAGCATTTACTGTTGGCATTTGGCACTGTCCACTTTGCACGCATTGTTACTGTTCCGTAGCGCAGAGCAAGGAACGTAGCAAATGTTGCACTGGCACTCTCTCTTGACCGCTTTATTCTCCGTACAATCTGTTGTCATTTTGCAACTTCTGCTTTTTGTATACACTATACGTGCCACTACATCCAATCCATCTCATTTTAATGACCCTACCCGCCTATTTCTCCTCGTATGTTTTTTTTTTTGTCAAAATAAAGGCAATTTTATTGCCACCTGGAATATTAATGTTTTGGTCCATATGAATGAATACAAGGATTTGTTTCACATGTACCACGCTTGCTTATAAATTAAAAACGAGTATCAAACAAATACTTTGTATACATTTTTAATGTGACTTGTTATTTTTTCAAAGGGCTGATGATTACACATCAGTGCGTGGCATGTGCACGCGCCACGTCGGTTGAAATTGTGTATTCAAAACACAATTTCATTTAAATCAAAACACAATTTTTAATTAAATTGTGAAATCGTATTTTTAAGACGCAATTTCAAAATTATAAAAAGAACCCTTAAACTAAAAAATGTGTACAATAAGATGTGTGCAACAGACATTAATAAAATTTCTTTTACTAATGCCAAAAATCATAAAAAAAAAGAATTCTTAAACTAAATAATTCTATTTATATCAATATCTTTATATAATGTATAGACAAAAAATAGTTAGGAGAGAGTGATCAATGTGGCTTCCCTATTTATATTAATATAGTTGATCAATTAATATCATCTTCAAATCTATATAATATCTAAAAGTTAAAGAGTAGTATTTATTGTTTCTATGCTCCCGTTAAGCCACATCAATATAGTATTTCAATCTAACTGGTCCACTTCAGGCTATTTCAATCCATCCTAGTCTACTCAATCCACTTCAGTCCATTCGATCTAGTCTTATCCTATCAAATTCATTCCATTTGGCCTAATCAATCCTGTTAGAAATACAGAATGATTGTATTGTATTTCATAAATCAAAGAATATACATCAGTGCCTTTATATAGGAGGCATATGTGTGCGGTACAAGTAAAGTGTAGTACAAGTACAAGTGTGCTATACAAGTAACCTAACTGGGCCTAAAGTCCATAACATAATATACGTTAACAGCTCCCCTCAAACTCAAGGTGGATGTGAGACCAACTTGAGGTTGTCAACCAAATCACGAGTGCGTCTCTTAGGAAGTGACTTGGTGAAGATATCTGCAAGTTGATCTTTGGAGGAGACGGAGAAAAGCTTAAGAGCACTATGGACAAGATAATAACGGATAAAATGACAATCAATCTCGATGTGTTTAGTCCGTTCATGAAAGACATCATTGTGAGCAATATGAATGGCACTCTGGTTGTCACAATAAAGGGGAGTAGCAGAGGAGGTGGACACACCCAAATCCTTAAGAAGCCATCGTAGCCAAAGGAGCTCAGATGTGGTATCAGTAAGGGCACGATATTCTGCTTCAGTACTAGAGTAGGCTACAAAAGTTTGTTTCTTACTTCGCCAAGAAATCAAAGAAGAACCAAGGAGAAAGCAATAACCTGTAGTGGACCTGCGATCAGTAGGATCTTCTGCCCAATCAGCATCAGAGAATGCACGGAGTACAAGAGGAGACTGAGCTGAGTAGAAAAGGCCATGAAAAAGGGTACCCTTCAGGTATCGAAGAATGCGCATAACAGCAGTATAGTGAGTTGATCGTGGAGCAGACAAATACTGGCTCACCTGATGAACAGCATAGGAGATGTCTGGATGAGTAACTGTGAGATAAACTAGGCTGCCAACCAATCGTCTGTAAAGAGAAGGATTAGACAATGGTTTCCCCCCCGAGGGTGTCAGATGCGCATTAAGTTCAACTGGAGTGTCAACAGTCTTGCTGTTAGTGAGTCCAGCTCAAGACAACAAGTCAGAAGCATACTTGGCTTGAGTAATATAAAGACCATCTGTGGAATGAGTAATTTCAAGACCCAAGAAATAGCTGAGATGTCCAAGATCTTTCATCTCAAACTGCTGACTGAGAAAATCCTTGAGTTCTTGAATGCCACTGAGGTCATCACCAGTTATGATCATATCATCCACATATAGAAGAAGCAAAATAGTGTCTTTATCAGTACGACGAAGAAATAATACAGAATCATACGGACTGGCAGTATAACCCAAGCGAAAGATAGTGGAGCTGAACTTGGCAAACCAAGCTCGTGGGGCTTGTTTAAGATCATAAAGTGCACGTCAAAGATGAAAAACCTTGTTTGATTCAACAGAGAGACCAGGAGGAGGTTGCATATAGACTTCTTCACTCAAATCCCCATTAAGGAAAGCATTTTTAACATCCATCTGAAAAAGATCCCATTTACTAGCAGCAGCAACAGCTAAGAGAGCACGAATAGATGAGATACGAGCAACTGGAACAAAAGTCTCTTCATAATTAATCTCATACTCCTATGTAAAACCTTTGGCAACAAGACGAGCCTTGTAGCGCTCAATGGATCCATCAGAGCGAGTCTTGATCTTATAGATCCACTTACAATCAACCACAGACTGTCCAGGAGGGAGAGTAACCAGATCCCAAGTATGGTTTTTGGTTAATGCATCAAGTTCCTCTTTCATTGCAATCTGCCATAAAGGGCCAGTAGAGGCCTCACGATAGGTTTGAGGCTCGTGAAGTGTAGCAAGGGCAGTGTAACAATGATAGTCAAGTAAATGTGGAGGAATGGATCTTACCCGGGTTGAGTGGCGAGGTGGAATGTCTTGTGGAGGATCTTCAGGCAAAGCAGGAGTAGGGGACCCAGGCTTAAGGTGGGGTAGCTCGTCATCAACCTGTTCATCTTCAACCTGTCTAGGAGAAGCATCAAAAATATCTGGAGAGAAGTTCAAAGGAGGATCAAAAGTATTTGTAGAAGGAACAAGAGACTCATCTGGAAAGATTTCTAAAACAGAGGAGTTAGTCAAGGAAGAACGAAAGTGAGAGAGTTCAACAAACAATCGGTGTTCCCAAAAGACAACATTATGAGAAACATGAAGACGATGAGAGATAGGATCATAACACCTATACCCCTTTTGAGTTTCGCCATAACCAAGGAAACAACAAAGTCTAAATCGAGGCTCAAGTTTGTTGTGCTCATGAGGCTGAAGAAGAACGAAACAAGCAGATCCAAATGAGCGTAGGTGATGATAGTCAGGGGGTGACCCAAAGAGACACTCATACGGAGTCTGATTATAGATGACAGCACTTGGAATGCGATTAATTGCATGAACAGCATGAAGAGCAGCTTCACCCCAAAATGGGACAGAAACTTTGGCAGAAAAAAGAAGAGCACGAACAGTGTCAAGAATATGACGAAGTTTTCTTTCGGCTCGACCATTTTGCTAAGAGGTACCTGGACAAGTTAGATGATGTACAGTGCCATAGGAACGTAACAGAGCTTGAAACGCATATTGAGCATATTCAAGAGCATTATCAAATCGAAAAGTTTTGATACGTTTGGAGAATTGTGTTTCAACCATTTTTGCAAAATTGCTGTATATTGGTAAAATTTCAGAACGAGATTTCATAGGAAAGATCCAACTATAACGAGAATAATCATCATAAAAACAACAAAATTTCGAGATCCACCAATACTAGCAACAGGAGAAGGTCCCCAAACATCAGAATGAATTAACTCAAAAACACTATTAGAAATGGATTCACTATTATTAAAAGGCAAAGCTGGCTGTTTTCCTAACTGACATGAAGTACAATCAAAATTGTCTTTGGACACAGAACCCAACAGACCCCTAGACGCTAACTGTTGTACCCAAGAAGATGGTGCATGACCAAGACGAGAATGCCAAAGTACAAGAGAAGGTAAGGAAGAAACTGCAGCAGCTGCAGCAGCAACAGAAACAGGAGTAGCAGGTGGAAGATGAAGATTGTCCACGGGAAACATACGCCCAACTCTAGCACCGGTCCCAAGCTCCTGCCCCGTCCTCGGATTCTGCACAATACACCCAGAATAGTCAAAAATAAGGCGATAACCTAGTTCAGCTAATTGTCCCACAGAGCACAAATTATAGGATAGGTCAGGTACATGGAAAACTCCAGGAACAGAAAGGTTAGAAGTTGAAACAAAACCTAGACTATTCCCATGCATGGTGGAACCATCAGCTATATGAATATTTAGAGGATGTGGTGCAGGGTCAAGTTTGGAGAATAAGGACGAGTGAGGTGTCATGTGATTGCAGAAAGCAGAATCAAAAAGCCAAGTTTGAGACTTACCGGGTAGAACAGATAGGGCAGTGGAAAGAGATGCATTACCAGCCATACGAACAGCCTGAGCTATGATCTCCTGTAGTTCAGTGGGGGAGAGGTTGATAGTGGATCCAGAAGACTGGGACTCAGTTGAGGTGGAAGCCATTGGCGGAGTAGGCTCAATATTAGCAACAGCAGCAGTAGATTTGTTGCGACAGTAACAAGTCTCAATGGTGTGGCCAGAACACTTGCAATAGTTGCAGACCTTTTTGTTGGTCTGCTTGCGACGATTGTTAGAGCCAGAGGAATCACCTGATTGCTGAGGTTGCTCTATAAGTGGAGTAGATGGAGTAATAGCCAAAACATTGAGCTTATTCTGGGCTTGAAGGGTTGTAAGACAAGCTTCTTCTCTAACTAACTCATTCATAGCAGTATTAAGAAAGGGAGCAGGACTGCGATTTAGAAGCTGACCTCGAATGGGCTCAAAGTTCTTGTGAAGTGACATCAAGAATTCATAGAGGCGAAATTCATTTCTGATGGAAGCATATTGTTGAGCATCCTTTGAGCATGCCCAAGTTGGATCAGAAAGGTCAATTTGGTTCCAAATGAAGCGAAACTGATCATAATAGTCATTGATGGATTGCCCTGGTTCTTGCCTGAGTTGATGCAATTCAACCACTAACTGATATTTCATGGATCCATGAGTAGTGGAGTACCTTTTGGCCAACATATCCCATGCAGATTTTGCATCATCAAAGCTGCCCAACAGATTGAAAATAGAGGGAATGGAAGTGTTCCAAATCCATGTGAGGATCATGTGGTTATGACTATCCCATTCAATCATGCGACCAAGAAAGGCAGCATCTTCTTCACTTGCTCCCTTGACAGGAATAGTGATTGCACAAGTACAATAATGCCAGAGCATGCGACCCTTAAGAAAACTGCGCATAGCTTGAGACTAAGATAAGTAATTTTTATTCCCCTCCAATATAGTATTGATGGGGCGAGGAACAAAAATATCCTTTTTATCCATTTAGAGACACAATATGCAAAAACAGACAGCAAAAATGAAATTACGCGAAAAACTGGGTAAGGAGAACCTGGACTGAAAAAGTCAACCCCCGAAAAAAGTCAACGGTCAACCTGAAAAATCAACAGTCAAATCCAGAGTCTGAAGATGACGTCAGCGAGACTGTTGAGGCGCGTGAAGGAGCGTGACGGCACGTGGGGGCGCGTGAAAAGAAGTTGCGACGCGTGGGAGCGCGTGTAGGGCGTGGGAGTGCGAGTGGCGCGTGATCGGCGGAATAGCAACTTTGAACGGCGCATGGAGGCGCGTGCAGTCTCCGATGGCGACGAGGCTTCCACGAGTGTGTAGATCGGCGCAGGACGATCTCAGTGGTACCTTCAAAAACGTAATCGGAGCAATATTTGCAACGGTGATGCAAAGAGCAGTGGTCTGTGCAGTGTGAAACTCCTTAACGACGGCGGCTGCAGGTTCGGAACCCAAGGACAACGGCTGGATGACGTCGGAGGTTCAACGGCGAGAGGCTGCGGCGGCAGTTGTGATGGCAGAAGCGTTGTTAAAAAGGAAGTCACACTAATGAAGACAAGACTGCTAAGAAAAGGTCAGAGCAGTGGCTCTGATACCATGTTAGAAATACAGAATGATTGTATTGTATTTCATAAATCAAAGAATATATATCAGTGTCTTTATATAGGAGGCATATGTGTGCGGTACAAGTAAAGTGTAGTACAAGTACAAGTATGCTATACAAATAACCTAACTGAGCCTAAAGTCCATAACATAATATACGTTAACAAATCCAATTCGATCGATTTCATTCCAATTCAGTCAATTTTAGTCCACTTGGGTCCATTCAATCCAATAATTCTATTTCGGTCTATCATGGTCCACGTCAGTCCACTTGGGCCTACTCAGTCCAATTTGATCTGCTATGGTCCATTTCATTCCACATGGGTCCACTTCAATCCACTTTGGTTTGCTTCGGTACAATTAGGTCCATTTTGAATTAATTGGTCCGTAAATTGATTATTTTTGTAAGTTGCTTTTTCAATTTTTGGCTCAAAAAAAAAATTCTTAATTTTTGGGTCGAAAAGTATGAATTTTTTTTATTTGGACCAAACTCTTTAGTTTTTGGATTTTAAAAAAAAAAAAAAAAAAAAGGCAATAGAATTTAGAAATATGAGTCTTAAAAATCTAATATAAACTATGAATATTCACAAGATTAGCTTATAAGGATTATAAGATTAGCTTAAAATTCAAGTTTCAAAAAACTATTTAAATATAGTTTTATGTTTTGCAAGAAATAAAATGGTGGGTTCCACAGTTGAATTTATTGTTTGACTAATATTTTCTAAATACAATTTTCAAAAAACTATATCCTATTTTCCTGATTTAGAATAGGATTTTGAAAACGACTAAGGGGTGTTTTCATAATATAGAATTTTTTTTTAATAACATAGCTGTAAATAAATTGAAAATAATGGAACTCACATATTTGTCCAAATTTTATATCTCATAAATTAAGGAGCTTATCTTTACTACAAAAAGAATTCTCACACTTCAAATTTGAAACTTATCATAAAAAAAGTACATTTTAAAAATTGTTCTTAAAAGTAGGAGCCAAACACGTATAATATAAAAATTATTTTCTAAAAAATATTTTTAAGTTCAATTTTTAAAAAAATTGTTTTAATACTGTTTTGAAAACAAAAACAAAAATCTTCATACCAATCAGACCCTAATACATGCATTATTTAACCTACAAATCACATTATATTTTTTAAACCAATACTCTGAAGGCATCTATTAACTTTTTCTAATTAGTAATTTATTATAATTTTTTTAACAATAAATTTGTAACATTGTGCAGAACATCACCTAGTTTTTACACAGTGATTCTGGAATTTTCAACCAAATATTCAACTTTAGATCTTTGCTTTTAGTCCGCAGCAAGCTACAGAAATGACATTGCGAAATGCATATTAATTTTAACCCAAAAAAAAAGAAATGCATATTAGTTGGTGGGTCAAGGATTGCAAAGCTATTTGGCCTTTTAGCCTAAATTAGAAAGAAATTCATCAAAGCAACAATCGTTCATTCGTTTGTAAGAAATACAGTAATTAAGAATTAAGAAAGTGATCTTCTAGCTTTTACAACTCATATACGCACTTTAATAGAGTCCTTTCATAACGCCGTGTAGACAAGTTATCAAAATCCTAATCATGCTGAAACTTTCATGCTTGGAATTAGGGATTTACTGTTTTATATATACTTAAAAGTTCCCACATACTAATACATTAAATAAAATTTAATTTTTTACTCTGATAAAACTTTGTCTCATAGCTCTCACACTCACTAAAGTTACACAATCTAGGATTAATACACACACATCTATGCTTCTTTCCTATCAATGTGGGATTATACCACTTTTGATAGGGTTAGAGCACTTGCAGCAGTGGAGCTAAAAAGTTATAATGCTATTTTAGCTCCACCAATATACCAAAAAAGCCTTGCAGCAGTGGAGGCAAAGTTATAATTTTTTGCTGATTTGATAGATGTGCACTGTAGCAGACCTCTAAAAAAAAAACAATAATTTTTTATTCAACCTCCGATTAAAATAATGCAACTTACTTTATTTTTTTTCATTTCTTTTATTCTATCTCACCGTGCTCTCTCTCATCATCACTCTCAAGCTCAGTTCTCTCATCAAGCTCTTATCAGTTCTCTCATTAAGCTCTCATCTCTCTCATCTGTCAAGCTCTCATCTCTCTCATCAAGCTCTCATCTCTCTCATCTCCCAACCCACGCCATCGCCATCCCACACCATCCCAGCCCACGCCGTCCCAGTCGATCCACTTCAGGTCAGTGCTCTCTCTTCTTTTGTAGTGAATTTTTTCATCTGGGTGTTTATTGTTTTGGCTTAATTTTTCTGGGTTTCGTGTTATTTTGTGGTGAAAAATGGTGTTGTCGCTATGTTGTTTTGGACAAATGGTGTTATTTTTTTGCTATTTTTGCTAGGTATAACATCTGAATGGAGGAATGTATTGGGAATTTTTTGTTTGCAAGAATTCGTCGGCGACGGCGGCGGTGGCGTTGGTGGTTGAAGGTGGTTGTGATTGTTGTTTATTGTATAGGATATATTATTTTATTGTAGTAGATATATTATTTTATTGTAATGGATATATTATTTTATTGTGATGTTTATATTATTTTATTGTGTTAAAAGCTAAAATAGATCCACTGCTGCAGCATATATGTAGATAAAATAGATAAAGTAACTTTTAGTGGAGCTAAAAAGCTAAATTTTTAGCTCCACTGCTGTGGATGTTCTTAGTGATGACTTACTGCACCTACTTATTATTTTAACCATGGGACTTCCACCCAAAAAAAAAAAATTAGAAAAAAGAAAAGAAGAGAGTGAGACAAAATTACAATTTATCTCTTTGTGATTTGACCCTATCAGCATCACAATTTATTTTAAAAACTCTGCTCTTGATGATAGTTCCTTGTCATCAAACTAAGACATCAATCGATTTTTTGTGTAAGTAGAGATTAAACCCCAAATCTCTTATTTAATCATCAGAGATTTTACCATTTGAACTAACTAGAACCCACTATTTTAAAAACTTTCAATTAGTAGTGTTTCACCCAAAATACCCTAATAATTTTTTGTGATCCAAACCTTCTTTTCTTTTTTTCTTTTTTCTTTTTTGAATTTGATTTTTACAACAACGATAAGGAAGTAAGAATTTAAACTTTAGGTCTTCTAATAAAATAGAACAGATTATGTCACTAAATCATAACACTCTTGACTTTATTTTAATACAAATTTTAGTAATTCAAAAATATAACAATTAACAAATCATGTGTGACTAAATTGTAATTGTATTGCACCAAATCATAAGGGGATATAATTGCTTTGTTGAAAATTTTCATTTCATGAATTAAGTTACAGACTTAACAAGCCAATGGTTAATCGCTGTGAATGTGATTATGATTTTTATCATGTATAAAACTTTTCCTGTTGTCTTTATAAATTTATTAAAACTTTTTTTTTTTTTTTTTTTTTTTGGAGAAACTTTTGGGAATCAAATTTATTACAACTAAACGCAGTCATTTGGAGAGAAAAACAAAAACAGATATGAATATGAAATGTGTACTTCCTTCTTAAAAATCCATATAGACCGTTCAGAATCAGAAAAACAAAAACAAAACACTCCTTAGTCCATTAGTCCATATATTTAGACCCAATAGCCATCTATTTAGACTATTCCAATTTCAAAGAGGTCCTGTCCTGGGGTGATGCACGATACAACATTCATTGTTTTGTTACTCTGATTACTCTGAAAGATTAAAATCCACAAATTTTAGCTAAATTTGATATGCTCTTTCAATTTTATAATTGCTCACTCTTAAGTTCTTAACCCATTGGGCATGTAAAAGGGAAAAAGTTCTATTTATATTTATTATCTGTTTGATGAGAATAGGTGTATTCCAACTTGCTTGTTGGTGCTTCTCTCGTTCTTTCCTTTCCTTTTCATTTCTTTTCATTTCTCCCTTTGTCTCTTATAATGATGTTGTTGGCCTGCTTTTATTTTAAGTGCAAGTGAAATATAAAGACTTTAGAGCCGAATTTTGATGATGCTTCAATTCAAAGTTTCAAACTTCTATAGTTATTATCATTTCCTCCAACTATTCCCCCGTACTGTATCAACGTTAACAAATTTAAAAGGTGGTCACAATAATAATATCCTCTAAAAATTTTATCTCATATAGTAGTTATATATTTAACGTCCCTCTCATAGAAAAGGATTTTATATGAAACTGCCAACACATCTGTAAAAAGATTGTTATATATAATACCAGTGAACTAGGATCCTATGATATGAGGGAGGTGAAAAAAGAGAGGCTCACATGTGGCATCCAACTTAGATAATTGATCCTAATCTTTAGTTGCCTACCACAAAATCCATCTTTAGATCTTGGAATCTAAAGAATCAGGTTGGTATTCAATAAAGTTTCACGATCAAACAATTGGCACAAAACATATCTGAAGCAATAATTTAAGTTGAAATAACAAAGAAGAAAATGCTAATTAGAAAATTAATGGATTGACCGATATCTCATTTCTCAATGGCTCAAGTCTTTTTCAACACCCCCTCTCTCTTTTTGTTGTAGATAAGCTTTTCCTTTTGTTTTGTTTTTAAAGTTCTTGAATGTTGTCAATAGGTTTAGGCCTAAGCAAGTGGACAAATATAAGAGTGAAAGAAAAATCTAACTGTATCCTCAAAGATTTCAAGGCATACAAAAGTTAAATTTCATAAATGACAAGTAGGAAGAAAACTATCACAAGGATGACATATTCCTAGTAATCTTATAACTTATAACTTGTATGGTAACTATTGAATAGAAATCTTCTTTTTTTATGAGATATTGAATAGAAATCTTTGTCCCAGTTGTTTGTATTTCACTTTTGCTTTATCACTCATATAACTTTCTGCTTGTCTTAACTTTTTTTCCCATTTTAAACATTGGTTATTTTATAGAATAGAAAAAAGAAAAACAAAAATCAAAAAACAAGTATATGAAAATTGTGATTGTTTGACTCTAAAGTAAAATATAAAAAGTGAGACAATTTTTTTCGGTGAATAATAATATTTTTTCCCCAGTTTGTTCAAAAAGAGCATCTTTAACATGATTTAGGTTTTATTAAAGACCATGCTCGTTGATAAAAATAAGATGTTTTTGAGTTTTTCCCATTTTTAAATGTATATATGATTTATGGCTAATTAAGAAAACAAAAACAAATTAACAAGAAAATTCAACATATTTATATTTTTTTCTATCAAAAAAAAAAGCATATGTATATTTTGGTGAGTCCTGGCCGCTTTTGGTCACTATCACTTTTTGGTCACTTTCACATGTTCGCCAACTAAACCAACCAATATATATTTATTTAGATAACTTATAATATATATTTTAGTGCTTATAACTTACTAATGAAGGCCGAGAGTTTTATAGCTCAAGTAGCTCAAGGACATTTTGGTTCCAAACATATTTGGAGTCTTGGATTCCAACCATTAATAAGAATATGACATTTGTAATTATTATGAGTAATGCATTGTGCGTAACAGAGCACATATCATTTTTTTATAGGTAATTCAAGTCCAAAGCTCCAAACATATTTAGAGCCAAACATTTTCCATATTTCAGGGTTCAAATTCCCTCTATTCCATTGTTGTAAGAACAAAATTTGACTATCAATTAGTTTATAGTCAATGGTTACAACTCCCACTAATTGAATTTTAATATGATTAACGTAAAATTATAACCCCAAACTCTAATTTCTTTTCTCTGCAAACCCTAACTTGGACCCTCCCTATTTTTCCCTCCAAGGCCAAGGTGAGTCCCTTCTCTCTCTATCACTCTAATTTCTGGGTTTAATTTTGAGTTTCACATTTTATTCTGTTTGGGTTTGTTATTGTTTCTCTAATATGATTATATGCTTCTTGATCTTAATTTATTTTCTAACCGATTGTAGGCACTTTCGGTCGGTACAATGTGATTTGTGTTTGTTTGTGGATCAACTTTGGTTGCAAAAGCAAAATGGCAAATCCAAAACCCTCGGTGCATTGTAAGAATTTCCCCTCGACGTTAAGTTAACCTAACCCAACTCATATGAACCCTAACAATATCATTATTATCATTACGCAAATAAACAATGGATTCTGCACTAATAATTAAGAAAAAAAGTAACGATGGATATTATATATTATTCACTATGAAGATTAGGAAGACCATTGATCATTCTCAATTAGTGGGCAAATTAAGAGGAGAGCCTACCAACAATTGCCACTCACATACGCGTGGTATATGTATGGCTCTTGAGGTGTCACCTTGTGTTATTTAGTCATGTGCGCACTTAGGCTTTGGTCCTTTTTGGAAGTTAAAGGCGGCGATACAAACTTGTCAAGATCGAAATGATTTATTTGATATATAAAAAGTTAAAAGTAGCAAGAATAAAACCCGATGCAATTGTAGCAAGAACACCAACATGGAATAGAGAGTCACATCGATATCCTTGATAATTCTCCACTTGATTCTGTCTCATAATTCGTTTTATCCGACAAAAAAATGCTTTCTTTTGATTAATCTGGAGTAAAAGTTAGGACAAGTAAATTTTATCACGATGTGAATTGTTCACAACGACTTCTAGTTGAAGTCCACTCTTAATTGGCTCAGCCTGTTGGGAATTTATCCACAAATAACTTCATTTCTTTTGAATTTTCTAGATGTGAAAATTATAAAATATATATTTCTTATTATAAAATTTTGATATTCCTTGTCAAAGAATAATGCTGTGCTTCTTATCCACCAAGAAAAAGGAATTGGAACTTAAAATACTATAACGTTGTGTTTAGATGTGGCATTTGTAGCTGGAATTTGAGATAGATCCATCATGTTTAAATTTCATTAGCCATAAATTCTGAGTTTGACCATAGCAGGATAAGGACATTCAAAATTCTGCGAAAATTTTGAGGCAGAATTTGTAAAGCCAAAATTCTGGCTGCAAAATCCACCTATTGATCTGTTGAGGTGTCTTTTTTCAATTTAATTTGGTCCTCTGTTATGGTCCGTGAACTTGCCACCGTTGGAAGTCCTATATATGCTCCCAAAGAAGTACTTTTTTTGACAATCTTCATCTTCATCAAATGGTCCTCGATGGGTAATCTTTGCTGCAAGATCTTAACGATGGAGACCATCTTGAAAGTCGCTACTCCCGTCACAGATGGGAACCCAGCCCCAACAAATTGAACCCCATAGTAGTTGTATTGTGAATCACAGTCGTTTCACAATACCACTGAGATTTCATGGCTCCTCTCGTAGATGAACCCCCGATCAACAAAGGCATAACCAGGGATGACAACTAGGGTAACGATTTTAACCCACGGCTACATACTCTTAGGATTAGGATAAGACCCTTATCATAAGTGTAACGATGAACTCTTCTCTTTGTTTGAGGCTTTTTGATACTCTTAGGCCAACCATGGCCAGGATAGTGGCTACTTACCATAGGATTAGGGTTGTAGAGCTTCGAATGGCACACTATAGATGCTACATTGTCTTGTACTATTAAGCTTTTCTTTTTTTTTTTTTTCTTTTTTTTTTTTTGCTCTAGTCTTGTACTCCATGCTTAAGCCTATTGGGTATGCTCGACCATTGAGTTCGGTGGCTAGGGTTAACAAAACTGGTGATTAAGCGTCTTTTTTCACAAAGTGGCATCTAGGGTCTTTTTTAGTATTACCTTAGATTAATGCCATTGTGACCCATATAAGATGTGGAATGGTTGATTCTGAGTGTGAGTTTGGATTGAAATAAAAAATTAAAATTATTTTATTATTCAGTTTATTTTAGTTACTATTCATGGACCCCACTGTACTTTTTTGATATTATTCATAGACCTCACTGTATTATTTCAACTAATTTTTATCTTTATTTACAGTACTTTTAGCAATCAATTTTCAGTTTCAGCAAAATAAGCGGTATCCAAACATACTCTCAGAGTGTAAATCAAACTTTTTGATATATGATCGATTGCAATAAGGATTCAAACTCAAGAAAAATTTCAAGGGACAAGGCTTTAAAAGCAAATGCCACAATTTCCCGGATCCCTTCCTAAAATAATAGTTTAGGTTGGTAGATAGGTCACCTTAGCCTCATCCTTTCCTCCTACTTGTCCTTGGTTACTCCTAAGCCAAAGAGATTGGTTGATCTAGTCCATGCCACTCCATTAGATTGTCCATCTAATAGGGTACATTAGATAAGTCACCTAATTAGATGTCCAATGCGTTAGAAGAAGTCCATGCTCTTATCCACACTAGTAAAACTTGTTATAGTGGAGAGGGATGGTGTTTTGCACTCCATAGGCCCCGTACAAAAATACAAACGAATTTCAATATAGGTACTCATTTTCATTGTTGACAACAAAATTTCATGTAACTGGTCCGACTAAGGGTGGGTCATGTCTATTCACTATACTATTTTTGTATAAGACCTGCCCACCAATAAGCCTACTAGTGTTAGACCAGTCAGGTGTACATCCACATCGAAGATCAAGTCGAGGTATCCAAAATCTGATTGCATGGATGAACCGTGTAACTAACGTGACCCGTGCCTAACAAGTAACCAGCATGGAACAAAATACTATTATATATTCTAAACTGCTGCAATTGAAATGCAACAAGTGCCCAAAGGCCAAAAGGTGAAGTGACTTCATTGAATGATTGCATCAATTTGCTTCTTCTTTTTTTTAATTTTGATTTTCAAATTATATCTTCAATTTCAATTATGTAAAACAGCCAAACTATTTGTTAAAAAAATTGACGTTCTTTGTTTTAAATATTTGTATCCTTTCATGTTCCTTTGGTTCACATGTGAAGTGCAGAGTAGTTCTCAGTTTATCTTCCAGGCTTTCACGTGAAGTGCAATGAATTTTCCAGGATTTCACCAATTATATGCAACATGCTTGCTGAACAAAAGTAATGGAGTAGTGAAAAGACTTGCAGACTGATTTGTCATTATAATGGCATTCCAAGTTATCATTTTAAGTTCCAATAAAATTTTGGGATTTATCTTCAACCCACTAAATTTGTAGAATTGGAGAAAAGATCGATTGATTGTGCGTTGCAGTGTACTAAATGTAATTATATATGTGTGTACTTTTTTCTTTTCTTTTTTTGAGGAAGATATATATGTGTACTTAAAAAAGAAAACTTTATCATTAAATAACAGGAAAGTGTTAATTTGATTATGATTGAAAGAGTTTTTTTCCCCTCTTTCCTAAAAAAAAATAATTATCACTCCGCACTAAAAGATAGATTACCCAAAAGGGTCTTGTCATTAAAAAAATTTGAGTCAAATTAACAGCTACTCTTTGAGCAATTATTAATAGATAGCCTTAGGACACTGATTAAGAATCCAATTAAAGAAAATTTTTATGGGAAAAGAAAAAAAGGCAATTAATGTTTTGACAACTTTTTTCATTTTCCATAAAAATAATGTCAAAACTTTCTTTAACTGAATTCTTAATCAATGCCCTAAGAGCACTCGCATTTCCCTTGTTTAATAAATCATATTTAAAAAGTTTTATCACTACTTTCATGACAAATTTAAAAAACTATCAGAAAAATTAATTGTTTTATCATTTTCCTATAAAATATTTCTAAAAATAATTGCTAAACCAACACCATTGGAGCATTCATTAACATTTTCCCCAAAAAAAAACCTTTACCTTAACTTTTTCAGCACATTTTAAAACATGCCTTACATATTTATTATGGTATTACATTATACATATTCAGCACATTATAAAACATGCCTCTTAGATTACTCTAAAAAAAAAAGGAAAACATTCCTTTTAGGTCACTCAATAAAAAAACCAAGGGAAAAAAAAAAGGAAAATAATTTAAGAAGCTTATAGTGGATAATTATTTAAATGGTGGAATTTATAGTTTGCATTTAAGTTGATTTATTATTTTTTGGTGACACATAGCAAGAAGATTGATTTGTAGTTTGTACCAATAGTTATCTCCAAATTGTCATTACTTGCAAATTTACAATTCTCTAACTATTAAATCCTATGATCCTCGGGGTTTTTTTTTTTTTTTTTCTGTATTTATAACGGTCACTCTTCTTGTTTAATAAATCAAGTTGTTTGATATATGACTAATTTTTATATTTATGAATATGAAATCATGGAGTTTGGAGGAGGCATGATTAATTTGTTTGATTTTAGTAATTAGTTTTGGCACTAATAAGAGAAATTATTATTTACACCGGGAGGACTGCTGATATGGTCCTCCCTAACCAATAAGATGATGTCATCTATGTAAATATATGTGTAAGTTTACTAATCAGCACAAGAAATAAAAAATAAAAATTACCAGATGATGTCATATTTGTATATATAACAATATTTTATTGGTTGGATGGTCAGGGAGGACCATATCAGTAGTCTTCTTGATGGACCTAATAATTTCTCCACTAATAGTGACAAAAGTAAAATTTAGTCCTTTAATTTTAGTAATCGTGGTTTATGTTTAATACTATGCTATCCTTTAAAATCTAGCATTAATGACTCTATATATATTATGGTATTACATTACACATAATTAGGAAAGATATTTAGATATATAGTTAGATGTCAATGAAATATATTTGGAAGTTTTAATATATATATATATATATATATAATGGTATTACATTACACATATTCTTAGGTTACTCTAGAAAAGGAATAACACATTCCTTTTAGGTCACTCAATAAAAAATACCGAGGAAAACAAAAAAGGAAAATTGTATATGGAGACTATAGTGGGTAATCATTAAAATGGTGGAATTTATAGTGTGCAAAAATATAACAAGTTCCTATCCAAAAATAAATAAATAATTTTTTTTTTTTAGAATCAAAATAAATAAATAAAAAGTAATTAATGACCACAGAAATGACACTTTAATTTCTTATAATAAAAAAATAAAAAAAAGACCACCACACACCTTTCCTTTGGTACGATGGTCACTCTACAAGTATATAAGTGTTTGTGGGGTGTGAGGGGTAAAAGCCGGGATTCAACTCATTCAAGTCTCTAGAAGGGAGCTTCACACACATATACAGTTAGATTAAGGGTGAGTTTGTTTTGTCTTCAAACCACTTCCAGAAATGCTTTTCCGTAAAAGTGGGTGTTTGGTTGTTACTAAAAATTGGGTCAAACTAAATGTTTTCAATGTTGACTGTAAAATAAGGGCAACGGGGCGTAAAATATTTTCCGTTGTTATTTTCACTTCAAACCATTTCCGAAGACGTGCAAAGAGAGAAAGAGAGAGAGAAAGGACTCACAAACGTGCAAACAGAGAGAGAGAGAGAGAGAGAGAGAGAGAGAGAGAGAGAGAGAGAGAGAGAGAGAGAGAGAGAGAGAGAGAGAGTCACGCCGTTGAACCCACGATCATGCCGGTCAGATCGCCGTCCTCGTCCCCTCCATGCGACGGTGAATGCTCTGTTCATCCCACTCCGGCAAAAGAAGACCCATCCCACTCCACTAACCCATTCTTCATCGTCACTGACCCAGTGAACGACCCACCCCTGAGCCAATCAGACAACCATGAGCAACCCACCCCTAAGCTGACCCAGTGAACGACCCACTCTGCCGACCCATTCCTCATCGTCACATAGCACTGTTTGTTTCGATCTCTCTCTCTCTCTCTGTCACTTAAGTCCCTCTCTCACGATTGATCTTGGGATTTTGATTTTTTTGTTTTGATTTTTGTTTCTTTAATTGTTTATATATCTTGATTCTCTGTAATAATATTTGTTTGGATACTAAGAAAATGTGAGAAACATGATAAAAATGGATTTTTTAGAGCATTTTCAAGAACACAACCAAACACTAGAAAATATTTTCCAAAGCATTTTTTGGAATGCAATCAAACACTTGAAAATATTTTCCTTTCCCGAAAATATTTTCACCTGAAAATATTTTACAATCGGAAAATATTTTACATTCAACCAAACGCAGCCTAAACTAAAGTAGAATTTTTATCTTATATCAAAAAAAAAAAAAAAAAATTGACACTTTTAATGGTTCTCAAAAAAAAAAAAAATGGTTTTGCCTTTTTAGCATAATATCAGCATATTCTAATTTAAACTTGTCCGATAGGAAATATTAGCCTTTGGAATCTCGAGAAGGTTGATTTTATTTTTTTCAAAAATAAAATCTCTTGTACGGCTGTACGCTAACGAACCTTAAAATAGAATTCTGCAACGAATATCCTTATGGAAAAATTAACTTTTGTGTTAAGAGATTTGTTATTATTAATTTGGAATACCACATCATTTAAATCCTGACCTATAATTTTAAAGAAATTGTAGTAATGAGTTCAAATTATAACCTTTAATCAGTAACAATTTACCATTTAAAATTTGTCGTGAAAATATTATGAACATAATCTATACTACTATTTAAGGGGCTTCCCCTGTTTGGATTCCTTAATTTTTATGTCCAAAATAGCCTCAAATTCATCTGTTTCTAAGGCTTAAATTATAAGATTAGACATGTAAAATTAGTAATTTAAAAACTCCTAATTTTTAGCTAAAAAAAAACAGTTTTTTCTCCCACTTCTCCATTTCTCTCTCACGTTAGTTTTCCACTTTTTTTTTTTTTTTGATAACTTTCCACTTTTTATTTTGATTGAACGTTTCCAACTTTTTAAATTAACAAAATCATTTTTCCCCTTTTTAAAACTGATTAGATTTACCATGTTTCACTCCTAAAAAATTGCTTTTAATTTGCCAACCACGTTTTCCACTTATACAATTACTAAGCTCAATTTTTTTTTTTCCCTTTTACAACAAATTGTAAACCAAATTCATTGTAAAATGCATTTTTCATCGGTTCCTTTTCAGTTTCTTTGCAGTTCACACTTTCTCCATTTTTTATATAAACAAATGCACTTTCTTCTCATCTTTTATTTATCCAGTATCTATATATATTTTGTTTTTAGGTGGAGAGAAGAAGAGGCTGCCAAAAAGAGATTTGGCCAGTGGGGAGAGAAAGCAAATCTTGGCCATTCTTCTTTTCTATTGCCACTCTAGAGTCTAGATCTAGAGCCATTCCGAATCCACTCATCTACTTGACTTTGGTAATTGGTAATATCCTCCCACCAAACAACCTCTTTTTTTTTTTTCTTTTTTTTTTCAGTCTCTTTAATATCTATTTGCTTTTAATTTTGTGGTACTGGTTCTTTTTTTTAAAATATTTTCTCTAATTGTTTCACTTTGGTGCGAATTCTTTTTCAAAGTATGGAAATGATAATATTTGTATCTCTTTTTTTGTTTTTGTGGTTATCGGTTTGAAATTATTGACTAATTAGTTGATATTGTATATTATAGATGATAAAGGCATTCCCTAATTATTTTAAGTGGTGTTCTCTCTCCCTCCTATTCTTTTTCTTCTTCACGTTTGATTGTTCTTCATTTTTTTTTCTTTTATGTTTCTGCATTTCATAATTTGGGGAATGTGGTGAGTTGTGTCCGTTGCTTTTGTGGTTAAATACGTGTTGTAGGTGTTTGTAAAAAATATTTGGTTTGCAAACGTCTAAAATTTTTCTTATTATTTCTCAGGTGAGTGACCCATTTTTAAAATGAAGCCAACGTTGTCTCCAAAGATGTTGAGCCCGGGCAGTGTTGTAGTTGATCATCAACGACATAGTTGTTAGCATTAATAGCGGTGAGAGAGATGGAAGGGAGTCAGTGATGAGCTATAGTCATAGTAGATAGTTCTTAGTTTTTAAAATTTATGTTAATTTTTCAATTTAAATTTGTACTACTATGAGCATTCAGTTTAGTTCTCAGAGTTACTATTACTCCATTTGGAATTTGGAAGTTTGATTGATTATTTGATTTTGCTATGAAATTCAAGGCATATATATATATATATATATATATATTTGGTTGCACCTACAGTTTAACCATGGTTGTTGATCTATTATTTGCACGTAGAGAAGATGATTTTTTCAACTACACAGATAAAGATTAGGATTTGAAATCAAAATGTGTCACAACACAACTTTTTAAGAATATTATAACAATATAAAATCAAAATATAAGAGAGTAATATTACTTTTAAATATTAAGAAAAAGATAGAAATTATGTTAATCACCCTAATTTTACTATGTCTAAGTTAATTGCCCAAATATTTACCTTAAATTAAAAAAAAAAAAAAACCATATTATTGGACAAATGCATAAACCTCAAATTGGGATGAATGGAAAATAATGACAATAAGTTTTTTTTAAAAAAAACTAGCCTCTGAGCACGTGCTCACGCGCGTGCCCAGAGGCTCTTCTATTTTTTAGGTAATGGTTAATTTAGAACATGTATTATAATTTGGGATTACTATATTTTCCAATCACAAAAAAATCTAGGGGTGTGATGAAAAATTATTTCTCCACACATGATACTCATCACACCCCTAGGTTTTTTTTATGATTGAAAAATGTAATAATCTCAAATTATAATAAATGCTCTAAATTAACCATTACCCAAAAAATAGAAGAGCCTCTGGACACGCGCGTGAGCGCGTGCTCAGAGGCTAGTATTTTTTGTAATTTTATTGTACCACAAGAAAATAGTGAGTTCCTTCACCACAGATCTCTTCAAAACCTACCCACTATCCCACTGCTTTCTCTCTTATAGAAAGCCACTATGTTCCCCCACGTCTTAGTATTACCACAAATTTCCGCCACCTGCAATAACTGCCCTTGTATTTCTCTTCCATAAACTAGAGATAAGTAACAATTAAAAATAAAAAATAAAAATAAAACCTACTTAAACTTTTTATTTTATTATTGTGACTAGTAATCACAAACAAAACAGTAGGTACAACTGGTTCCAACAATTCCTAATTAACTCTCATCCTAATCCATACTGGTCTTTCTTTAATAAAAGATCAAAGTCCATTACTCACTAAACTAGATGTTATAAAAGACATCTCCATGGCAAGTTACTTTTTTATATATTTAACAAGCAACTATTTATAGTTTAATTAACACCTCCTAATTTTCAATACAAAATCTACGGATATATATACATATAAAGAAAGCAATTATTTTACGTGCAAACCTATATAAAATAGTTTATTTTATTTAAAATGCTTATTATTTACAAATACAGATGTACCTGTAGCACATCTATAAAAAGTGAGGCTTAAAAAAAAACTATTGGTCCTAAAAAGGTGACTAATTTCTAATTTTAAACTTAATTAAATTAGGCATAATTGAGAAGTGTCACTAGAAGCATCATAGTAATTTTTGTTTTTTTATAATTATAAATAAGCATCATAGTCATTTCATTGTCCTTTGTCTAGTCGGTGTAATCATTTCTGTCGGCTTTCTCACGAATGCCATGCAAGACTACCTCCCTGACCTTATATAAGACTCCAGATACAGTTCATCTGGAGACACAACAAGAAAGAACAAGAGGAATTCCAAAACAAATGAAGATCCATAAATTTACATGTTTCATTCTTCCTCTCATCCTTTTCATTACCATCGGTCATTCTCATGCAAAACAAACACAACCCATCTCAGAATCCCTCACAATTGACCATTTCCTCAACAAAATTTATGAATGTAGGAATACTCAGCAAACAAAATTCCAAGAAACCCAACTAAAATTCGCATCTCCTATGGTTATAGCTGGTGTTCTTTCCTTCATAGCTTCCTCTATATCTAGTGCAGGCGGGATTGGTGGTGGTGGGCTTTTCATACCAATTTTAACTGTTGTGGCAGGCCTAGACCTCAAGACAGCCTCAAGTTTCTCAGCTTTTATGGTCACAGGTGGGTCAATTGCAAATGTTATGTGCAACCTGTGCACCACTAGACCCAAGTTTGGTGGCAAAACTTTGATTGACTTTGATATAGCACTTTTATCAGAGCCATGTATGTTGTTAGGAGTTAGTATAGGAGTTAATTGCAACCTTGTCTTTCCAGAATGGCTTATTACCATCCTGTTTGCTACTTTTCTTGCTTGGACTACCTCAAAGACTTGTAAAAATGGTTTGTCGCATTGGAAAATGGAATCTGAAGAGCTAAGGAGAAATCGTGGTGAAAATTTGGAAAATGGGTCGGTTGAAGATGGGACTTCTGATAGTACTAAAGAACCTCTTTTGGGTATGAAAGAAGATGGCAAGTCGAGGCTTCCATGGACGAAAATTGGGATCTTAGTTTTGGTCTGGTTTTCCTTCTTCATTCTTTATCTTCTTCGTGGCAATCGGTATGGACAGGTAAGGCTAACAATAATTTCATTGAATTCCATTTTTTTAGTTTAATTTACTTTGCATATTGAGATAAAATTTGATGATTAGAAATCTATGCTCCATTTCAAACCTTTTTTTAACTTAATAAAAGTACTACTTGCAACCTGATGACTTCACTTTATATTATTATTTTGCAATGTCAAGTGGTGGACCATTATATATGTTACTTTTGCTAAGTGATGTGTAGCTATTGTGCTTTTTTTTTAAGTAAATCTAGAGGTACAATCCTATCAATAGAATTGCATCCATGTAGTTTGGGAATTCCCACTAGCTTCGTGGTCCCTTGGTTTCAAAAACCATCCTTCACAAGGGAAATTGCATTTTGGGTCTCTTACAATATTTTATTTTGTTGTAACTTGCAACTATCTTTAAGTTAGGTTTTTCTCTACAAAGCTTAATTCAAGTTATATCTAGTTCAAAGTGTATCTGTGAAATGTTAATATATATGGTCCATAGGGAACTTTTCAAAATAAAGTATATGTAGGGTCTATTTGGATACCGCTTATGGTTGAAAACTGAAAACTAAAAACTAAAAACATTGTAACAAAATAATTTTTAAATGTGTGAATAGTGTAGTGGGACCTAGTTTTAATGAAAATTTTGCTGAATTAGATAACTTGTGAGTTCTGTAAACAATACATGGGACCCACTAACGGAGACGCAAACACGCTGAAATGAAATTTCAGCGCAATCCAAACTCTCTCAATAGCAAAAGTCTCTTTCTCTAAACCAATAGAATAGAAAAGGAAAACAAATTATTTGATATTTTAGTCAGAAGAGGATCAGCTTTAGGATATGCACACCCAAAAAGTGAGAATAGCTGTCTACTTCTTTGTGTTTTTTTTTTTTCAACTAGAATATCAATTATGACGACAAATCATTGATTAAATAAACTATTGAATTGATTTGTGATCTTTCTGGCTCTAAAAATATCAAAATCATTGATTTGTGCAAAGGTTCAAAAACCACATCCTAATTTTATATGCATAAGTTCATATATGACACACTGGTGGTGAATCTGGTGACTGTTACTTATTTTTTCCCTTTTTTCCTTTTTCTATTTATGTGATTTACTTGTTGATAAACATATAGTAAGGATTCTAAATTTTTTTTTGTCCTAGCACTCTCAACATGTGACCCTTTGAAATATGTGCAGGGTATAATACAAATAGAGCCTTGTGGAGTGCTTTACTGGGTTATCTCATCATTGCAAATACCCTTAGCTTTGATTTTCACAGCATGGATCCTATGCAAGAAGGAAAGCAATCAACATCAGACTTCTAACGACAAGGTCATTGAAAAAAATTGAAGATTGACTAATGTTGTCCATGATTTACCTTTATTAAAACATTTATATTTCAATTAGCCTAAACTTGTACTCTTTGTTTAGGAGGAAGATCTTATTAGAGATGGACCATCAAACAAGATGATTTTCCCTTTAATGGCATCATTAGCGGGAATGTTGGGCGGCGTCTTTGGAATTGGAGGTGGAATGCTTATAAGCCCACTTCTTCTTCAAGTTGGGATAACGCCAGAGGTAACATCTAATTCCATCTTCAATCATTTTCACTTCATCTTGTTTCATGTTAAACTGCCAGGAATACTTATTTTTGCTTTCATATCTTGATGCAGGTAACAGCAGCAACTTGTTCTTTCATGGTGTTCTTCTCAGCTACAATGTCGTCATTTCAGTATGTATTGTTGGGCATGGAACAGACAGACATTGCCCTCATCTTGGCCATAGTCTGTTTTGTTGCATCACTTCTTGGATTGGTAGTGGTGCAGAGAGCAATTCAAGAATATGGGAGGGCATCTCTCATTGTATTCTCAGTAAGCATTGTGATGGCTTTGAGTACCGTCCTAATGACTAGTTTTGGGGCACTCGACGTTTGGAGGGACTATATATCTGGGAAATACATGGGGTTCAAATTGCCCTGTTAAGAAAAAAATTTGTAAATAGGTTCCTATAATAAGACCTCAGTTTATGGGAGGGAATCTCTCATTGTATTCTCAGTCAGCATTGTGATGGCTTTGAGTACTGTCCTAATGACTAGCTTTGGAGCACTCGATGTTTGGAGGGACTATGTGTCTGGGAAATACATGGGATTCAAATCGCCCTGTTAAGAATAACTTTTGTAAATAGTTTCCTATAATATGTTCTCAGTTGAGGGTAGTACGATATGCGTAGAAATGTGTTTTCAAATGTAACGCGGCGAGTACTAATGAAACAAATTGCAGTGAGAAATAAGAGAACTACTAAATACATGATCATGTTTTTGTGTCAGGCTTTCAATTCTGGAACTGCGTATTTTGGTCTCTTATAGTATTAATCCTTTTAAGTTTTCCAATGTTTTACAACTTCCTTAGACTTCCTGTTATAGTAGATACACAAGTTTTGGGAGTCAAAAATTAGAGTTAGCTTGAGTGATTTCTACATAATATCGAAATGAACTAGTTTATTCTTCATACTGATTCTGCTATTGTGTGCCTTCGTATGCAGAAAACAAACCACAATGTGAAATTCCACAGCTCAATCAAACTAACATTCTCATTGATCGCACAATTAGCAAAACACATGCTTGACATGTTAAATTTGGTAATTAAATACCAAAATTGGCTGATAAACTTACAATTTATCCCTAAACATTCAATGGCATTTCCAACTTCCCAAATCACATTTATCATCCGCCTAATCCAGTCTTAAAAATGCAACCTTCATCAAAATATAAATACTAAAGAAACATTAGGAACAAGGGCTTCCTAATGCACAAGGATTGCAGAGCAAAAAATGAAGCCTGCTGCCTTATGCAACTGGGGGACGGAGAACATGGTCTTGTGAGGTATCAACAGAAGCCGGTGGCATGAACTGCCACATGGAAACTCCAGGGTACCCCATAAATGGCACCAACTTGCTGCCAACAACTTGGCCTGGGGCAGGAAGTGGAGCTGGGATTGCAGGAGGATGAGGCAAAAATCCTGGTTGAGTACTCATAGCTTTTACATTCTTCTCAAGGTTCTCTTTCTCTACCTTTAGCCTTTGCTTCTCATCACGAAGCTCATTCTTTTCTGCCTATACAAACAAACCTCCACTCAACATAACCAACAAGAATTGAATTTGAACGTGGTCAGTTTTATTTTATTTTTTGGATATCCTTGCAGCTATCAGGTATATATGGAGTAATTCCTAAAAACAAGTGTGATTTCAGATGCCTTCTAAAATGAAAAAGAAAAGGAAAATACAAAAGGTTCTAGTTCTACCAATGTTATTACAAAACTTTTACAGAATAACGTGACCATGAATGTGATTACTAAATAGTGTCATATTAACAAAACCAATCGGTTTCTTGGTCTGATGATAATGAGTATCATTAGAAGCAAACGTCATAGATTGAAACTCACTCAAAAAAAAAAAAAAATAACATAATTAATAAAGTTCTTATATTTTGTTTTGTGTTCAAAATAATTTAACACATCAGTTTATATTGCTGTCGTAAAATTATTACCATCCTTAGTGTCATTCAAAAGTAAAAACTGAAATATCAAAGCGCACCTTCAACTCATTAATCTTCTCCTGCAGATCCATTTTTGACTCTTTCAACTTCTGGGCTTCATCTCTTAATTGAGTCAATATTCTCACAGCATCACCCAATATAACAGCCTTGTCCATTTTAGGAGGTCTTCCAGGGTCCAGGATAGAACCCAGTTCCATGAACCTTAAGATAATTCCAAAGTCAACATCAGAGACAGAGACAGAGTGAGAAAGAGAGAGAGAATCAGAAAATTAACGAATTAGAGGATGCCTGTCATTCAATCTATCCCTCCTCATTTTCTCCCTGCATGCTTTGGAACCAGATGTAGTGCATGATCCAGACCTCACCCTGTACACAAAATATGAAATAAGAAATGGAAAAATACATTTTATGATCTCCCCCCTCCCCACAAAAAGTTAAAGAGTACAAAACATGAAACTTTCCTAAAGATTAGTTCCTATCACCTCATCTGCAAAATGTTAAAGTCCACATATAAGCTATACATTACCTCCTAACCAATGAAAAAATTTCATGTCACTGACATTTTTACATTTTCCCTCATTTTATCATTTATTCATTCATTATCAAAAACTAAAATACGATAAATAGTTTTTCTAATTTCAGGATCATCATCATTTTTTGGCTATGTGGGTGAAGGAGTACAATTAATTCATAATTTGACTAGTTCAAGAAAGTTGTGTATTACTACGAACTAAATTTTAAGGAGATCCTGTGAGCTAATTGGGATTAGCATATTTTGAGTTCTTAAGGTAACTCTGTTATGGAATTCTTAAAATCATTTCCAACCATTTTGAAAATGAGTTGATTGGATTCTGTTATCATCAATAGTTGCCAAAATGGTGATAGTCAATGTTTGTTTAAATGTTGATGACATGATAAAATTTAATCAACTTATTTCAAAATTGATTGATAAAAATTTTAGGAACTCTATAGTGAAGTTATCATAAGAACTATTAAGGAACTTAATCCATTAAATCAGACTTTCACAATAAGAAAAGAATAGCAATGAATCAAAGTAAGAAAAGGAAAGGAGGAGCAGGGCACTACCAGATTCATGTCAAATCTAGTGACATTTCTTTTTTGAGAAACAATCAGCTTTAAGATAACAGATCTAACTGTACCACAATGAAAGAGGGAACTAAGAGAAAGGGGGAAAAATCAAAATAAAAAAATAACATAACATAACCAAAAAGAAACTCAAACACCCTAAAAACTGCTACTAGCCAGTAATGGAAGACAAGATATACTGAACTTACTACTTAGCCAACTAAAGTTTACCTTTTTCGAGAGCTAATTTCCTTTGGACCATCTGAATTTGGAAATGAGTCATCAATCTGCTCCATACTGAGAAAACAACAAGAGAAAATATGAGCTTGTCCATTATACAAGTTTTTAAAAAACTAAGTAGATAAGTGGAGTTAATCCTGCTCAAGATACAGCCCAGGTTTTCATGTAAAGGAGGAAATAAAATGGAGTTCGAATAGATTGCAAGTACGCTATTAGATTCATGAAATAAATTCGAAACAGTGAAACAAGTTGTCTCCATTCCACTTGAAATGGAAATGATCTTGATTCTCTAATTACAAACTGCACAAGAAATGCAAAACCCCTAAAGTTGGTGTCTCCCAAAGATCATGTCACCTCATTATAATCAAAGGGGTTAGAGATCCTAACTTTTGCCAATAACATAAGATTCTTTAAAATCCTCTGACTATCACATAATTACAAACTTCTTAAATTGAGGAGTACTAGGTTTCAAGTCAATAATGAAACAGTGCTAAAAACAAATCTTATTCTGACTGGAAGCAGCTATTATTTTTATATTTTTACAATGGAATACCAAGTCCTAAATGACAGCATCACTAGAAATGACTACCATAATCACTAATATATTCATAAATCAATATGTGTAGACCGCACACGCCCATGCATATGATTCTCATGCTGCTTGACAGTTGACACATTGAAAGCTTCAAATGTCGAATTTTCATAAAAGTCAAAAACATCTAAGGTATTAAAGTAGCCCTCCTTGCCTGCATTATTACCAATCACCCATAAAACATAAAGATAAATTGAAAAACACCCAGAAAATCACAAAAGAAAAAAATATATATATTAAAAAAAAAAAACCTTAAAATAATAATAAAAACAAGGACCAAACCTAGTGTCAAATTTTTTTGAATGAGCTATGAATCTCAACATATTAATCAGGATCAGTCACATATATTAAATTATTAACAAAAAAAAAAATGTAAATAAAACCCTTCATCATGGTTTATATAGAAAGTGTTACAACCCAAGCATACAAGATTATTTGTACAAAAAATTATAAGAGAGAAAAAAAAAAAACGTCAGTGTATTATATAATTGGCAAATAAGTAATGGGACAAGAAAAAAAAAAGTAAATAAATACATTAAAAAAGAGAGTAAAAAAGGAATTAAGGACCACCTGAGAGAAGTGGGGTTGGAGAAAGAAAGATGAGGAGGAGGAGGAGGAGGAGGAGGAGAAGGCCAAGTAGTAGAAGCAAAAAATCCTGTAGGGTCAAGGAGAGAAGTGACAGAAATGTCCTCCATAAGATTATATTCATCAAACATCCAAATGGTGGGGTTTTCATTTCCTTGAGACCCCATTTCTCTGTGTTCCATATTGCCGGAAATTCCAAGATATTCCGGCGAGCCGTCGTGGTGGTACGTAGAGAAATGATGAGCAGAGACTAATAAGAATGAAGGAATGAGTGAAGGAGGTTGGTTCGGAGTTTTGGTCAACGGTTATGTAATTGAGTGGCGTTAAAGGTGGTGGTGGAAATATTGGAATATATGATGATGGTAGAGAAGCACAATAACAGGAGTGTTTTTTTGAATCTTTTGAGAATTTGTAGAGAGAGAGAGAGAGAGAGAGAGGAGTTCTGATAGGTCACCACTTCCACCACACACTGCTCCCTTTGCGTCTTACACGCATGCATTCATAACAATTTTTTTTTTTTTTTTGGGTCCTGTTGTACAACAACAACAACAACGTGTTCTACTGTATCTCACCCCACTTGTTTTTGGTGGGTGTGTTTGTGTGTTGGGTTGGGCTTGTTGTATCATCTTGTGTTTGGACTTCTTTAAGGCTCAGAAACTTTGGATGGATTTTGAAGTTACTCACTGAATACTTGGGCTTGAGCTTCACAAACTACCCAAGTTTCAATTTTGGAATTGAAAGTTGGATACTACTTTGAAAATCATATAAAAAAACAATTAAAAAAAAACTTTGAAAATCATATAATATAAATAAATAACAGATTTGTTTTTTTTTTTTTTAAAGGACTTCACCATCCAACTTTTATTGATTAATATTATTTTAGTTGCAGTCCATTAGCTAATTGATAGAATAGATAGTTAATTAGTTACAGTATCACTATTATACTATAATTTAGATAAAACTTTATAATTGTAGTACTTAATTTGAATCATGAAATCCATCCATTTCAAATGGAGATGATCATATTCCCTCCAACAATGAACAGAACCTCATTAAACCTTTCTAAACTCATTTATAGAGACTATGTCTGGGGAGAAAATTAACAAGCAATTTTGTTTCATGGCACTTGGTTTAAACCTGTCCAGAATACCGTATTTGCAGCCAATCCAAAATCCCAACATGATATTAATCTGCACAGATAGGCAACATGATATTAATCTGCACAGATAGGCAGGGGTTTTTTGTCTGGACTATTAGGAGTAATAAACATGTAAACAGCCAACTTTTCTTGTATTCACCTGTATTTCCTGCTTCGAGGCATGACCTTTAACTCAGGGCACCAAACCAAAATCCAGAAATAAAAAACATGGCCAACTTGATTTAAAAGGAAGGAAGCACTTTTACACTTATGAGATTGAAATCACACACCCACAAAAGGCACACCAACTTATCATTTGTCTTGATGCTGGACCACCACAATCACATATTTTACATGTTCAAAATATATACAATACCAAATACATATACATACATTAACTAGGCAACATACACACGAATGGACTGAACAAAACTATCTATCCTTTTCCTTATCTCTTCTGGATTGGCACCAACAAGCTTGTCAACCGGAGCACCATTTTTCATCAGCACAAATGTGGGCATGGCCTTTATCTCCAATTTGGTTGCTGCCTCCTAACCAATCAAAATGCAAAAATATATTATGTCAAAACATTATCAACAAAAATATTTCCAAACATCAATTTGGGGAATCTTAGATATGAGGTTTAAGTGTATCCATTAAATGATTGTGATTGCCAAGCCAATCTGGATTTTGTATTACTAGCTACTGAAAGTAAGAAGATATTTTATCTACACATGCCCATATACCCCCAGATTAAAGCTTGGCTATGGTGGTTAAAATGACTTGATTATCTTGACTTTCTGGAATTGACAAAACTTTCAACTTAGTTGTTGGTCTAGTGCACGGGCAAAGCGTCCAAAGTATGTGCTTTAAAAGCCCAATCTGGGAGTGGCAGGGTTGCAAGTTGTTCCACCTTGAATAAGACCACATCAGCTCAAAATAAAGGCATCAAAAAGTAATTGTACTATGGTTTCTCCTTATTTGTTTTCCATGTGCTAGTGATTGATTTTTTTTTTTATTGTTCAAATGCCTATCCTTTGATCATGAGCACATATCTAAGTAGTTGGTAGCACATAATCACTCTAAATATGCACATAAAATATCTCTGAGGACTGATTCTAATATATGTATATCAATATTAGGCTAATAATTTAGCAGGCACACATCTGAACAACTGAAAAATGAACGATTCAAGCTAAGCACACACCAGAACATTTATGTAGAAAACAGAATAATGTTAAAGAACAAAAGATCCCACAGCACCAAGAAATATAGGGGAAAAAAATTTGTACCAGTGAAACATTACAACATCAGGCCCTATTTGGTTCATATCTTATCCATATCTCATAATTCATATCTCAATTTTCATAACTCACAATTTACAATTCATAAATTCATTCTCATAACTTATAATTCTTTAACTCAACTCCAATTCTTATTTGGCACTTGATATTTCCTTAGTTTTTGTTTTGTAAAAAGCAAAATATAACTCAGTTGGTGGGCCTTTAGTATAGTCCCCTCCTCTTTAGTAAAAGAGTAAATAGTCAGTTCCTCAAAAAAAAAAAAAAAAAGGGAGCAAATAGCCCTTGGGAACCTTGGAGTAATAAATACCATTTGACTTGATGAAACAATTCATCACATGTGGGTCCCAATTTTGTGTTTGTTATTACGATTTTGCCACTTAACTCAATTTTCTAAAATCTAAAAACTCACAAAACTTGTTTTCATATCTCATCACTCATTCTCACTTTTTTTTTTAGTATTGAGTAATGAGAATTGAGAATAAAAATTAAGCCAAACAAGAAAACCACTAGTGGGGTCCACAAATTTTGAGTGATTGATGGAAATTGAAAATTGAGTGATGAAAATTGCTAAACCAAACACCCCCTCAGTATCCCAAAACGCAAGAATCCAAGAGTTTGATGCTGACAGGAGAAGTCACTTAGATGAAGCAACTAAATTGACAACAACGGATCAAAGATGCCAACTAGCCTCATCTCCTAAACTCAATTGGAGCTTCCACAGCCAATGTTTTCTGCAGAGAGACCTTTCACGTGTTTGCCTCAAAAATGGAAACTTGATCATCATTTACAATTCAGTTGGTGGATCACTCATCATTTCCCCAGTTATTGACTCCTTGTGCCCAAGATTAATTAATGCTACCCCTGATCAGGCTTAGCTGCACTACTGCTTTTTGTACTAATCATTTTTATATCTCGGGCAACCAAAGGTACGAAACTAACCAACAAAACATTAAATATTTCATGCACAATGCATACAAACAAATAATATTATCATACTAAAAAACCTGTCCACATTTAATTCCCAAATTAATCTATATTATCGCAAAGGATGAGTTTTAAAAATAAAATAATTTCCCATTTCACATTTGGTGAGTTTTCTTATATAAAATTTACAAAGGCACTTCATATTTATGGCTGTGGTCACACGCGTTCACAAAGCACATTCCTTGTATCACAAGAAATCAATCTTTATTATTAAAAGATGAAACTTATCCACGCCATTACATATAGAAATGTACCTATGTGTAGAGGAATATAGCAATTTTTTAATGGTTGAAGCAAGAGCCACAAATCTTTGAAAAGTCAACTTCTAAATTGTACATAACATATCAATGTTAATACACCCCATATATAACATATCATTCTGCACTCAATACGGGGAGTAATATGCTATATGCTTTTAGATAAACTATTGTTTCAAAGCTGATATGACAAACAGAGAAGCAAAAAATAAATCAATAATCAATTTTTTTTTAACAAAAATTTGATGAATTACCTTAACCTCATCGACATCAACTGTGAGGAACAGAACATCAGGGAAGCTTGAAGCCAACTCTTCAAAAAAGGGGTTCATTGCCACTGAAGGTATGCACCATGCAGCAGTGAAGTGTATGACAATCTATAATACCCATCCCACCAAGACAATAACTTTAATAGCCACAATTCCATTAACATCATCAAGAACTTTTTTTTTTTACATATATAAAAAAAGATACTCATGAAGAAAGTGAAGGTTTATATTTATTTTCAAGACCCAGAAAGGGGGAGAAAGAGTTTGTGTAGTTTAATAGTAGTTTGAAAATTTGTGAAGTTGATGAGGAAACTTACAGGGGTGCCTTGATTGGTGGCTTGGGTAACATAGAAATCCCATGACTCCAAAGAGTCAACCTTCACAACTCTGGTCTTGTTCTGCTGCTCTAGGCCTTCCATCTCCTCCTCCTTTTTTCTTTCGTCTTCTTCTTCTTTCACCTACTCTAGAAGCTATTATAAAACTGAGTCCCTAAAATATGAAATGTTTTGAGTTGGACCCACTTTACTCTTAGATGGATATGTACGACAGCTGCAAGCAGAGAGGATCAGTTTGTCTTTCCCATGTTTCCTTTTCTCTCTCTTCGCATTTGGTCCAATTATTAATCTGCGTGGGTCACAAAATTTTTCTTTTTAACTTCTTTCTTTTTCTTCTCAAAAAAAAATTAATCTGTGTGGGCCACAAAATTGTTCTTTTTAACTTTTTTTTCTTTTTCTTCTCTTATCTCTCGTTATCCATTTTTATTAAAAATAATAGTAAATTTGTATTTTTATTTCCTTTTTATATTTTTCTTTTTTTAATATAAAAAACTAAAGGAAAAAAAGATTTAAAGACCAGGTTCTAAAAATTAAAACCTAACTTTTTCTCAAATGAAACTCACACACGAAAACTTTGTGTACTACTATTGTCACCAAGACTTGTCTGGAGCTTAAGTTGACTATCTGAAGCATGAAAATGTTATTTGATCCCTTAACTGTCACTTAATACTAAATTTTGCCATTTCAATTGCAGACAACTTGCCAGTGAACACTGGATTTGAGGTGGGACTGGTATTTCTCAAAATCTCTGGTGAGTGCATCTCAATGAAGAGCCAAATCAAACTCAGCCTCAACTCTAGCAATGGTCTGTTATAAAATACGTCAACCTCCAAACACTACTCAGTCCCGAAGGTACCCTCTCCAGAATCCTAATCACTGTGACCTCCACAAAGGGTTTCTATCTATGACTTGTATTAAGGAAAATTCACTGTGTGGACTCGAGCAAGGACAATTCAGAATTTTCTATCGCAAAATGGCATAGCCCATAATCAATCTATGACCTTCACGGTGGACTCAAGTGTAACTCGAATCAGTTTGGTCGGCTTCAATAAGAGCCAAAGAAGTGATCATGTGTTTTATGTGCTGGTGATCGATAAGGCATCATTATTAAATTTCAAAAAATCCACTTTGGTGGTTAGATTATCTATGGTCTTGATAGGCTTTCTCTTGCCCCCTAAGAACTCCTCTATGTGAATTAGTCCAATGATGTTTTTAAAAAAAAAAAAAATTGGTCTTTATAGAGACTTAACTTTATTTTTCGCAATTCTATTTTTTATTGTAAAATGTGTTGTCATATCTGTTAAATATTTGAAAAAGCTTGGCACCAAACATGTTTAAATTTATCTTTTTTCAACCCGTTATGTGGCGATTAAAAAGTCATTAACTCATTAAAAAATTCTTGTCACTAAAACTACACATGAAATGTCTCTTTAGTTGCCACATAATGGGTCAAAGCAAAATAGTTTCAAATATGTTTGGAGCCTAATTTGTTCCTCCAAGTTTTGGATCATTCTTGTTTTTAAAAATTACATTAGTTCAATTGAATAATTTTACTTACATTAGTATAAAATTTAATAATTTTTATAGAAAATGAAACTTTTTAAGAATTTCACTATGAAAATTGTGAAAATGAATTTTATTAATTTTATGAAAGATAGTCATCAAACATAATTTTGATTAAAAATATTAAACTCTTTTTTTGTTGGGTGCGTGTATATATATAACTTATCAAATAAAAAAGTGTGTGTATATAATAAAAAAAGCATGTGTATTTATGTGTGTGTATGCGGTTGTTTTGATAAATATATTAGTATTGCAACTTGGCCCCCCCAAACAAAATTTCCTGGCTACGCCCCTGGTTGTAAACATTCACAATCCCACTGCCTGAACCAGCTGCAAACAATTTCCCACTTTATTTTTACAAAACCTAACTTTTAGATCTTCTATTCTCTTAATTTTATAGTTTTTTTTATGTTTTGAGAGAAGAGAGGCATAAAAAGGATAGCAAAAATACTCATGTTTTTAATAGAGGTGGGTAACGGGAGACAAACCACAAGTAAGAAAAGTATGTTTCAGGTAAACCATGTAGAAAAAGTGTTTTTTCAGGCAAACCACATATGAAAAAATTGTAATTTTACCATATTAATATTATATAAACTGGTATTATAAAAGACTGATCTCCTTCTTTTTAGGATTTAGTGTCATAATTTTTCATTCATCATGATTTAAGGCTTACACGTTTTTCTGCAAATATTAAGCATTAACTCATGGTTTTGTTTTTCACAAGAATTTCATCTTACTTTATCTCTCCTATTTCTATGTCCTTCCATTCTAGAACTTATCATCATGGACAAACTAATTGCAATAAAAAATAAATAATTAATTACACTTTTTTACCTAAAATTCTATAGTTCACAATGACAAAATTACAAAAACAATGCCAAAAAAACTACTCACACATGTAACTCACTCATTAACAACCGCTAATACTCCCTCCTTCCCACTTTGTTTGTCCTGTTTGAAAAGTCAAACTTTTTAAGGGAATATCATTTATTGTCTTGTCTACCTTTTAAAAATGTATAAGTTTCCAAAACTACCCTTAAATAAATTTATCAAAAAATTGAATTAGTAAATTAATAAGGGTATCATAGGAACATTAGTAAATTAATGATTTTTATTTTTAGAAACAGGACAATATTTTGAGACATCCCAAAATAGAATAGAGAACAAATAAAGTGGGACGGAGGGAGTAACCTTTAAGAAGAGTTGAAAGGAAATTTTTTTTTGGGGGGGGGGGGGGGGGGGGGGGGGGGGACAAAACAAATAGGGTAAGAAAACAATGTCATCCCTTGATAGACAACAGCTGCAACTGCTACAATAAGAGCATCCGTAGCAGCTCTCTCAAATGTGCCAAATGCCAAATATTTGGCACATTTGGCACACCAAACACAAAAACAGAGCTTTATCAGATGTTCCAAATCTCAAAAATTATGCCACATTGCTACAGTACCGTCTCAAATATGAGACGGTACAGACAACAATGGCAAAATGGGATATTATTATTTTACTGCATTTTTCTCTCTCCTCTTCCACAAATATCTCTCTCTGTCGACTCTATCTCATTTCTTCTCTCTTTGTCACTCTCTATCTCTTCCCTCTCCTCCATGCTCAAGAAAGTTGCTCAAGATCACTCTCAAGAAAGTTGTCATCGATCTCGTCGCCTCACTTTCCAGTTCTCGCCGTCGATCTTGCCAGTCCTCGCCGCCTCATGCTTCGGTTTTGGTTGATTTGGTGGGTTTTGGGTTTGTGATTGGGTTTTGATTTGGGTTGAGGCTGTGGGTGGTGAGTCAGGTGGCTTCGGTGGGTTGGGTTGATGTTGTGGGTTGTGGCTTCGATGGGTTGATTCAGGTGATTTAGGTTGAGGCTGTGGGTTGCGGCCGAATCATGGATTGCGTCTGAGATTGGGTTTTGATTTGGATTGAGGTTCTGGGTTGAGTTTCGATGGCTTGATTTCAGTGAGAGGTGAGTCACGGTGACTATGCTGTGTTTGTGGTTGTGGTTGAGAGGTGGAAGAGGAAGGTTGGTGGTGGTTGGATTGTGGGGTTTTTTTTTTTTTTTTTTTTTTTTTTTTGCTGTGGTTTGTGGTTGTTGATTGAGAAGTGGCGGAAGAGGAAGGTTGTTGGGGCCTAGATTGTGTTTTTTTTTCTTCTTCCTGCTGCTGTAGTTTGTGGTTGTGGATGGTGGGGCAACGGTGGAAGTGGCTGTTGCTGTTATGTTGTGATGGCTGTTGTGATGGTTTGGTTTTTTTTTTTTTTTTTTTCCTCTTTTGTTGAGGTTTTTGGATTTGGAATTTGTTGGTGTTGTTGCTATTGATGTTGTTGCTGTTGTTGATCGACGTTGATGTTATTGCTGTTGTTGATGATAATGGGGAGGAGATAATATATTATTTTAAGGTGTAGTAAATATTATTTTAATGTATAGAATTGAATGATAAAACATCTGAAAAATGGGATGTTGTAAAATGATATGGTAAAATAATAAAGTAGACTTTTGGTGTGTCAAAATGGCAATTTTTATACCACATCTGCTGTGGATGCTTTAACACTAAATATAGTTATAATACAATGTTTATTATTTCAAATATTTTTCTTACAATTTCCATAACAAATGAATCAAAATCATATACAACAATCAAAATCATATGAGCAATAATAATAATAGCACTAAGAGAATTACCTCGTAGGAAAGGACTAATCCTTTCCCTAGGAGAGAACTAGAGAGGGGTTTTTTTAAAGGTTAAATAGAAAGAAGAGAGATGTTTATTTGTGTTTGATTTTGGCAATTGACTTGCGAAGGAATAAGGAGAGGTGGAAGTACCTTATTTTAAGGGATATAGATAAGTGGTTATCTTTTAATCAAAATAAATAGTTAAGAAGTGCTACATCTACAACATTTTCACAACAAATTATAGGTGATTAGTTATTGTTGGTTATAATTTGAATCTATCACTAAAATTACTTTTTTGCCCACCAATAACAACCTGTCACTTAGGATTTATTGTGAAAATGTTCTAGATAAGGACGGAACTAGGATTCGAAGTTGGGGAGGGCCAAAGTATAAACACAAAAAAGTTTATGAAAATAAAAACTAACATCTACTCAAGCTTTGTTGAATTTCATCCTATTTATTAACATCATTGTAGGGATATTGGGCCCAAAAGTTCGTTATCTGTTTATATATTGGGTCTATGGCCGAATCCGAGGACGAGGGTTTGTCTGAGGAAGAGATATCTTTGTCAGAAGAAACTACGTTAGTAAGTAGAGAGATTAGTCTTGATCATAACAGTTCAAGGGGTGGGGCAAGGATAAGCACATCCTCGGCTAACCAATGCCGAGGTCCAAAAAGATTGTCTGTCGTCCCGGGTAATGTTCCAGGAAGTTCCGTTGGCGCAGATATGTATTATAGTGACATCAAACAAGGAGAAATCCTAAAAATATCTTAAGAGAAAGCTGCTGCCTCCGCATTAAATGCACTGCAGCTAACTCTCTAGCCGCATTAATGTGAAGGTAATACCTGAACAGTGGATTTCAGCCTTACAATTACTACATGAAGACTTATGGGGAGAGCTAATGGAACAAGTATCAAGACCAACCGTCTGGCATGCACGTGGAAGGTGGAGATGAAAAGGAGAGACAATATAAAAGAAAAAGGAGGGCACTAAAAGAAGGGATCGAAAAGGAAAGAGAAAATTACTATAGCATTAAGAACTGACTTTGTAATCAAATATGATAGAAATATATAAGAACAGATCTCCTTGGACTTTGCCAAGGACGATTTTCCTCATTATAAACCTGTCCATTTACATCTTCCTGTCTGATAAACCTACTTTTGTATTTGTCTAATTCATTAGAGCCCAGTTTTTTAATCCATTATCTACAAATTCATTGTTTTGGGCTTTTTGGGCCTCAGTCCATCTACCTATTAGGCTAGGAACTCAAATCTGGTCCTTACAATTATAATCTCATATTTTCACAATTTGGATTGATACTGATTTAATCGGTGGTAATTTTTTGGAATTTTGTTTGAAAATTTCCATGAATTGGGACATCAACACTAGAGGTAATGCTGCATTATTAACTTCAAATTATTTGTAATTTTTTCTCTTTAAAAAAATCAAATATTATAGATAATTTTCTCATCATCAACCATTCAAATAAAAGTTTCATTATTTCCATATTATATAGCTCTATAGTTTCAAAATTTAGTCCAAAAAATAAACCAAACAAACATACCCCACAAGCTACAACAACATTAATGTTAATAAATTATTTTCTAAAAATAGTTAATAATTCATAAAATAAACCAACAAACAAGCGTTATCAATTAATAACATTTATTACTAACCACTGCACACATTTGATTCATAGTTCCCACAAGCTTCACTTTTTGATTGCCAGTTTCCAATTTTTCTATTCTTTTTTTTTTTTATCTCATTTGTCCTTATCTGACCATCTCTTTTTTCAAATTCAAGAGTCAAGACTCAATCATTATTACAAAGGATGACTTCTTAAAATGTACACAGTAAACTCACACACACAAAACACATTGCACTATCAGTTTGTCACGGTGGCAAAATAGAGACAAAGTGGATAGACATCATAGAGAGAAATAAACTCATATCAGAGTAGAGAGAGAAATCAACTCAGATCTGAGAAGAGAGGACATACCTCAATTGATTCAACTCATGTGTTAGTGTGGACACAGTAGACAAGAAGAGACCAAGCCACTAGTTGTGAGCCATAGTACGACTGTTGATTGCCAACTGCAGTTTTCTTTTTGGTTTTCATGGGTTATATGTAAATATTTGAAGGAGGGGGGCAAAAAATATATTTTTTGAGGGAAATTTTAAATTTTCCAATTAGATATGTATACAATACTATATTTTTTTCAAAATTGGGCCGGGGGGGGGGGGGGAATGGCCTGTCTACCCTAACGTGGATCTGTTTCTAATTGTAAACATAGCATTTCTCTAAATAGTTAACTAAAAAAAAAATAGTGTATTCAAAATAGTATATTATTTGTTTTAGAGAAACTAAAATGTATTTTGGTAGGAGTTTTTTTTTTTTTTTTTAATGATAGTAATTAAGGAAAAATAATTTCTCATAATTAAGAGGAAGAGTAAGTGTCCCATTTAAAGTGGTGACATTTTGAACTTGAAGAGAGAGAGAGAGAGAGAGAGAGAGAGAGAGAGAGAGAGAGAGAGAGAGAGAGAGAGAGAGAGAGAGAGAGAGAGAGAGAGAGAGAGAGAGAGAGAGAGAGAGAGAGAGAGAAACTATCTATCTATAAAACCTTTTTTTTTTAAATCGAATTTGACAAAGAAACATGAAGAGGGAGAAAAATGAATGGAATTTTTTTTTAGTTTTCTATACTTTTTGATTCGAGGGTATTTTGGTATGTTAAATGGTGAGACCCAAGGAGAATCATTTTATTAGTAGATAAGCCCTTTCATACCTAAAAACTTGTTGGGATACTCTTTTTTTTTTTTTAGAATACTAAGGGTCCGTTTGGATACAGCTGAAAACTGAAAACTGAAAAACACTGTAGCAAAATAATTTTTAAATGTGTGAATAATACCGTGGGACTCATTTTTAATTAAAAAAGTTGCTGAAAAGTGAAGTTTGTGGGTCTCGTGACTGAAAAGTTGTTGAAAAGTTAATTAAAAGGTGCTGGAAAAGTTGATGAGGTGTGCACTATTCACACCTTTCCAGTCAACAATCACGGCACAAAGAATAAAAAAAAGGGTGAAACGGAGGCTAAGTATTTTTAACACACATACACATGTGGAGAATGTTTTTTTTTTAAGAAACTTATAGTGGTGTATATTTAAAAGGGCCTAACTCTTGGATGGCTCTAAATAAAGATAAAAATAAAAAAACAGTCCAACATTTAAAAATTGACCCAAAACAAAAGAAAAATCAACTTTGGGTTACCCAATCCAACCCAAAATTTTGAATGTCCTAACTCAAAACTGACCAAACTACACTGTGATACACTACAGCGCACATGGGACCATAAAATTAAGATATGGTGTAATGATGGTTTTTGCCAAACTAAATCTTGTAGTGTGGCGATAAAAATTGACCAAAACCACATTAAACGATTCCGTGAACACACCTACCCACGACCACGAGTCTACAAACACTAAAAACTTCACTCTATCACATAGAGTTTACACTCTCTACCTTTAGATTTATTATATTTCTCCGCCAAGAAATTGCCTTTTTTGTGTCAAAACCCCAAATCACACCCTAAGATAGTGTGAATTTCATTTTACTTCTCTTAGTCTTTAATATTTTTATCAAGTTTGTCCTTCCATCCTCTATGGCTCTATCATTTTTATAATTGTCATTAAATATAATAAAACAACATCGGTTCACATTTTGACAATTACTAAACAAAATAACCAAAATATTTTAAAAAAAATTATTAAAGTTCAAGGATTAAAATGATAAGAATAAATTTTATGAGCGAAAATAATGATTTATATAAGGTTGTAATTTAAATTTTAGCTTACTTATTTGTTTGGGTGCGTCTTTTAGTTACTGGGTCAATAGTTTTTAAAGAATCTTTTTTTTTTTAATGGTGAAATGTTGGGCCCATGGTCCACAGTCTTTCTTGTCAATCCTAGGGGCCCTTCAATCTGGTTTTCTGAATGATGGTATAGAAGAGCATACATGCCATTATCAATCTAATCGTATATTTTTTGGTAGAAATCTAATCGTATATGGTTTGATATATTTTCGGGATATGCATGATTTTGTTTTTTAAAAGGATATGCATGAATCAATTGACAAAGACAAGTGACCAAACAACTGCTAAAGAAAAGAAGGGAATGGATGGATAATTATTAGGGACATTCAAATTTCTGATTTCGATTTTTCTAGATTTAAAAAACGTGGTATTAAATTGAAAGCCACTTGAACAAACTGCATCTACATTCTAGAACCTGACATTATCAAATCATTAATTATAATTAATTCATGTGCCCAAACTTTACTCCCTCCTGGTGTTGAAAAAGAAAAACCAATGGGCGCCACCGACAACATAGCAGGGCATCTAAGTTGCAAGACAAAAATATACCCAAAGAGGATGAGTGGTCCACAACAGCATATATTCAAAAAGAATCAATCCAATTCTTCATTACAGAACTTAAGCCCATCATTTTTTGGACAAGATGTTAGTGCAGTAGTTGAGCAAACCAAGATATCAAAGTTGCTGCAAAATCACTTACAAAAGTCTTCCACATCACAACACTTAATTATGCACTGATTTCAACGTACCACTTCAAGCCTGTGAAAATTCTTGTTTTTATGGTTTTTGCCAAATTGTCATTAGATTTATTGTTTTCAATACAGATCATCATTATCCCTCTGCAGCATCCAAAATGAAGTTCACTGTTCAACATTTCAATCATACACAATACACACCTAATCCTTTGCGCACACCCCCTTAATTCATAGCAATAACAAGTTATAGCATCCAGATTTACGAGAACATAGCAATAATGCACTACTTAAGCAAGATACCATTCATATGACAATCTCATAAACATGACATCTCTAATGACAGTTTCAAAAACATTCCCACTTTACTAGCTTTCATATGTTATAATGAGCTTGAGTACAATTCATCCATTTAGCCTTCTCTTGGGAGTTCGTAAAGAAATAAAATGGAATTGAATGAAATGATCATAAAGGAATAGAATGGAAAAGAATTAAGTAATCTTATTTGAATGTTTTAAAATAGCGGTATGGATAGAAGGAATGCAAGGTTTAGTATGTGCGATGACAACAGAATGATCATTATGAATAAATCACATCTGTAACCTAAATAAGATTGTTCAAATCCACTCTATGATGCTAATAATAATTCCTTTATACCAGTACTCGTCAAATGATGAACAATTTCAAATAATTTTGAAGGATCATCTCACAAGGTCGATAATTTCATCTGTCGCATCATTCAATCAAGACACTAAACTTAAACCTAAAGTACAAATTAGTAATTTCTAGAAACAGAACACTACAAACAATTGATACAACCAATCCACCCCCTTATACAAATTACAACCATTAATCATACAAATAACAATTACTCTGCGCAGATTATAAATGCAGCAAGACTGACAACAAAATGCATGAATACCAGGAACACAATTTCAGCCATAGCTCAATCGGTTATCCATAGGCTTCACTGTTGTCTGACGTCGGGGAATTCCAATTTCACAGGAATTGACTCTGGCAGCAAACCGTAGTGAGCAAAGTGACTCACCAACTGAAGAAGGATCAGGGGAGATATTTACAAACATCAAGGTTTTGGAATCTCCACCTAGGCATGGCTGTTTATGCATAGAATAAAAAAGTACATTATTATAAAGCAACAGTGCAATATGAAGATTACAAGCATATAATTAAAAAGTTCAAAGAAACAACTGTACCTGGAGAAGATATGTCAGTTTTGAGTTCCTAAAAGGAACATGGTCCTCCTTCTTTGCCAATGCAAATATTACATCAGCCAGCGAAGATAAACTTTTGTTTATAGCCTGATTGCAAAAAATTAGCATATGATCATATTAAAAAGGTGAACATTAAAACAACAAAAGAAGTGGGTTATTAATGGAATTCATCAGATTGAAACCTGAGTTTCCTTCAAACGGTCTCCAGTTGACCCACTCTTGGATAGGCGCTCACTTCCAGCAAGATCTATGAGGTTTAACACCCCCTGTACTTGTTGCTCAGTGCTCTAGCAAAGCAGAAAGAGTAGTATGTCAACAGTTAAAAACATACATGAGTGCTTTGAACACAAATAGGAATACAGAATTACTAGTTAAGGTACCTCATTTACACCAGATATACGCAATGTAAAAACAAAATGGCTTCTCGAGGACTGCTCATTCATTTGCGTCCTACCCACAGACCTAAAAGACCCAAAGGCAACAACCATTCCATTAAATTTATTCATCCAATTAACAAGATTAGAGGAAAGCTCAATGAAAAGCATAATTAGAGGAAAGCTCAATGAAAAGCATAAACCGTGTTCTATCATCACTAAAAGAAAATACATTAGTTATGCACAATCCACAAAAGAACAATGATATTGTGCGTTTGTGTGTGTGAAATCTTGAAAACTGAAATTGACTAAGCCTTGTCATAGGCCCCATGAAACTTGGTAAAATTATCTAAGCCTTTTCCTATGCCTCATGAAACTTGACTGTTTAACCCTTACAATACTTTAAAAAGCATTGGCATTTCTCATTTCAAATTTCTACAACAGAAAAGCATTCCTAGAGCAGATACTATAATTCCACTTTTACACAACTCCAGTGGATGTGCAGAAAAACAAAACCTGCAGAACAATGTAGAAAGCTCCTAAGTTGTTACCTGCTGTGTGCAGCCTGTTGTAGAAGGGAGGATATCTCATTTATGCTACAAACATCAACTATAGTAAGGTCAGAAACATGTGTATTTCCATTCATATCATGCTTAATTGTATACTGTTTTCCAGGAGCCCCATTTTCTGTCCGTGACATGTCCAGACCACTTGATCGATTTGTTGACAATAAATCACGGATGGTCTCATTGTAAATCTCCAACATTGAAGCCTACACATGTTTATAAGGAATTGTTAGAGTTTCACAAGCAAAAATAAGCAGATTAATGACAGAAGTTCAAGATAGTTTACCTGCATTTTGTATTTCCAGCCCTGAGCTTGAAGGGACTGACTTGTCTGGAAGATTTGTTCCAGTGAACGTGGTATCAGCCCTTTCTGCACAGAAGTTTCTGGTCTACCCATCATGGTATAAGTTTTGCCTGATCCCGTTTGCCCATAAGCAAATATGCAAACCTACCAAAACATTACACGAACATTAGATTAATGAAAGTTCAGAATTAAAAAGCCAATCAAACTTCTGAAACAGATGATACACAATCAAATAAAGCTTAAACTTTAGCCTAACATTACAAATGCATTTCCATGCATTTCACAGTAAAATATTGTTGAATCTGATTATAAGTTCCCAGTTACCTTTTTTTTTTTTAAAGCATTTCATCCATAATAAAGTCATTGACAGATAAACATAATGTCATGAAATTAACACCAACACCAAGACACCATGCCATAGTGCAACTTCAGCTAGAGACAACCCAACAACAACTTAACCATACAATAAAATGAGTTCAACCAAAAAGGCAATACAAAAAACCAAATGAAATCCAACAATAGCTTTACACTTGTAGCCCCATATCAAAGACCAAAACAACTCAAACCCAATACAATTCAAAATTGAGGATAAACCCCTAATAAACAAGTTTGTAAGAAATCTTACATCCCTACTACAACCAACAAAAATTTATTAGTCGCATCATAGTGATAGCATCTTGAGGAGATACTCTAATCATGCGTCAATTACAAAATATTCTTTCAACTTATTTGACATTTTGGTTAACTTAGGTAGAGCAATTAACACCTGATCTTGAACTGGAAAGTTGCAATCATGTGAAAACACCATTTATCAAAATGCAAGAACTAGAACCTTGATAGAACATATTCTAATGCATTATGCCAGATTTTTTTTTTTTTTGGATAAAATGCATTATGACAGAATTGAAAAGAACAACTTGCAAGCACAACAAATTACCTTATAACCATCAAGGGCACTCTGTACCAACTGTGATATTTCAACAAAAACATCCTGCTGAGAAGCCTCATGAGAAAACACTTTGTCAAATGTGAAAGGATACTTCTGTCCTGCTGACATTAAGTAGCATTAGATTAAAGAATAAGACCTTTGTTTTTAACAAACAACAAACTTGTAATGTGTAACAAGGTGTCTAAGTCAAAAGATTCTCCTATAGCCTTCTGAAGTTCCACTAGGATTAAAGGCAAAGAAACATACCACTTTGTACCAAATCAATGCCCCGGCCAAGAGTTTCCGTTGATGTAGGGTAAGCAATTACTGTGGATTCTGTTCCAACTCCATCTTCAGGCAACAAAGGACGCACTCGGCAAAATACCCGAATGTTCCCTTTTAGTTCCTGCAATAAGAGGCACTTTAGTACAAGCCACATAATGCTAGACAAGGATTCAAGGAAAGAGGAAAACAGAATTACCAAAATTGTGTTGTGCAGCTTTTTTCTTAACTTCTCTCCTTCAATAAGTTGAAACTCTGCATCTGCCAGTCGCTCTTGTAGTTCACACACAGTTCTCTTTTGCTCTTCAAATTCTGTCCTTGTTTCTGAAGCAGATAAATCAGCCATCTAATAAAGAAAATAAGCATTATTGTTGGATTAGCTCAATCACATGTACAAGACATGTCATAATCTACAAGCATGCTAATAATGTCCAGAGTAGAACTTGTAAAACTTGTACAAAACATAAGCAACCCTTCCTACAACTTGTAAACTATCAGCATTACCTTTAGTTTCTCATTTGCAGCAGTGAGTTGATGCTGCAATGTCCGAATGTGCTCCCTTTGGGAAGAACATGTCTCCTATAAAAGGACCCAAAATCTTACAGTTAGTGAAGTCAAGATTATCAATAAACTATAAATTAGTTTGATAATAAATTAATCGGGACAAACCTCCAAGGCATTTGATTTTATCGTCAAATTATCCAATTCTGCACAAGATTTCCCAGTAAATTCTTTGTACTTCACTATTTCAGCAGTTAAAGCCTGCATTTGTGTCACTTGGCGATCGCGGTCGTCCCTCACTTGTTGCAATTCCACTCGAAGGCATCTAAGTTCATTTGATAATGATTCTTTTTGCTTTATCACCTCTTCCTGTGAAGCCTAAAAGAATGAACAAGACAAAACACCAATCAAGACACCTCCAAAAGTTGCAGATTTTTACTGAAGATGAAAAGTGCTTCTAGTGCCATCTGCCAAGCAAATCACCACTGAATTTATGAATTCCAAACCCCTGAATATTTTTTGTTAACAATTTTGTAACTTCTTAAATTCATTGTCTAATCAATTTACATTTAAGATCAAGAGCGTATAAATAAGTCACCTAATAGATTTCTTGTTTTAATATCTCAATATATAGCTTCTATTCAATAAAGGTTGACTTTATAGCAAAAACCATTGTTATTAATACCGTTTCGGACCCCGTTTCAGTTTGTCCAGTGGAATGGAATATTTCGGTACAGGCCGATTTCGGCACAGGCCGATTTCGGCGTACCGTTTTAGGGTGTTTCGGAGTTCTTAAAAAATAATCTATATATATTCTTGTAGAACATAAAATTGTCAATTCTAATAAATAAATAACTAAATATCAAATAATACAAATCATTTAGTCTTAACTCTTAAGTTTTAAACATCAATAACTTGAAATATAACATCAATTTAACATCACACAATAAGGAGATTACAAGACAATAACTAAATATCAAATAATACAAGATCTACTCCTCCTCATCATCATCTATGAGAGAAGGATCAAATTCATCATCAAAAGAACTCCCAAATATAACTTCTTCTTTTTTAATAACAGGCCAAATCTAGTACCGGCCGAAATTTACATCTCGGCCGGAATTGGCCGGAATGATTGGAATAGACCGAAATGGCCCGAAATTTGACCCGAGGTGGAACGTGGGGTATTCCGGTACCAGTTTGCATACCGGTACGAAAAATTTCGGCCGTTCCGACCGGAACAGAACGAAATCAATAACAATGGCAAAAACAAGTTGCCTAAGACAAGAGCAGCACTAAGACAAGAGCTTCCAGACCAGACAACCTTGAACTTAATTTCTTAAATTAGACCAGATAAGAACTTAATTGTTCATATCAGGCCATGTCAATAAGTGAGGTTCAAAAGGGAATCATAACAATAGTAATGATATGTCTTCCACAATATTTAAAAATTTATCCAAAACAACAAAAAATTCAATATGCATAATAGAATCACAAATTAATTATTTTAATAATAATAATAATAATAATAAGTATTATTATTATTATTATTAATTTTAAAAATAAAAAAAAATAAATAAATAAAATAAACAAAAAACCAATACAAAGCAATTTGTCAAACTTCATTTAATTTTACAAAATTAATTTTGGGAAAACATATGGCATACAAACACAACTGCTGTCATACATGAATATTGCACCTAATAACTTACTTTGAATGAAGCTAATTGGTCTTGCAATGCCTTATTGTGACACCTTAAATTGCTGAGATTCTCCACAATAGTCAATTTCTCCATTTCAACTCGTTTGAGTGACTCACTAATTGTTTCATTATCCTTTTGAAGTTTGCCGTTATACTGTTGTAAACTCACATTGTATTCTTGTCCTCGCTTGTACATATCTTCAAATGAGGCTGCCTGCATATTCAACAATTTTTTGGGGAGAGAATATCATTACATTGGTCATCTGGCAATCCACAGAGTCCAACTAACTTAATGACACACAACTACTAAGACTAACATTAAAAATTCACAAAATTTGTAGGAAGATAATTACCAATCTTCGCTATATAGATGATAAATGCGAGACATCCAAATTATGAATTTATATTACCTTTTGTTCAGCAGCTAATTTCTCCTGCCTAGTTTTTTCAAGCTGAGCTGAAAGAGAAGCTTGCAACTTCTCACCAGCAACTCTTGCTTCTTTTTCTTTTCTATGACATTCGATTGCATCCTAGTCATCAAACCACAATAAAAATGAGATGTAGAAACAAACAGGTATAGCCTGTACACAAAATGCAATGACCGAAAAACTTACCAACTTATCTGATTCTTCTTTTGCAACTCTATCTTCCAAAGAAGAGATGGTTTTCCGCAAGTCTAAGATAATCACATTTAACTCCTCCACCTTGTTTTTCATCTCCAGCTCTAAGAAAATAAAAATGAATCTACATTATGAAGTTTCCCAATTAACAAGAACTGCAATATTAGGAACTTCAACACATGAGAAACCACATTCATTAAATGAAGGCGTAGTGATATAAACAATATATTTCTTTCTTAATAAAATCCTTATCTTAAAAACAAACAAAAAAACCAACAAACAAAAAAAAGCCCACCCCAGCATCAATGTTTCCAATATCAATAATTTCTACATTCACCAAAAATTTTCTACATTGTGACCAATTCCTTTCATTAAGAACAATTATACTTTGCCTAAATTGAATTATGTATTGCTAATTATTATCCCATGTATCATGAATAGTGTATACTTCACAAGATCTAGACATGAGAACACCACTAGCATGAGTATACACTATTCATGAAACACATGAACCTTTTCAAGTGTGTAAGAGGCATAATGATAAATTCAAACAGACATGCACAAATACAGTAAATAAAAATTTACTAAGATGTTTGATTAATGTCAGTACAATGCAAAAGATGAGTACCAGTATCTGTGCACTTCTTCTCAACAGCTTCAATCGAACTTTGAAGCTTTTCCTTCTCAAGAACATGGTTTTGTTCAACTTGTTGGAACCATTTTAAGCAAAGTTTGAGCCTCTTAATATAGTCAATCGCGTTATCCAGCTTCACCTGCCAACCATATAAATAATAACTCAGAATAACAAACCCACAAACCAATTTAGCTTAAACCCCAAGTTTCAAAATTCATGAGACAAAAATTATAACCTTAAGAGGATCAAGCTTCTTCCCCTTCAACTTCTCATTCAACAATGCCTCAACCTCCTCCTTTGTAAACTCCACAGTTCCACACTCCGACCCCTCACCACTTCCCACATCACTAGTAGCCGTAACATCTTGTCTACTGTTTACCTCGGAAAACGCTTGCCGCCCACGGCCCCTGCTCGCCGCCAACGGTGGCCCCACCATTCTTCCTGCTCCGATTCTCCGACGCTTGTCTAAAGGAACCTCCTCATTACCATCCTTTTTCTAAAGCACAAAAAGTACATGAATTTAAACGCAACACAAAAAGGAGAAACCAAATTTCAATCCATTTCAAACCTAATACACAACATAAATTCACTTGCATCTCACTTTTTCCCATTCAATTACTTATATTTTCTCAGCATCCAAACAGTGGGTTAAGTGAAATTAGGGTTCTAGTCTTCTAGATCCTAAATTTTCCATTACATACACAAAATTGACAGAACCACAGATCCAGAAATCAGGTATCTCTTATTTTCTTCTATTTTCCCTAATTTCTCAGCAACCAAACAACACTACTAGAAAATTTTAAAAAAAAAAAAAAAAAAATTGAATGAAACCAAAAGCTTACAGTGAAGGGACTACGGGGAGGTCGGTTCTGGTTACGAGAAGCCATTTTTGAAGACGAAATACGAATTGCACTAAGAATCACAGCGCTATTCCGACGAGTTTTCGGCGTAGCATCTAAAAATCTGGGTCGTCGATCTGCGGAAATGGACTGTAGTTGATGGATAAAAGAGAGAGAGAGAGAGAGGAAAGAGATCGAAGTGTTTGTGTTTTGGGGAAAAAAGAAAAAACTCTTTTGAGGATTTGGAAGGTTAATTTGGGAAGTTAGGGTTTGCAGAGAGAGAGAGAGAGACAGAGAGAGAGAATGAAATTTGAATTTGGATCTGGCGGTACATCTAAAACGCTCCTCGATAGAGACGTTGCCTTTTTATTGGGCCGAACCGGATCTTTACCGGCCCATATTACCCACTTAAGCCCAAATTCTTCTTATGGTAATTTAATTACTACAGTTTCTCAAAACAAAAACAAAACAAAACAAAATTTACTACAGATTCTGGATTTTTTTTTTTTTTTAATAAATGATTGAAGATTTTGCATTTGAAAATAATTTATCTAGATTTTTTTGGAAAAAATTTATCTAATTTTTTTTTGCTAAAAATACTGTAAATAAAATAATTTTAAAAAAAAAAACTAAATAAAATAAGCGGATTTTTGTTGCTGATAGTATTATAAAAAAAAAAAAAAATTTTAAAACTAAAAACTAACTTATAATCTAATCTAAAACACATACGCTAATCTATGTTATTTTTCGACATTTTAAAAATAAGCTATTTAAAAAGTGACTACTTAAAACTAATGTGAGATTTGAAAAAGTTGTCGGATGTATTATGTATGTCTTCCTCTCCTCTCTTTGCTCAAAACAACTTGACCCAAAATGAAAATATAAATTTGAGGAATTTCGAGATCATAGCAATGTAAATAATGGTACAGAAAACATTACAACAGCCATACACATCCAAGAATGATTGAATGAAAGCAAAAAATGATAGAAGGAAGCAAAGCAGAGAGAATCACAATCAACAATGGAACAGTAGAAATTAAAAGTAAGCTGTATATTACCATTTACCTCACAGGAAGTATTGGATGCCTGGAGAGTGGAGACTGTATGATGAAATAGTTTATGGCTTCTCTTTGAAAAATGAGAGAGAAGAGGTGGGGGGGAACCTTTTAAAAATCAAATGGAGCGCTTTTCATTAATTGTTTTAAAACTGCCAATTACTTGGATTAATACTAATAAATTTAAAACCCAGTGAGGAAACATTTTGAATTCTGAATTAGTTTGGAATTTTGGAATTGTATTGCTTATGAAAAGATTCAATTAATGTTGGACCGAAATTTGGACCAATAAATTTTTTACAACAAAATCCAACTCAAGCTTATTTAGCACCCATTCATGGCTTCTCAAATTAAGGACAATTGCTATAGATAGTTATCATCTTAGATTTCTTACCTAAAGAAGCCAGGGATAAATTTCTTTTTTTTTTTTTTTTTTAATTCTATAGTTGTTGGAGTTGGGATTTGAATCTCAAACATCTTTGTTGAAAACACTAACAGCTATTAGTTGAGTTACAACTTACAAGACACTTGGCAAAAAACTAGTTTCAACAATTGCTTGTTGAGATTGTTACGTTTTAGACTGTAGTTGTTGTAGGCTTGTAGTACAGGATAATCAAGTTGTTTGATTAATCCAATTATGCCAAATCAATTTTTTTGTAATCAATATAAGCATGCAATGGAAAATTAATATTATTGTTGATGCTCATTTGGGAAGCTCAGTAGAAGGAAGAAGCCCAATAATATGGGCAGAAACGAGTTAGTGAGTGGATAGAAAAACCATTAAGCCCAAATAGCAAGAATAATGGATCATAGGCCCATAAAATAAACAAATGAGCCTCAAGGAAGCAAATGGGCCTAAAGGAGCCCGGAGAGAGAAGTAGCAAATCCACGGGCAATATGTAATGTAGAAAAGTAAGAATGGGCCACAACAAGCTCGAAGTAATGTAAATAAAGAAAGTAAAGGGTTGATGGAAAACCCATGAGCCCTAAGGATGAAGGATAAGGTAATTGGGTCAGGGAATCCCAAAGGAGTTAGTAAAAGCCCATGGGAACGCAGAATTAGAAAAAAGGCCAAGGATGCCCAAGGAAAGCAAATGGGCCAAGAATGCCCAAGAAGAAATAAATGAGACAAAGGAGCCCACAAGCAATGTAATAAAAAAAAGCTCAAAATGGCATGAGTATGAATCCAATGACCATATTGAGTCATTGAGAAAAGAATAAGTAACAGGCCCAAAGAAACCCAGCAAGCTTGGGTCAAATAACATCACAATAGGAATGACAGAGTGGTGCGACAGGAAATGGTAGCAAGACTACAGAAGGAGTAAAAGAGTAGGCTGAAGGAAGAAAAGCCCACAATCAAGCAAAACCTAGCCCCTAACGGGAGCAGGCCATAAAGAATGAGAAATCATAAAATAGCTCACGCCATAAGAGGTCAAGGATGGGCGGCAGAATATGCAGACGAGCTTCCAGACCATGGTAAACACATGAGCAGTGGACAAGTTTTGGACATACACAAAAGTGGAGCAGGCGCAAGGCCCAAACATTACTAGCTTGTACCCAACCAATACAAGAAGTGGTGGGTCGTGGGTCAGAGGTAAGAAAGGGTATGGTCTAGCGGTGGGGAGAGGGGAAAACCTATTCTAGGGTTCCTGCTCAGGTTCTTTTGGGGAAAATGTCTCGTTAGGATGACATACCACCCAAAAGAAGTAAGGATGAGTTAGAACCACTAGATGCATGCCATGAGGGATAGTAAGAGAGAATACCCACACCGTGGCGGATAAGAATGCCATGGTAAGCAAGCAAACAAAATAATCTTCTTTGTCTAGTAATGGAGAGTGGCGCGGCCAGCACAGGTAAATGGTGATGGCTGGACAACTAACAAACCAGTGATGGTTGGCAAAGATACTCAGATCAGACAAAGGTAGTTAAAAGCTAAAATGGTAAAAGCCAGTCACAGCAGGTAGTATATAAAGGACCCTTGTCATGCACAATAGAGGGGGATCATCAGAACGATAATAGTAACTATTAAGAGAGAATCACAACCTTACTAGATGGGTAAGCACTGAGAAAAGAAAAGAGGGGAGAAAAGAATTAGAAATAACAAAAAGTAGGAAGAAAAGAGAGAATCAATAAGAGAAAACGGAGAGTGTAGCTAGATTGGCAGGTATGCACCAATAGGTTAATCTCTTCTCTCCCTCTAAAGACATACTCTCTGCCAGAAGCAAAGGATTCTTTTGGGCACAAGCCATTCAGACCTATTTCCCTCAAAGTGATTAATTTCTATGGCAGGATCTTCCTGAGAGAATATTCACATTGAGAAAAAATGTTTCCCTCCTTGGTCTTGGTCCTGCAACATTACTTGGCATGACGGATTGATCTTTTCTTTCTTTGATAACTCATTTCTTCCCTATTTACTTCTGCCATTTTTCTTTACAAGGTGTTTCTTATTGTTGTGGTCTTCATTTTAATTAGGGATCCTTTATTTATTCTGTCTGATGACAAAAGTGCTTTCTTTTATTACTATTATTACATCTACTTGCCATAACTCTTCCATAGCAACTTTGCCTGCTATGGGCATGTGACCAAAGTTTTGGCAAACGGAGCATAGTTTGTGCACAAACCGGACCAAAATGAGTTACAGTTAGATCAGTCCCAACTCTCTTATCCAGAATATTTGGGCCCTCAGTGTAGCAAGAGATAGTCCAAGCCCAAAATCACAAAAAGGCCCACCACAACTGTCACTAATCACATAAAATCAAATACAATGGAGACAGTGATATAGTGATGCAAGGAAAATCAATAGAAAAACAATTATAAATGAAAAACCACCACAAGGAAAACCTTCCCATGAAGCAAATCCACTATCAAGAGAAAAGTTTTGCAATCTCAAGACTTACCTTTTTCTAAACTCTACAACTTGTAGACAACTTTCAAAGAAAACCTTTTATGACCAAAACCTCCAATTAACTCCATGAACCTCTTAAAGGTATTTTTTTACAGTAACAAGTCAATGATAGATGATATGGTTTATGCTTCTTCACCAGCAAATCTTTAGATCTATACTTGAATATCCTTGGTATGGTGAAATTAGGAAAAACTGGGTTACACAACCCTAGCCACACAAAAAAGGAAGTTGTCTCTCCTCTAAAAACTTCTTTAGGGTCAACTCATAAAATCTCTTTTATATCCCAACAAGTAGGGCTTGAATTAATGCTAAAACAAACAAGTTATTAGAACTTTTACATAACTAATTTGTGTAGTTTTGATCGATCGAGAGGAATCAAGGTTAGAGTCAAGGCAGCTCGACTGATCAAGTGAAATCGAGCTTGCATTGAGCTTACATAAACTTCACTTTATTAAATTTTTCAAGGCTTGACATGTCAAGGTGGTGTCGGGGTCACAAAAAGTTCACTTTCTTGAGCTTATATTGAGTAATCTTCGAGTCTTCAACTTGATCATCAATTACAACTCTAAGACGCAACCAAACTCACAATTTGATATGGTTTGCCAACACTAACACATGGCCCTAACAAAAACTCTGCCATATCCATAGAGGTTGTGAGTCACCAATTATCAAAGCAGTGGTTAATATACTTTCCATCTTCTTGATAAATAAAACTTGCTTCATCACACACACTTTGCACATGTGATGAGGTTTTTTTTTTTTTTTTTTTTTTTTTTTTTTTTTTTTTCTAATCTCATAATTTCTCTTTTTAAAAAAAAAAAAAAAAGATAAGTTTGTTTTGAAGACATGGATTAGTAGGACAGTATCCTATTTTGCATTTATTTTAAGTGGAGTTGGAGATATATTTTTATCAGATTGTCCTTAAATATTTTTCTCCTGTTAAACGTAAGGTTTAGAAGTATTTCTAAATCACATAAAAATCCAATTTAAATAGGAGAATTCTCTTATAAATAGTATATATATATATATATAAACACTAGCCTCTGATTACGCGCTCATGCATGTGCTTAGAGGCTCTTCTATTTTTTTTTGGGTAAAGGTTAATGATATGCATCCATTATAATTCAGGTGTGGTGAGTGTGTGTGCTCAAAAACTCTTTTTTTTTTTTTTTTTTTTTTCACAAATATATTAGTAATATTAGTAATATGGTTGTATATAATGGTCAATTACCCTCATTGTTGTATATATTTTGTGCTTTGAAATAGAGTTAAGTATTTGCGCAAAAATAAATAAATAAAGTACCATATAATGAATTAATACGTTCATAGTTTTATTGATTAATAGTAGAGTAACATAGTTTGATACTTATCCAAATTGCACAATTTGTGTTTCTTTTACACAATTTGATACTTATCCAAATTGAAAGTTTGTGTTCTATTGTAGTATTGTAATCAAAGAAAAACACCATACTATTGCAATCAAAGAAAAACAGTGAGTAAGTTTCAACCCACATCATAAGGAAATGAAGGGTCTGTTTAGATACCGCTTATTGTTGAAAACTGAAAACATTATAGCTAAATAATTTTTAAATGTGTGGATAGTGTCGTGAGACTCAGTTTTAATGAAAATTTTGCTAAAAAAGTATTTGCAGGTCCCGTGAACAGTGCACGAGACCCACCATCCAAAAACGCATCGTTGGGAGACGCGCAAAACGCGCTTCCCAAACAAGCATGAAGAAGAGCCAGAGTCCAAATAATTAGAAGTCTGTTGATTTTTTTATTAAAAAAAAGAAAAAGAAAAGAGCAACGTACATTGACATACTTATTGAACTGGAACAATTAGAACTGCACTTTTGTTTTTGTAAGTAAATTTTTTCCTTTTTTGGTTTTTGAATTTAGAAAAGATGATAATTATGGTGTAGAGAAAAAGAACATAGAACTGAAAAGAATTGAGGAATAAATAAATTGAAGAAGTTGAGTTTTAAAACTAACATGATAGTTGTCCTATTTTGTAGGCAATCTTTTACATGAGAGTTAGAGATATTTTTTAGCATATTATCCTTAAGTTTTATCTCTACTTTTTAATAGGGTTTTTTTTTTTTTTTCCAAATTCAAAAAAAAAAAAAAAAAAAAAAAAACAAACAAACAAACAAACAAAGGTGAGATTAGATTAAGGAGCCAGGGAAACTGAGTATTAAAAAAAAGGGTTAAGTCTTGATAAAGGAAAAAAAAAAAATTTTTTTTAAAAAAAGAAGAAGAAAGAAAAGTGAAAATGTGGAGTGATTGAAGAAACATGGATGCTCAGTTTGAAAACTAACTAGAGGGTGTTCTTATTTTGTAGGAAATGTTTTAGGTAAGAGTTAGAGATATATATTTACAGTGTTATCTTCAAGTTTTGTTCCTACTTAAACGTAGGTTGTAGGGGTATTTTGGAACAAAAAAAAGTCCAGTCCAAACATGGAAAGTCTTTTAAATAGTAATATAGATAAAATACTTCTTATTGAAAGTACCATATGTATTTGCTAAGAGCCTCATAGCATAATTGGTAATTCCTTTTGTTTCCAACGAAGACATTCAAGGTTTAAATCTCTCATCTCTCAACTATTGAATTATCAATAAATAAATAAATAAATGTAGTCAACCAATTAAGAATGTCGGCCTTGTAAGTGCCTAAATTATCTTGAGAATTAGATTTCTACTTGTGAGGTGGGCTTAGGGTAATGGGCTTACACCTATAAGGCATTTTAACTACTCCTCTCAATCTCCACAACTACTTAACAAAAAATAAATAAATTGAAACTTCAAAAAAAAAAAAAAAAAAACCAAATCCACATTTTCGTTTCGCTTTTCCTTCCCCCATTTTCCATCTACTCTATTTTCACTCATTTCTCCAAAAAAAAAAAAAAAAAAAAAACTCTCTCTTCACTCCAACCTAAAATTAAATTAATTTAAATCATAAAATTGATCAATTTCAAGTGAAGAAGATATTTCATCAATCTTTTTTTTTTTTTTTTTTTTACAATTTTCTGCAAATTTATCTATTAACCATCATTGATGGGGGAAAAAAAAAAAAAAAAAGTTCTCTCGTTTTCAATTTTGATTATAAATGAACCTGAGATTATGAACAATAGGCAGATGTATGTTTGCCCTCTTATTCAAGGGTGAGCCAACAATGCAATGCATCCAACAAAATGTATAGGATTGAGTCCATATGCAGGAGGACAAAGGAAGAATGTGACTGATATAGTCACTAATAGGAGCATGATCTTGTAGTATCCACGTGTCAAAATGTTACCCTCCCACGCTGGAACCCAATCCAACTTGTAAAATATAAAAATGATCAAGTGACACGTTTCAACCACTGGTTGGCTGAAGCCATATCCAACTTATCCAAGCAGAAAATGTCAGATAAGGTGTTGCCCAAAATCACTCTACATCACAGAAACACAGAACAAACTTGAAAAATCATCATCCACCACCATAGCCAAAAATATTAATTCCACCTCACTCACATAGAAACCAATTGGGAAAACAAAAATAAAAGTTTTAAGAAAAGAACTGAAATACCCAGTTTTACACTTAGGCAGGGTTTTTTTTGGTTAAGAAAATGGCCCAAGCAATGGCATCAATGGCTGGTCTACGTGGCTCCTCTCAGGCTGTTTTGGAGGGTAGCCTTCAGCTAAGTGGCTCAACCAGGTTGAACGTAAATGGGACTAGCCGTGTGGCCATGACAAGGCCAGGGCTCACTATTAGAGCCCAGCAGCAAGCTGAGCCTGAAACTAGCCGCAGGGCTGTTCTTGGTCTAGTTGCTGCTGGTTTGGCCACAGGGTCTTTTGTTCAAGCTGTGCTTGCTGAGGCTAAGCCCATCAAGGTGGGTCCACCTCCTCCTCCATCTGGTGGATTGCGTAAGTCTTTCATCCATCTCTTGCTTTCTTCAACATTAGCTTTTGATCAAGATATGTCAATTAAGGAGGCAATAAAGAAAATGAATTTTGATAAAACGAACGAAAAAAGAATACATGTAGTTGACCTGACACTAATCTATTGTCGATCTTAAATATTTGTTATTGTTGTTTTGTCATGAGCTAAATAAGAAATAACTAGTGACAAGTAAGTCAATAATATATTATTTGAAGTTAATGAATGCCATATAGGAGGATCATATTCTCACCTCTAAGTTTTTCCTCTAGCTTCTTTCTTCAAATTAATTAGAAACTAATATGAAAAAAACAGTGATAAGTAAGCTACTTGTGAACACCTTAGAGTCAGTGCTCAATAGAAATAATTCAATACAAATACTGTCATAGCTTAATATCTATTGAGGTTGGTGAATTCCTAGGACCAAATATTTCTAATGACCAAAATATTGGTTTATTAGGTTTACACAGTAAGGCTAGTGGCACAAAATTTTTACAACGATTGAGATGGTATATTGTAATTAGTGTATAATAAAAGTAATGTCTATGAGGGTGCCATGTAAAAGTGAGGTTACACCATGCACAACTTTTACAACCCAAAACATTATGAAAATATGTTCTGAGAAATGTTGTGTTTCTGGCATTAGTCCAGGTTTTTTTAACTAACCTAGGTACTAAGCATGATTTCTAAGTCAAGCTTAATTTTTTGAGATCAATCTGATACATGCACATCCATTTGGCGGGCTAAGAAACATTACTAAAACCAAATTCACAGTTATATTGTTGCTAGGAACATATAAAAAAATTTAGCAAAATTAAGATTCATTTTTATACATTTTGGCAGCTGGAACTCTAAACTCTGATGAGGCAAGAGACCTTGATCTGCCATTAAAGGAGAGGTTCTTCATTCAACCATTGACCCCAGTTCAGGCAGTTCAGAGGGCAAAGGAGTCAGCCAAGGAAATTGTTGGTGTGAAGGAATTTATTGATAAGAAGGAATGGCCCTTTGTGCAGAATGATCTCCGTTTGCGGGCAGGGTATCTCCGGTATGACCTTAACACTGTCATTGCTGCTAAGCCTAAAGATGAGAAGAAATCCCTCAAGGACCTCGCTGGAAAGCTCTTCCAAGACATTGGCAATGTAAGTTGAAAAGTTTACTTCATTTTTCGGATCAGTAGTCTGATTATTCAATTTCTATGTACTTATTTGTTGTGATGTTTTTCCTACAGCTTGACCATGCAGCAAAAATTAAGAGCACCCCAGAAGCAGAGAAGTACTATGCCGAGACTGTATCTACCCTGAATAATGTTCTTGCCAAGCTTGGTTAGGAAGAATTAAAATGTTCTGATGTAAACTTCTTCTTTAGAAGTTATGAAACAATTTCTTTAATGCTATCTTAAGGGAATCTGGTTGGAAAAACTACTGCTTTTATTTTTCAATTTCTGATACTCTTTTATTGCATGCTATTCTAAGGATTGAAATGTGAGTCTGTATAAGTAACAACTATCAGACTCTGTGTTGCTTGATAGGATGAAAAAACTAGGCAGAAATTCAAGCACTTCTACTTCGCTTCCTAAACAAATGATACAATTGACCTTTTAAAAATTAAGGAATCTGCTGTCATGTTTGATTTGCGAAGATGTTGCACATCAATGATGCTTAGATATAAGGATTGCCTTTTCATCAACCCAAATGACCAGCATTTTTAATTACAGGTATACAAACTTAGGAGCCTAGGAGAGTGGGGAGCAAAAGCAATCAGTTCACTTGCACCTCCTGATTGAATCTCAGCTCTAGTTGGCATTTGGCAGAACTAGACTCAAGGGCAACCTTCATAATCATAGCATTGAACTGATACTTGATAAACTAACAATTATCATCCAAGTTCATTTTTGTTGTCTTGGGCTAGCAGGGTGCCTCAGGAGAAATACTTGTGTATACATCTTGTCAACTCATAGCAAGTAAAACCCCAGAAATAAAAATTATAATAAGCACTTCAAGTAGCATCAAGACATCTGTTACCAAGATACTCATGTTGTTATAATGAAACCATAAAGAATTCTACAAGCAATTGTAGGCTATGTACTATCATCAGAAATATTTTCTAACCAGCTATATGAGCTATGCAACAAATTTCAGAGTGTTGCATGGTTTAGAATCCCTGTTTATTATACATAAAAATTCTTAAAACTGTGGGAGCACATAACATTCATCCATAGACTTTGTTATGTCTGTCTTTGAGTTTAAAAACAGATGCAATTACTCCATTTTCATAAGCAAGCAAAAGAAAGTAAATTAAACAGTAGAAATAAACTGCAAAACCAAATAATAAGTGTAATGAAGTTATTAAAGGGGGTACTTGTTTGTTACAAAAGGCACATCATCAGAGGAAGCTGTGTATATGTAACCTACCAAGCCTTAAAAACAGAAAAGAAAAACATGAAACTAAGATAACAATGCCTAAAATCTTAATTTAACTTTGAAAACCCTTTGTGGTTATTTCTTCACTGGTTGCATTCCTTTCAGATTTATCAAACTGGAAGGGCCAACGTAGAAACCACATTTTTCCATTTTAGACGCCTCAGTCTCCCATATTATGCAATTAATTTTCCCACTTTCAATATTGTAAGCCATAAATCTCTTGTCTTTTACCCAAAACCATAAATCACCATTCTGAGCGAAAAGAGGAACAAGATCCTCCATCAAATTTGGAGTGCTGTTCGTGAATGCCAAGGGAGTAACAATCTTCTCTTTACCCCATTTGAGCTTCTTGTAATCTTCTAACACAACGACATTGATAACCTCTTCCACTCTAACAGCAAAAGATATACACCCATTCCAATCTAAAGCCCAAACTTTTTCCCAATTTGAGAACAATCCTTTGGGCATTATAGTACTCTTAAAACTCTCACTCTCCAAATCAAGAGATACCATCTCTGCACAAAAGCATGTTCTAACCTTGTTTAACTTAATGCAGTGAACAGCCTCACCTGCTGACACAACCATAATTTTCTCTCTTTTCTTGTTAGCATCATTTAGGCTAGGGAAATTGATAGTTCTCCATGAGTTATCACTTCCAATGGTAAGAATTTCACAACCTTCATTTCCAGTTTCCTCATTATCATTATATATAGAGACCAACTTATAGCAACCAGTAGATGGAACAAAGGAGAATGTCATACCAAAGTTATTTTTATGTGGGTCAGGCAGTTCAAGCATTTGACGGGTGGCATTATTCATTATGAGGAATTTATTGGAGGCAATTCTTTTCTTTAGCAACATGCCATTGCAACCACAGATCAACTGGAAATTATCCTGGCTATTGGCAGGAGGAGTAATAGGGATTTTATTGTACGAGCACTTGATTCTATGTCCGCTCATATGCTTTTCAATGAAGTGACAATCTTGAGTTAAAGTGTACCATTGCCTGCAAACACACTTCATTCTCAGTACATATTTGACTGGCAGCCAGCTCAGAATCTCCATAACGATATCTAAGGGAATGGACTGTTGTGTAGCAGAGATGGAGATTTTTTCATGGCTCTTTTTAGTTACAGCAATCTCTGGCTTTGCCCTCATTGTTTCTTTTATTTGCAATTCTTGTGCGTTCTTCATTTGATGTTTCAAGACACCATGGAGATGAGCAGCAAGTAAATTTGAAAAAAATGTTTACCATGATGCTCTTAAGAGACACTCCTCAATCTGCTCCTGTAGCTTACAAAACAAAAACATGGAATCAGCTTTTTAATGTCAATCAAAAGAAAATGATTTATGTACAAAACACAAACTCAGTGTAGGAGAACAATTACAACGTTATGAACTTCATTGGCCAACCTAAATTCTATTGCAATGGACACTCCTAAAAGACAAGCATTCAGAGATTAATTCTCACATGCAATGGCAAAAGTTTCAATGCTCTTTAAAACTAAAAAGGGTGCAGTTATGTTACGACCCAAGTCGCCACGACCACCTCGACCTCGACTAGCAGTAGCACCACGTTTACCACGGGGAGCGCTGTAACTATCTTAAATATAAGATTACATCTGATTAAATTTATGCTTACGTTCTATTATTATTTGTGGGTCTTAAATATGATCTTTACATGTTTCTCAAAAAAAAAAATGATCTTTACGTGATAGAAATTCCATAGTAACAATGAGATAGAGATAAACTTAAGCAATCCTAAAACAAAGAGATAAGATAATCAACTAACTTATCTAACTTTTAGTGGTGGGGATATCACTAGGAAAAAAGGCAAGTGTTTTTTTACACTAAGCACAAAATAATAAACAAGTAGAGCTCTTTGAAATTGCTTTACAGTGCACCCCTACTCTTTAAAACAAAAGAACAGAACAGAAACTTTTATGCGGCACAAATTACTTGTAGAAACTACCTATAGAATGTATAGTAAAATTACATTCGCGTGTAAGGCAAAATATTTCCAAGGAGATACAGCCAAAGCTAGCAAATACCTATATCCAATATTTACAAATTCTTGTTCAAGAAATCATTACGAACAACAAAAACCAAAGACCAATAGACAGAGGAATCCTCTTGAATAATCCCAAACGTGATGGACAAGACTTTTCCTTGTAGAGAGGATCTCTCATTAACGCGCGTATCTTCTGGAATTCTTCTTATACTAGGACTCCTATTTCCTTTGGGATTCTACTAGGATTCAGGTGTGTGTAGCAAGTATTTCAAGTCAAGGTTTCTGCTATGCCTTGGGCTTTCCCACTGTCGGCCCATGGGCTAGGATCCGTCAAGCCCAACATAACGAAGGTCCATCATGCCAATTTTTACCCTTTCAGTTGCCCCCTTCGCCCTATGGTCCGTCATGCTTTAGTGAACGAACCAATAGGGTGACGGTTCAATATTCTTGGGGTTGACGGTTTAAGGTTCTTGGGGTTGATGGTTTAAGGTTCTTGGAGTTGACGGTTCTCCAAGAGGACGATGCAAACTGCGATCATTTGTTGACAGGTTGTCAAGCATTTATGAGGTACAACACGTGTCACTTTTTGATTGGATTTTCCCCCGGATCGAAGCGTCGCTTCGTCTTCTGTGCATTTCATATATATATATATATATATATATATCACACTTCTCCTCTTTCATTTCTGCACTTTTTAGCTAAAACATATTGTTAGACCGCCATCGTCAACCTTGTCAGAGAGCGATCCGTCAAATAGCTGTACCCGTCATCTATACAACCGTCGACCTTCAGTTACTCAAACTTGGTGAGTATTATTATTTTTACAAGTCCTGCATTTGTACTTTCATTTTCCTAGACTTTTATACACACCGGTCATCACTCCTAGATCCGTCAGTCTTAGGTTTTGTTGTCACTTGTAGGCAATGTCTAGTGCATCAAGTAATTAGTCAGTAGTTCTTGATGGGGCGGATTAGGAGGAAGTATACCCGTCCGGTCATAAAGACTAAGAGAGTCCAGGCGAAGAAAGGAGTTCGTCCGCCTCTTCCTCGTCCTCAACAAATGAGGATATGGAGATGGCTAAACTAGAAGATATTTCTGATGACGGCGAGGATCAACCATTGAGATCCGTCATTGGTGCTGATGGACTTAGGGAGTTCATCATGCTACCAGAGTGGATGGTGCATAAATTCACATCCGTCATCAAGGAGAAACACTTCAACACATTTAGGGCTAATTTTCAAATTCCAGACTACATTCCAATCCGTCTACCCTACATATCAGAGAAATGTTATTATATGGGGGTAGAAGGTGTCGGAGTGTACGAACATATGCTGAAGGCGGGACTCAGGTTTCTGCTAAGTACCCTACATAGAGAACTTCTAAAGTATTTGGGTCTGTCCGTCACCCAGATATCCCCGAATGCCTGGAGGCTCTTCATAGCAATGGAGATTCTTTATGGTGCTATGACAGACGGCGCTAGGAGGCTAACAGTGCATGAATTCCTTCATTGCTACCATCCAGATGAAATTGATAGCTCAAGGGGAATGTATAGTTTTGCTAGTAGAAGTCCGTTGTTAAAGGTCATATTTGAAACACCCGACTCAAATAGAGATTAGAAGAGTCGTTACTTCTTCTTAGAGGGTGACGGGTGGATGGGTTGTCCAGGCCCGTCGATTCAACTTGGGGAGTACTAAATCCATCCCGTATGCATCCGTCCTAATTTGTAGATTCTTTTTATATTCACTCAGTTATGGTTTCTCCATCTCTTTGAACCGCCCATTTCTTCTACAATTAGACGGCGTCCACAAGTTAGTATTGAGAAGTTTAGTTTTCTCAAGAAGATTTTTTCAAAGACCAAGTCGAAGGAAAGGACTTGGGCAAAGTTGGTAAATCCAGATACCATTCATTGGTATTGTGACAGTCCTAAACCCACGCCAGAAGCCGTCAGATATAACGCCAAAATTCACAGACGTAAGTCCATCAATCTTCATCTTCCATAAAAGGCTTTAACTTTTTTAGTTGATAACTTCATCTGTCCTTCTTCATAGAAATGGACGATGCTAAAAGGAGGGCGTTGATCAAATCACAGGCTGCAAAAAGAAAGGAGTCCGGAGATGTGGCTCCTAAGGGGATGGTTCCGTCCATTAAAAGGAAGCAGCAACCATCCAAAGGGGACCGTCCCCATAAGCAACAAAAAGTCTCTCTGGAACCCGCTGTGGGGTTGATGGCTAAGGGTACAAAGATCGTCACCCCAACAAAGCATAGGTCAGGCAAGGGCTTAATGAAGGCCCCGTCCACTAACCAAGAGAAGCCACCTCCTCTCCTTCGTGACGACTCCAGATATGCCTTGGAGAAACTTTCATCTATTATCACGTCGGAGGACTACGAGGATTTGGGCAATCACTCGATGGAGGCAATGGGGGAGACGGGTCTCTTTACTGTTGCACAGGTAATCTTTGTCCGTCAACTTACGCCCATCCACTCCACCTAGTTTTTGTCTAACCCTTCTAACTTGTTTGTTCCAGTCCCTGATTATAATGAAAGGCCTAATGGATTGGTGCCTTAACCGTAAGGCGGCTCTGGAATGTGTGCGAGCAAAGGCAGAGCAGACGGAGGATGAGCTGAGTTAACTTAACAAGTGGAAGTCCACTATGGAAAAGAAGTTTGACCTTTCAGAGCAGGTGAGGAAGGATCTTGAGTAAAAGACGGATGAAGCGAGGAAGGCCCTAGAGGTCAAGAATAAGGAGATCTAAGACCTGAAGGAAAAGCTCCGTCAAGCTAAGGAGACAGCAGTCCGAGAATATCGTGATTTCGACACTTTATTGTTCGGGATGGGAGAATCATTCCTACAAGGTTTTGATGACGCGCTCTGTCAATTTAAGGAAGCCTACCCTGCCCTAAATGTGTCCATGATAAAAGTTGACGACTAAGCCCTGACGTTTGCTATGCCCGTCGCCTCAGAGAATACAGATGACCTCTTTGCTGAGGATGCAGCGCCAGGCGCCGGAGAGTCAGCCCAAGCTCAGAATGTCCAAGATGCCAACCCTAAAGAGTAGATAGTTTTATTTATTTATTTATTTATTATTATTTTTTTTTTAGAACAATCCGTCATTAATTCTGTGTACTGAACAATTGCCCTTTGAGGGTTTTATCTGTCAATGTTGCTTTATTTCACAATTTTATGCCTACTTTATCTATCTTTATTATTTGAACGAGATGTATAAATATCCGTCCCCTTAAGTTGTCCATTATATGGAGAACCGGCCATCTTTATGGATTGTACATAATTTCAATTTGTGGATGAACCATCATCCTCAAATACTTTGTAGTTTATCCCGTCCTTATGGTTTTTGGAATTTTAAACTTATGGGATAATCTGTGTGGTCGGCGGGCTTGTATCCATCATTTATGTGGACTTAGAGAACTTGTTGTTATCTGTCCATTTTATTTACTTGAAAGTTTCATCCGTCTGGGATGATCTGTCCAACTGGTAGACTTTGTATATTAACTGCCATTTTTATGGGCTTAGTGGTTTCACCCATCCGGGACTACCTGTCCAGTTTGTGGATTTTGTTCTAACCGTTCATTTTTATTGACTTAAGGAGTTTTCACCCGTCAGGGATGATTCGACTACTTAGTATACTTTATTTGTCATCCGTCCATTTTTATGGACTTCGACTATCACCCATCTAGGATGATCCGTCCATCTTATAGACATTGATAATAGTTTCCAATCTATAGATGGTCCGTCCACTATAGGGGCTTGATAATAAATTCACCCTATTGGTGACCTGTCCACTTTGTGGACTTAATGACAGTTTCCGCCCTATGGGTGGTTTGTCTACTTTGTGGTCTTGATAATGAACTTGCCCTATGGGTGATCCATCCACTTTGTGGACTTTGATAGTTTTTAGACCCTTTAAAACAATTGATTTAACCTAGATAATTAGCAAAGTTGTTACTTAGTCCAATTAAACAAGTCTAGGTTATACAATAACAAAGATCAAATCATGCAAAGTAGCGGAAAATAAATAACATAAGATATGATCACCCAGGAAACCAAACCGATAAAAACCTGGAGAGGATTTGACCTAGCTATCCTCAAGGTAAACTTGAATCCACTATCTTGAAAGAATCGAAGTTCATACAATAAGACTTATAAGCCTCCACGCTCGACTTCTTATTACTACCAACCAGTAAAACTTACTGACACGACCACGTGCAAGCTCCGAATCCACGGACTCCTTCTTTCTTGGATTCACCACCAGATACAAGCACACCCGCTTATGTTTTCTTTAAACTTTAATGGCAGCAACTGAATTGATCATCAAGGTGTAGATAAATCTTCTCCTTGAAAATCCTAAATTTGTGTAAAGGAAAGCTCCTCTAGATCTCACAAAAGATTTACACAAACTGCAATTATGAGCAACACTAAAACATGGCTAGGGTTTGCCTTTTATACTTAGGACAAATAAGAAACCCTAAAAACGGTTTAAAACACTTAAGGCTGAGTTGGAAAAATCTGCAGAAAATTATTCTACCCGAGCTTCAATCGATCGAGCCTGTCTTTCGATCGATCGAGCTAGGCCGAAAGGCACAATGCTTTCTTGCTTTAACTAGATTTCAACTTTACATAAAAGTACAACTTTGAGCTAGACTAAAACACTTCTAAACACATTGTTTTGATCATGGTTTGCCAACAATATAAATTAGAGTTCTAAATACATAAAATCCTAAGACTTTAGAACCTAACAGACTTGATAACAATTTCCACTCTATGGGTGATCCGTCCAAGGTTGTCAATTCCATACTGTACCGGCCGGTACGGTCGAAATATACCATACCGGCCAGCAATCCGGTACGCTTGATCCCCCTGTTTCGTACCAGAAAAAATACCGGCTGTACCGGCATCGTACCGGCCATACCGGCGAAATCCGGCTGTACAGGCCTGTATTTGGATACCGGACCAAAACATGAAAAAGCCCCTGTTTTGTTAATTTTGACATTTTTCAAGGGTAACATGGTAATTTTCCTAAATCCTAATTCTAAAACCATAGCACTACCCAGTACCCGCACAGCCCTCTTTCTTTCTTTCTCTCTCACGCTCTCTCTCAGCTGCTCTGTGTCTCTCACTCTTTCAGCCACTCTGTCTCCACTCTTTAGGCAGCTCCACTGCTCTGTCTCTCACTCTTCGCTGCTCTGTCTCTCACTCTCTCGACCACTCTGTCTCTAGGCTGCTCCGCTGCTCTGTCTCTCACTCTCTCAGCCACTATCAAGTAAAATTTTGTCTTAATTTTTTCTGTGTGGAATTGTATTTCATGTGGAATATGATAAATAACAACTTGATTACTGTGTTCATGAATTGATAGCAAAATTGATTATTGTGTTGGTACTGTGTTCATGAATTGATATATATTGTTGTTTCATTCTTGACTTTGGTTAGCTTGAAATATTGGGTTAGTAATTTACAACTTAGTATGACTATTAATAAAAAGGTAACTAGAGTTATTAACAAATAATTGATGGTATATATGCAGTGTGAATTATGATTGAAAATCAGTCAAGTGTAGCATCTGGCCTAGCTGTAAGATCCGAGGATCCAGCATAGGCTTATGGCTGTGCTGTGCCGGATGCAAGAAATAACACCTTGTGTACTTTTTGTTGTAAAATAATAAGGGGGGGAGGAATTACTAGGCTCAAGTATCATTTAGCTGGGATTCTGGGTGATGTTGAAGCATGTAAAAAAGTATCTGAAGATGTAAAATGGCAAATGAAACAGTTGATTGAAGATTTAAAGAAAAGTAAACAGAAAAAAAGAAGAATGAATAAAGAAATTGCAAATCCCTATGATGTAGAGGAGGAGGAGGAGGAGGATGATCATCATCATGATGAAGGTAATAATGATAATGAGAGAGGGGGTTCAAAGAGTCATTCATCAGTTAGTAATTATAACACCAAGGGGAAAGAAAAAGTTGGAGAAAAGTCAAACATTAAATCCTTTTTTGCTCCAAGAACAAAACCTGGTTCTCAACCATCCATAAGGTCTTCTTTGGCCTCAAAGCAAATGGTTGAGAAGGCAAGAATGAATTTTGCAAGATGGTGGTACCATGCTAATATACTTTTCCATGCCGCTCACTCTGTGTATTATCAAGAAGCTTTAGATAGTGTAGCAGCTATTGGGCCTGGTTTTAAGGGACCTTCTTATCATGACTTAAGGGGGCCTTTATTACAAAAACATGTGGGTGAAATGAATGATTATCTCTTAGATGTGAAAAATGATTGGAAAGTTTATGGGTGTTCAATAATGTCAGATGGGTGGACAAATCAAAAGAGAGCTCCAATCATTAATTTTTTAGTGTATTGTCCTAGAGGTATCATGTTTCTTAAATCCCTTGATGTGTCAGGCCTAACAAAGGATGCAGATACATTGTTTATGTTGTTTGATAAAGTTGTTCAAGAAGTTGGGCCTAAGCACTTAGCACGTTGTGCAGTTCATTACAGATAATGATTCTTCTTACAAGTCTGCAGGAAAGAAACTAATGTAGAAATATGGGACATTCTATTGGTCTCCTTGTGCAGCCCATTGCATTGATTTAATGTTGGAAAATTTTTCTGATCGTAGATATTTTCCTATCATTGATGAAATCATTCAAAAGGCTAAAAAGGTTACCAAATTCATATACAACCATGGCAAGATTTTATATTTGATGAGAAGCGACTTCACTAATGGTAGGGATTTGATTCGTCCAGCCATCACAAGGTTTGCAACTGAGTTTTTAAGTCTTCAATGCTTGACTAAGTTCAAGAAAGAACTTAGGCAAATGTTTACTTATGATCAATGGGTCGAATCTCGACATGCTTTAGATGTCATGGGAAAGGAGATGGCTGCAATTGTTTTGGAAGATAAAGAGTTTTGGTTACAATGTCAACAAATAGTGAAGATTAGTGAGCTTTTGGTTAGAGTACTACGTCTTGTAGATGGGATGAAAAACCATCAATGGGATACTTGTATGAGGCAATGGATAAAGCAAAGGAAAATATAAAAGCAAGGTTGAAGAATAAAATTTCTTCATATATACCATTTACTAGTGTCATTGATGCTAGATGGGATAAACAACTCCATAGTCCATTGCATGCAGCAGGTTGTTATCTCAACCCTAGAATCTTCTTTAGGCCTTCATTTAAGAAGCAAAAAGATATTACAAAAGGTCTACTTAGTACCATTATAAGGCTAGTTTCTGATCCTGATGAGCAAGACATTCTTAGTTCTCAAATTGAATCATACAAAAAGTCTTTAGGTGACTTTGGAATGCCTATGGCAATCCGCCAACGTGAAAAACTAAGTCCAGGTATGCTATATGTATCTATACATACATACATACATATATATATATATATATATATATTTCATTTGAAAGTTTGTTATTTGCTTTGTACTAAATTAATAATTTCTTTTATTTTTGGAAGTTTCTTGGTGGGAGCAATTTGGAAATGACACTCCAGAATTACAAAAGTTTGCAATTCGAGTGCTAAGTCAATGTTGTAGTGCAATTGGTTGTGAAAGAGCTTGGAGCACATTTGAGTTTGTCCATTCCAAGAGGAGAAATAGGCTTGAGCATAAATGTTTGAAGGACTTGGTGTATGTTCGTTATAATCTATTGTTATGAGAAAGGTATGTTTTTAAATATATTCAATTTTTATTTTGAATGATTAGAAAATGTCACCAATGTATGATGTTGATTTTGGTAGGAACATTAGAAGGACAAAGGATTACTTGGATCCTATAAACCTTGATAATATTGATTTAATGGAGGATTGGGTAGTTGAGGAATCTGAATTTCTGTTACTAATTGAGGAAGATGTGAATTGGGATAGCATTGAAGAACCATTAGCAACAATGACTTTAGAAGATGATAATGATGATGATGATGATGTTGTTGTTCTTGATGAGGAAGATGGTGAAAATGATGTTGTGTTGACAGATGCTAATACTCATGTATATTATGGTCCTGATGTAAATCCTTTTGAAGGATGGGAGTAGATCCTATGTAATTTGTTTTCTTTGTTTGTAATGAACAATTTTATATTGTGTTTTTTCTTTTTTCTTTTTTTCTTTTAGTTGATGTTAAAGTTTAAAACTATGAATTATTTGTTCTTAATTGAAGTAATGTTTTATGGTAAACATGAATTTTTGAGGTATTGTTTTATGGTAAATAGAGATTTTGTATATGTGTGTGTATATATGCATATATTAAATATATAAAATAGCGGTAAACCCGAAACGGTATATCAGTATTGACCGGTATCCGAAATATATCGTACTAGTGGCCAAACCGGTACGGCCTCCAGTATGGTATTGACATCCTTGGATCTGTCCACTTTGTGGATTTGGTAATAATTTCCACCCTATAGGTGATCCATCCACTTTGTGGATTTGGTAATAATTTCCACCCTATAGGTGGTTTGTCCACTTTTTGGACGTTGTTTTCTCTTGTTCATTTTTGAACTTTGTGAGAATCCAAGTAGAAAAACACGGTTGTGTCTGAATAATTCCTCTTTAAAAATAAAATACATTTTGTAGGGAAAAGTACCTGCCCCTTTGGGCTTAAAAAGGCACAAAACATTGTAGCAAAAATTGTCAAAGGAAAACTTGTAATTGTAACTAAAATTAAATAAACTGGGAAATTAGGAATCATCACTGTTCTTCATATTATCTCTACTGGTAGTATTTTCATAGATGCTCCATGTTCCATGGGTGCTACAACTTTAATCCGTCCAGCGTCTCAGGGTGGTAGGTGCCCCTCCTCTACCATGATGTGATCTTGTAAGGTCATTCCCAATTGGGGCCGAGCTTTCCTTGCAAAGGATCTCTAGTGGCGCCCATTACCTTCTGTAGTACATGATCACCGACCTAAAAGTCCCTATGCCTCACTTTGGAGTTGTAGTGTTTTGCCATGAGATTCTAATAACGCGCCAACCTCTGCTTTGCTGCCACTTTGACTTCGTCCACTAGGTCAAGCTGAAGGCATATGGCCTCTTCGTTCTTATCCTTGTCGTAGTTCTCCACCCGATAGCTTGTGAGTCCTACTTCTGCAGGAATGACAGCTTCACTTCCGTATACTAGTTGGAATGGTGTTTCTCCAGTGGGTGTTCTTGCTGTAGTCTGGTATGCCCATAGAACGCTTGGTAGTTCATCCTGCCAGATACCCTTTGCCCCCTCAAGCCAGGTCTTGATTATCTTGGGCAAGGATCGGTTCGTGATTTCAACTTGCCCATTAGCCTGTGGATGTGTGGGCGATGAATAGTGGTTCTTGATCCCTAGCTCCGAGCAGAAGTCTCTGAACGCACTGTTGTCGAATTGCTTACCGTTGTCAGAGACCAGCACTCTGGGTATCCCGTACTTGCATATGATATTTCTCCAAACAAAACTTCGGATGTTCTTCACCGTGATGGTGGCTAAGGCTTCTGCTTCTACCCACTTAGTGAAGTAGTCTATGCCAACTACCATGAACTTTAGCTGTCTGACCGCCATCAGGAACGGGCCCATGATATCTAGTTCCCATTGTGCAAACGGTCAGGGTACCGTCATAGGGGTCAGTTCTTTGGACGGTCGCCTGATGAAATTGCTGAACCTCTGACGCTTGTCACAAGACTTAACATAAGCTTACGCGTCGTTCAGCATTGTAGGCTAGTAATATCCTGCTCGGATCAACTTATGTACAAATGACCGTGCGCCCGAGTAGTTTCCGTAGATACCTTCATGGATTTCTCTCATTACGTAATTTGCTTCCTTGTGGCCTAAACACCTCAGGTATGGTCAAGAGAACCCTCTTTTATATAAGCCATCTTTTATCAGCACAAACCGTAATGCCTGAACCTTCAACTTTCTTGCAGTGTCCTTCTCGTCCAGTAACACACCAATTTTCAGATAGGATATCAATGGCGTAGTCCAATTGCATTTAGAGTCTACTTCCTGCATGCTCACTCTGTCATCGATAAGTGAGGAGAGTTGAACGAATAATAATACCTGTTCAGGGACAAGCATAAATTCGGCTGAGATAGCTTTTGCTAGATGGTCGGCACATTCGTTTTCTTCCCTTGGGATCTGAACGAATTTGACTTCGAGGTCACCGATTCGGTATTTTACTTCTTCTAGATACCTCTTCATTCTTTTGTTCTTACACTTGTAGTCACCATTGATCTAACTCGTTACCACCTGTGAGTCGTAATGTACGGCCATGTTTTCTGCACCTGCAGCCTTTACGAGGTCTAGCCCTGCCACCAAGGCTTCATATTCTGTCTCGTTGTTGGTTGTGGGGAAATCTAGTCGGATCATATACTGGATCTTATCTCCCTCCGAGGTTTGGATCACCACGCCAGCTCCTCTGGCTCGTCTATTTGAAGATCCGCCCATTCAAATATTCCATTGTCTCTTCTCCTCTGCCCCCTGGTCGTCCACGATGGTGAATTCGACGATAAAGTCAGCCACTACCTGCCCTTTCACAGTCGTTCACAGACGGTATTGTATGTCAAACTTGCTAAGCTCTATTGCCTACAAAGCCATTCTTCTTGCTGCCTTTGGACTACTCATAGCTTTTCTCAAGGGCTTGTCTGTCAAGACAACGATGGTATGCACTTGGAAGTATGGCTTAAGTCTTCGCGTTGCGATTATCAACACGAAAGCCAACTTCTCCATCTGAGGGTACCTTTCTTCTGCCCCTTGGAGTGCTTGGCTAGTAAAGTAGACTGGTTTTTGAGATCCATCTTCCTCTCTTACCAAAGCTGCACTTACAGCAGCTTATGAAATGGCTAAATATAGGTAAAGCTCTTTTCCTAGCTTGGATGGACTGAGCAATGATGGAGATGAAAGATATGCCTTTAAGTCATTAAATGCTATCTTGCATTCGTCCGTCCACTCGAATGATTTCTTTAGAGTGCAGAAGAAGGGTAAACACCTGTCCATCGCTCTTGAGACGAACCTGTTCAGGGCTGCGACTTTTTCGTTCAAACTCTGGACCTCTTTAACCATCCTTGGTGGCTCTAACTCCATTGTGGCCCGTACCTTCTTCAGGTTGACCTCCGTACCTCTTTGGGACACCATGAAGCCCAAGAATTTCCCCGCTGTCACTCTGAACGTGCACTTGTTCGGATTCAGCTTCATTTTGAACAATCGGAGTACGTCAAAGGTCTCCCTAAGGTTGTCTAGGTGATCAACTTCACGCAGACTCTTTACCGACATGTCGTCAACGTAAACTTGTACGTTCCTGCCAATCTGGTGTACAAACATCTTGTTCATTAACCATTGGTATGTTGCCCCAGCGTTTTTAAGTCCGAAAGGCATCATCTTGTAGCAAAATAATCCCTGGCTTGTAACAAAGGAGGTCTTCTCTTGATCAGATTCGTCCATCTTAATCTGATTGTAGCCCGAGAAAGTGTCCATGAAACTTAGAAGCTGGTGTCTCACAGTTGAATCTACCCAGTTATCTATCCGTGGGAGTGGGTAGCTGTCTTTAGAGCAAGCCTTGTTGAGGTCCATGAAATCTACGCACATCTTCCAGTTTTTGTTGGCCTTTTTAACCATGACGACGTTTGCCAACCAGTCGGGGTAATATACTTCTAGGATGAAATCTGCTTCTAGTAATTTTCGAACTTCCTCCGCTATGGCCTTGTTCCACTCCTGGGCGAACACTTGTTTCTTTTGTCGAATTGGAAGGAATGAGGGTGATACATTTAACTTGTGAACTATGATTGAGGGGTCAATTCTTGGCATGTCTTCATGACTCTAAGCAAACACGTCTTGGTTATCTCTGAGGAAAGTCGTGAGTGCTTGGCGTACCGGCCAACTAGCTAGTGTGCCAATTCTAGCCGTCTGCTCCGGCCGTGAGTTATCAAGGTTCACCTCTTCCAGTTCCTCCACTAGTTCTACTAGTGCTCGTTACTCTCTGACACACATCGTTTGCTGTTGATCTTCCATCTCTAACATGGCAATATAGCATTCCCGCGCTGCTACTTGATTTCCTCGCAGTTCTCCTACCCTGTAATCTGTTGGGAATTTAATCATCAAGTGGTATGTTGAAGTCACTGCCTTCTAGGAATTGAGAGTGGGCCGTCTGAGAATGGCATTGTAGGCGAACAAGCAGTCGACTACGAGAAACGTCACCTCTTTAGTGATCTACTGGGGATAGTCCCCTGCTGTCACAGATAGTGTGATTGCGCCCAAAGGGAACACCTTCGTCCATCTAAATCCCACGAGCGGGGCATTCGTTAGGGTTATCTGTTCCCTATCAATCCTCATCTGCTGGAATGCCGGGTAGTATAGGATGTCTGCTAAGCTGCTGTTGTCGACAAGGACCCGATGCAAGTTATAATCTCCTATTTGCAAACTGACCACAAGTGCGTCGTCATGCGGACGGTGAAGTTTCCGAGCATCATCTTCTGAAAATCCGATGACAGGGTTATTTATTCGCGGCATTTTAGGTACAAATCTTGTAAGTTGGACGCTATGAACCATTCTGAGGTAGGTTTTGCGGGCTTTCTTAGTAGATCCGGCAACGGTTATGCCTCCTACGATCATTCTTATATCCCTTATAAGTGGTCTAGGACGCTCGTTCTCCCGTCGTGGGGCCTACTCCTGGGGCGGATCGGTTCTTTCCTTGTTGACGAACCTTTATAGCTTCCCTTGTCTAATAAGGGCCTCTATCTGCTGTTTTAGATCATAGGAGTTGGCTGTGTCATGCCCGTGGTCACAGTGGAAAAGGCAATACTTGTCCCTTGGCCTCTTGTTGGGATCTGCCTTTAGCTTTCCAGGGAACGTCAATGCTCTTTCATCTTTGATCTGCATTAAGACTTGATCTATCGGGGCTGTTAATGGGGTGAAGCTCGTGAACATCCCAGTGGGGGGTCTAGAGCGTCTTTCATCTCGTTGATCTTCAGTTCTAGCCATCTTTCACCCCCTATCCTGTCGTATGTCCTCATGCCTTTCCCTCTTTCTAGGCTTCTCCTCGCGGGCCAGTAATGCATCTTCCGCGTTCATGTACTTGGTGGCTCTGTAGAGCACGTCCAACATGATTTTTAGGTCGTTCTTGTATAAAGAAAACAAGAACTTACCCTTCCGTAACCCATTAGTGAATGCCGCTACGAGTATCTTATCATCCGCTTCGTTAATTGAAAGGGCCTCCTTGTTGAAACAAGTAATGTAGGACCGCAACATCTATTCTTCTCGCTGCTTGATGCTCATTAAGCACGCAGTAGATCTCTTGTACCTATGTCCTCCAATAAAGTGCGAAGTGAACTGGGCGCTTAACTCCTTGAAAGTATTGATGGAGTTCGGCGTTAATCTACTGAACCAAATTCTCGCAGGTCCCTTCAGCGTCGTAGGAAAGGCCTTACACATGATCTCGTATGGTACTTCTTGAAGGTGCATCAGGGTCTTGAAAGTCTCTAGATGATCGAGGGGGTCCTTGACCCTATCGTAGCTTTCAATCTGGGGCATGCAAAATTTCTGTGGAAGGGGGGAGAAGTTGACAGATATGGTGAATGGTGAGTCGATTCTGTTTACTAGTTCATCAAGATCATTGGACACTCGTCCTTTGCGGGCATTCATCATGACCTCCATCTATTCCTTCATCGCCTGCATTTCTGCGACAATAGGTGGAGTGGCTGTATCCGTGAGAGATGGGAGGCTCATATTTTGCCGTTCTGGTCTACTTGGGGCGTTACTGCCCTCTAGCCTCTCTTGGTCCCTTCATTCGGCACTGGTACTTTCTTGGTTTTCCTCTTGAACATTGTGTCCTGCGTCCCTTTGGCATAACTGTTCCTCCAGATCATGGTTTTATTTTGTGAGACATTCCACTGTTGCCATGAGAGTTTGGACCTGCCTCTCCAATGCAGTGGATCACGGTGGCTCGTCTCCTTGAATGTTGTTGGTGGTAGCCATCGAGCGAGTGAGTACCATGCAACTCTTATGTCCTGGAAGCAATAGTGTGGCTAAACTTGACGATTCCCACAGACGGCGCCAACTGATGATGCTGTAAAAATCACCAGTGAGCCACACAGTCCTCACACACTCGAAATAGCACCTGTACGACAAAAAGAGAAGACCTAACAAAGAGCACCGGTGTGGTACCGGCCAAATACCCTCTGAAAGTCAAGTTAGAACTATTCTCACAACTCTAGAGTGCTAGAAAGGGTAAATTATGCGTACCTTCATTTGTGAGGGTATTGGAGTTTTTATAGTAGTTGAAGGTTGGCCTCTCTTCCTTGATGTAGAAGTTTTTTCCTTATAGGAATCCTCTTGAATAAAAGAAAGGAGAGGAGAAAAAAAAAAAAAAAAAAAAAAAAAACAAACAAACAAAAAGGGAGAGACACGGAGATGCGAAAAGAAAAAAGAAAGAAAGATAAATATATATATATATATATATATATTAAAAAAAAAAAAAAAAAAAAACAAACAAACAAAAAGGGAGAGACACGGAGATGCGAAAAGAAAAAAGAAAGAAAGATAAATATATATATATATATATATATATTAAAAGGAAGAGGAGAGATAATGAAATAAAATAATAGTTTTTTTTTTTTATATAACTTTAGAGCTACTGTAAAGTGCCAAAGATGGCACTTAACTATAGATTGGTTGCTAAATTTTTTAGCTTTAGCACCATTGATGTAGCTTGCGTTTTTGTATTTTGGTTGCAAAAATAACTTTTAAGCAATTTTAGCACCATTAATGTGGATGCTCTATCAAGAGTTATTGTGATGTTTGTGTGTCTAGATTTTTGTGCCAAGCTATTTCCAGTTCAACCAAGTGAGAAACTCTGTAAAACTACAACAATCACAAGGGTTGTTGTGAAGTTAATCATGTCATGGACAAAGAGATTTGTGCAAAAGAGAAGTATTTTACAAGATTAAATCTTTTTTTTTGAGAAGTAACAAGATCAAGTCTAATTGGGGATTGGAGCTAAGACTGGTATAACTCATTAGGTTCTATAGGGTAAGATTACATGTACTTGTAACCATTTTTTCTTAATTAGGGGATTCTTCAGGAGTGGTGACTTGAAATTCACCAATTGGGGTTTTGCTTGCAAGGATTTTCTCCATTGTGATTAAATTGTCGTGTCAAACTTACTTTCCACTACACTTACTTTAATTGGGTGATTTGTTTGTGCCTTAATTTGATTTATAGGTAATATTAACTAATTAATCAACTTGGGGAATTGAATTAGTTAATTCAGGTCAATTTATAACCCAACAAATGGTATAAAATATAAACAACATTAACGATGCCACTGATTCCACATACATGGCTAAGTGCATTTAGGTAAGAAGTGATGCAGTTATGACAATGTATGCGCTCAAAGGTATCAACATAAGTCCATAAAGGATTTGAAAGTTCTTTAAGCATGCTTGTAGGCACATGACTTTAATGACGATCTTAGTTGTGCCAGGTATGACCAACGTTTGTCCTTTCTAACGCAGCCATCCAAAGGACAATGTCACTAAGCACAAGGGTCGGTAACCCTAATATGAGCAACAAACTTGATCAAGACCACCCAAAAAAAAAAAAAAGTAATATTTTACAATAATAATATAATATTTAAAAAAAATTATTTTCGGTAATTTGTTTATTGAAATATTGCACCTTTCAAATAACATGCTATTATTTTTTTTTTTTTGAAAGGTAAATAACATGCTATTAGGAATCTCATATGAAAAAATTGAAATTAAAAAGAATATATATAGTTAAATCCTAAACTCCATGAAAAAATGGTAGAGTTTCAGTTAAAATCTATGATCTAAAGAGAATATAGAGTATTTTGCCCAAACCCAACGCAAGCTGAATCAGTGTCACCTCCCCCTATTGACAAGAAAGTGAAAGTCGGTCGATTTTTCGAACCAAAAAGCACGCCAAGTATTTTAGCCAGAAAGTAATCGAAGTTTCACACTTCACACTCAAAATTCCGCTATTAGACCAACTTGGTGGGCCGAATCGATGTAACATCAGCTTTGGTCCACGAGAAAATAATAATTAGGTCCACGCGCTATTCAAAATAAAGGCCCTCAGTCAAAAAATAAATAAACAAATAGCGATTCTAACTTTTAAGTGTCTGTTTAATAATAATTTTTAAATAATATTACAGTTTTTAGTATTTAAATAATAATAATACTTTTAACATGTATTTTTATAACACTCAAATACATATTTTTACAATATTAAAAACTGAATAACAATACTTAAACATTATTATCAAACAGGCCCTAAACATGCATATATATATTTATATATATTACAAAATTCTCTAAATACAAATAAATGATGATTGTGAGGGGTAGGAAAAACTAAAAAAAAGTAGTGAATAAATGTGAAATTAATGATTCACTTATCACACTAGCACACATTATCAAGTTGTGATAAATTTGGTGATCTAAGATGAACTAACATGTATTTACGTGGGTATTAAGCTATAAGTCTATAAATCCAATGGACAAGCATAACCTATAAACCCTTTTTCAAACTAAAAAATTTATGTATGACAGTTTTAAAGAGTGAGAAAATTTACTCTGGTGAATTGATATAAAAGTGATGGTTCACATATCACACTTGCACATATTATCAAGTTGTAATAAATTTGGTGATCCAAGATGAACTAACATGTATTTATGTGGATATTAAGCTATAAGTCTACAAATCCAATGGAAATTTTTATTTACAGTTCTATTTTGATGCTTAAAGGTGCAAGTTAACTTTACCGTTATAGTTAAAAGTGGAAGGAAAATTTTCATATCGGATGTCTTGTTTAACCGCAAAATAATCTTATAACATCGAGACCAAAATATAGTCTCTAGCACACCTTGAAAATCAAAATATGTTCTCGAGGTTAAAACAAACAAACAAAAGAAGAAGAAAAAAAAAGTGGCTTGAGATCAGTATGAACTAGTGAGAAAAAAAAAAAAGCTATTTGGGAATGGTTTATTTCCTATAGTAGCTTATTTGCATAATGTGTGACAGAAAGTTAAAAACTAATTTATTTTAAAAAATCTAAAAGTTAAATTATTTGAAATAAAATTGAAATAAAATATAGTATAGGAACAGCTAATAGTACACAAAATAAGTAAAAGGCACGCTTATAATCATTCTCCAAAATACACTTAATACCAAAGTTGTAATTCCTAGTTTAACCACATATCGATAAGAACATTAATAATTGTAATTTCCAAGTCATGTTAATTTATTTAAGTGGTGCAGTTATTTAAGTCATGATAAATAACATTTAATTTCTTGTTGTCAATTACTTATCTGAAAGGAGTAGACGAGTAGTGTATTGCTTTAAAAAATGAAAAAGAAGTGAAGTAGTGTAATTTTTTTTTGAGAATGAATAGTGTAATTTAGTTCTTCGATGTTTATATCACATTATTCGATACTTATAACACGTTATTCTTGTAACGCAAGTTTCTTCAAAGAGGACTTTTGACTACCCTTCGTAAGTTCCTTCAATTTCTTAGTTGTTAATTTGGTTTGTATTAATTTCATTACTATTATTATTGTGTTTTTCAATCTCTTCTTTTCATAAAGTCTTATTGATTGAGACATAATTGCACCCATCCAATGCACTCGCACACGTATTTATTCTTCGAGTTTGAAAAAATTGTGTAAATCAAGTCTGTAAGCAACTCTAAAGTCAATAGAAGCAGTCTCTTTCTCCTTTTGTTTTGGTCCTTAAGTATTTTATTTTCCTGGTTGAAGGGTCCCGGATTTAAGAACTTAATAATGATATTGAAATGATAAATTGGGCTAGTTGGGTGTGGATTAGTTGAACTTAACCCAGATCTTGACTTTTCCAACCGGAATCTAAAACATTGATATTGAAATTAATTCGCAATGAGGTTATCAGATTTTGACTTGTTCAACTCTCCCTGCATCTGCATGGAAGTTTAATCCATAGACATAGTCCTAGCTCATGCACATTATATAGGGAGTATGATATGAAGATCGATGCACAACCATTCAATATCTATATAGTTTCATTAACAATATATACATAACATAAGCTGCCTTTGAGGATCTCATTTTAAATCATGTCTTCTTTTGCTAATAATGTCATTTTGCTAGGGTTTATTGTTATCACATTTCTACCTTGTTCTTGGGGTCAATGCAGCAAAGAACAGAAGAGAGCTCTCTTGGAGATCAGAAGCTCCACAAATGGTTCAGTTTTCGCGGATTGGGATGGAAGAGACTGTTGTAACGCACCTGGAATCATTTGTGGTGCTATTGATGGGGGAGTTTCATTGATTGATTTGCTACCTGACAATAATGCACCATCAAGTACATGGTATCCAAATGTAACCCTGTTCACCATATTCGATGAACTGGAAGAACTGAGACTTGATGGCATGAACATTGGAGGAGAACTTAAACGTGAGAACTTCAACTCGATTTCTCCATGATTTACTTTATGCTTCTTATATAAGTTTAGGTTTTTTTTATTAACTTTTTTGATAGTTAAAAAAAATTAAATGTATATACTATATTCTCTTCGTCTCAAATTTGTTGGTCTTGTTTAGAAAACTCAATTTTTTAAGGGAATGTCAATTATTTTCAATTTTCATTACGACTTGATATTATATATTTTATTGACTTATAAAATAAAATAAAATAAAAAGATATCATATTTCATTGTCAAAAATTTCAATTTTAATTTTAGGCAAAACTGAGTGTACTAAATTGCTTGGGAGAAATATTTACTCGCTCCTACCATTTTAATTCTATGCCTTCCGATTATATACGAAAAATCACAATAAGACCTCACATCTCAACTTACTTTGTTGCAGCCTTTTGTGAACTAAAGCGATTAAAAAGTCTAAGCTTTTTGGATCTTGGGAATAATGCAATGGAAGGCACTATTCATCCTTGTCTTGGGAGGATTGAAAAGCTTGAACAACTTGTTCTATCCAACAATCGCTTTCATGATATTACAGATAAAGGTAAAAGTTAATCGAAATAGTAATAGTATTAAAAAGTGCAGTGGTCTCATGAATAGTAACAAAAATAAGCTGAATAGTAAAATAAATAGGCAAAAATAATTTTTGCCAAATACACACTATATTTCATTGTCAAAAATTTCAATTTTAATTTTAGGCAAAACTGAGAGTATTAAATTGCTTGGGAGAAATATTTACTAGCACCCATGTGTTTAGGGAGGCGAATAAATGCTCTAACAACCTAGCTAGCTAGAGCTGGTTGCTCCTTTTCTGGAACTTTTGTGGTGTTTGATGCACCACCTAATGATGATTTATGTAATATTTTAAATGCGGATGCTGCTGGTTTGTACTTCTTAAGGCTTTCAGCGAACATTACCTTTTATGACTAGTTAATTTAAATGCAATGCCCTTTTAACCAAATATATATATATATATATATATATATATATATTTACTCGCTCCTACCTTTTAATTCTATGCCTTCTAAGAGTGCGTTTGGGAAGCGCGTTTTGCGCTTCCCAGACGCACGTTTATGTTTCACAATTTTTTTTTTTTTTTTTTTTCAAGCAGTAATTTTTTGACTTTTCTTGTGTGAACAGTGTTTTTATGTACTGTTTATGGGTCTCACAAAATACACTTTTCAACAACTTTTTCATTAAAAATGGGTCTCACGATACTATTCACACATTTAAAAATTATTTTGCTACAGTGTTTTTCAGTTTTCAGTTTCAGTTTTCAGTTTTCAGCTGTATCCAAACGGACCCTAATTATATACGAAAAATCACAATAAGACCTCACATCTCAACTTACTTTGTTGCAGCCTTTTGTGAATTGAAGCGGTTAAAAAGTCTAATTGTGTTGGATCTTGGGAATAATTCAATGGAAGGCACTATTCATCCTTGTCTTGGGAGGATTGAAAAGCTTGAACAACTTGTTCTATCAAACAATCGCTTTCATGGTACTACAGATAAAGGTAAGAGTTAGCTGAAATAGTACTAAAAAGTGCAGTGAACTCATGAATAGTAGTAAAAATAAATTGAATAATAAAATAAATAGGCAAAAAATAATTTTTACCAAATACATACTATATTTCATTCTCAACAATTTCAATTTTAATTTTAGGCAAACTGAGCTTACTAAATTGCTTGGGAGAAATATTTACTCGCTCCTAACGTTTTAATTCTATGCCTTCTGATTATATATGAAAAATCACAATAATAAGAGCACCCACAGTAGGTGTGGTAAATGTACCAAATGCCAAATATTTGGCACATTTACCACACCAAACTCAAAAAACACCAAATATCAGATGTGCTAAATCCCATCATTTTTACAACATGTGAACAGTACCGTTGCAAATTTGCAACGATTCGGAATGGTGTGGTATAAGTTTTAATCATTTTTTATTCTTTTTCTTTCTCCTCTCTCTTCACTTTTCTTCCTTAGACATCACGCTCACGCCTCTTCATTCTTTTCTTCTTTCACTCTTTTTTCTTCTCAATCTTGTTGTTTTTCTCTCTTTCTCAGACATCACCCTTAGTTTTTTCTTCTCACCCTTTTCTTCTTTCACTACGATCTGTCGCTGTGGTTTTTTTTTTTTTGATACCCGATTCGGCAGTGGATGGGTTGAGATGGTGATTGGCGGATCATTGGTGGTGGGTTGCGATGGTCAGATTCAGTGGTGGGTGGGTCGGCTAGTGATGGGTGAATCGGTGGTGGTGGGTTCTGTTGTGCGAAATCGGTGAATGGGTTCCCAATCGGTGAATCGGTGGTGCGAAATTGATGAATGGGTTCCGAATCGGCGAAATCGGTGGTGTGAAATCGGTGAATGGGTTCCGAATTTTGCGAAATTGGTGGTGCAAAATCGGTAAATCGGTGAATGGGTTGTGGCCGCAACAATTTTTCTGGTGTTGTGGGTGGGTGGGTTGTGGGTTCTGTTGTTTTTCTAGTGGTTGTGGCCGCAAAATTTTTTCTGGTTGTGGTTTTTTTTTTTTTTTTTTTTTTTTTTTTTTTTATAAATTTTATAAGGTGGTGTTGGTGGATGTGGGTTTATGCCGGTGGTGGTTGTCAGCGTTGTTGCAGTGGAGGTGGTTGTGCCGTTGTTGTTGATGATGATGATCGGGTTTGTGTTTGGGTTGATCGGGTTGGCTGATTTTGGTTGATCGGGTTTTGATTGTAGTGTTTGTTTGAGTGTTTTTTTTTTTTTTTTTTTGGTGGGGGTAGCAGTGGCTGATATTGGTGGTCGGTGGTTGATCTGTGGGGTGGCCGGTGGTTGTGGGCTGTGGCGGTTGATCTGCCATGTGGGTTGTTGATGTTGCTGTTGTTGATGATAATATGAGGGGGGAATAATATATTATTTCAATGTGTAGTAAATATTATTTTAATATATAGAATTAAATTATAAAACATCTGATAAATGAGATGTTGTAAAATGATGTGGTAAAATAATAAAGTAAGCATTTGATGTTGTAAAATGGCATAATTTATACACCAGCTGTTACGGATGCTCTAAGACCTCACATCTCAACTTACTTTGTTGCAGCTTTTTGTGAACTGAAGCGATTAAAAAGTCTAAGCATGTTGGATCTTGGGAATAATTCAATGGAAGGCACTATTCATCCTTGTCTTGGGAGTATTGAAAAGCTTGAACAACTTTATCTATCGGATAATCGCTTTAATGGTACTATAGATAAAGGTAAAAGTTAACTGAAATAATACAATAGGATTTATAAATAGTACTAAAAAATATAGTGAAACCTATAATAGTAGCAAAAAAAAGCTGAATAATAAAATAAGTTAGCAAATAATTTTTGCCAAACACACATTATATTCATTGTCAAAAATTTCAATTTTAATATTAGGCAAAACTGAGTGTACTAACTTGCTTGGGAGAAATATTGTCAATCTCCTACCATTTTAATTCTATGCCTTCTGATTATATACGAAAAATCACAATAAAACCTCTCATCTCAACTTACTTTGTTGCAGCCTTTTGTGAACCGAAGCGATTTAAAAGTCTAAGCTTTTTGGATCTTGGGAATAATTTAATGGAAGGCATTATTCATCCTTGTCTTGGGAGGATTGAAAAGCTTAAACAACTTGTTCTATCGGGTAATCGCTTTCATGGTAATGTACCTCCACTATTATTGTCTAACCAAAGCAAGATTGAGTTGTTGGATGTTTCTAGTAATCAATTAGAAGGGGTATTGTCATTTTCAATTTTTGCCAACGTTACTGGTCTCAAATACATTGATCTTTCCAACAACTACTTGGAGGTTGAAACCGAATCCCCCTCGTGGGTCCCGACCTTTTCTCTATCTAAGCTGAACTTAGCAAATTGCAACCTCAACAAGAAGAATGGTCACGTTGTGCCCAGCTTCATCTCCACCCAACTTGCCTTGAATTGGCTAGACTTGTCTCACAACCCAATAGAGGGAGGCATACGCCGCATACCCTGTCAGCTGTTGTTCAACACAAGTATCCAAGGTTTATTCTTGAGAAGCAACAAACTCACGGGTTCTTTTCTTGATTGCAATGCTAAAAATCAAACTTCATCAATTGTATCATTTGACTTATCTGATAATCAAGTCAGAGGCCCTCTTCCTAAAAATATTGGGCATCTTCTTCCACTGTTAGAGCATTGTAACATGTCCTCAAATGCATTAGAAGGCAACATCCCTTGGACCTTGGGTAATTTGTCTCTTGTAATATTGGATCTTTCCAATAACATGCTCACAGGAACAATACCACAAAGTTTGACCAAAAATGGTAGCGCACACTCATTGGTCTATCTAAATCTATCAAACAATAAATTGCAAGGAAAAATGCTCCCAAGGGACTCTATCATGCCAAGTTTGGAGTGCTTACAACTTAGTGGTAATCGCTTTGAAGGAGTCATCTCACCCACAATATCAAACAGCCCCTCCCTGGTAATCCTAGACGTTAGTCACAATTACTTGTCTGGAAATATTCCCAGGTGGTTGTATAGCCATCCTAGCTTGGTAGCAGTTCGTTTAAAAGGAAATCGCTTTGAAGGTCACCTACTACGAAGAATGTGTCAGATGAGAATTTTGCAAGTTTTGGATATCTCTTTCAATCATATTTCAGGACGTATTCCCTCCTGCATTAATAACATTACATTCTGGAAGAAGAGTTCTCCAAGTCCTACTGGCTCAAACTATTTCACACAGGGGGGTCGATTGAGGTACCTTATAAGTATATCCAACTTTGATTTTAAACTTGGAACGTACTTTCAAATTAAGAATATGGAATATACTTTCAATGGTATCCCACTCTCATTGATGACAGGAATCGACATGTCATCTAACCAACTAACAGGTAGCATTCCTTCTGAAATGGGAGAATTGTCACAACTTAAGTCCTTGAACTTGTCAAATAATTTTCTAACAGGTTCCATTCCCATTTCTTTTCGAAACTTGAAAAACGTGGAAAGTTTGGATCTCTCTCACAACAAGTTGAGTGGGAAAATCCCTTCTGAGTTGGTTGAACTCACTTCTCTGTCGGTATTTAGTGTTGCCTACAACAATCTTTCAGGAAGAATCCCATTTGAGCAGCAATTTTCAACATTCAACATGAAATGCTATGATGGCAATCCTGATCTTTGCGGAGGCCCTCTGCCAAGAAACTGCTCAACCCCAAACCAACCGGATCCTGCACATAAGAGGGATCAAAAGGACCAGAAAGAAGGGAGTAGAGTAATTGATAGCCCTTTCTTCTTTTATGCATTTGTTGCCGTCTCTTATGCATTTGGGTTTTGGGTTTTCTTTGGGATCCTAATCATTAAAAAGAACTGGAGGATGAACTATTTTAGAGCTGTGGACAGATATGTTGAGTCATTTTTGGAAATGCTTTCCAAGTATTGGTGATATACTGTCATATTTGTCGTGGAAACAGTATTATGTGAGATTTGTATTTCAAAGCAATCCTTGTTTTCTTCATAGAATTTGTAGCATTGAGTGGTTCTAAGTACAAGGTTGCAGCTTTTTGCTGCCTGTGATATTTGTGTTGTATTTTGTTATACTTGATTAGTAAATTGCCCGTTACACAATAATTTTATGATATTTTATATAAGATGGTTTGGAGAATGTTATACGTATATTACAATGAATAAAAAAACTAAATTAGAGTAGAAACATATACATTTTGAGTAATTAAAAATTAATTTTGTAGTTTCACTGCACATTTATAGCTTTTTCAAAATAAGAATTTTTTCTTTTTTTTTTAATCATGAAACAAAAAATATATGCAAAAGAGTAATAAGACAATGAAAATCAACTAATCTATATTGTGTTCACATATTACATACCATAAAATGAAAGAATGCTGTAATATTATTAAAACTAAGAAGCCAAATCAGTGGTGATTACAACATTAAGAAGAGGAGGAACACTCTCATCCACACCGCTAAATTACTAACATGTCTAGCAAAATTATGAGCGTCTAACAAATACTATTTTTTTAGTTTCAACAGTGAGCAATATAATTTCAGTATCTCTTAACATGAGATACAATAAAAACAACAAAAGATTCTACTATAACGTTCGCAACCTCAATCAAATGACCAAAACAAGCAAAAGAAGTTTCATCACTACTCTAAGAATTGATAGCTCTCTCAAAGTCACCTTCAAGGATAATGGAAGAAAAACCCACTTCTTGGGCAAAACTTAAAGCTCTTACTGTAGCCAGAGCTTCAACTCCATTAACTTAGCGTAATTTGTTTGTATACACTCTATGTTCATTTTTAACATTTTAATAAAATATTATTTATTTGGGTCATACATGATACTCATTAAATGAGATAGTATTTTGGGATTCAACTTCAATTGTATTACATGTCATTTGAAATTAAAAGAATGAAAAAAAATTTTGGAATTCAAGATTGTATATTTGTTAAGATTAATATGATTTAGGATATGAATGTTGGATACAAGCAAAATTTACCTAAAACAAGGAAAAACTGACTTGATTACTTACCGGGGAGTATTAGATTTAATGAAGTATGCAAATGATACAAAGTGGATAAAATAGATGAACTTCTTCAGATTTGCCAGTGAAGTTCATTGGAATTTGATGACAATAATATTGGAAGGGCGAGGGCAAGTTAGGTTGAGGGCAAGGGAGCTTAGGGAGGCTGACTAGTCCTTGTGAGAGGTAGAAGGGCTCTAGAGTTTTCTATGAGCAAGTAGAATTATCAGTTTATATTTGATTTTTAGAGCATTTATAATTATATATGATTTATTTATGCTCTAACATTAAACATTTGATTTATTTATTATTTTGCATATATTACAAGTTTTCTCCAACGATCATCCTTTTCAATAGTAAGCCCATAATAAGTGTGGCCTTCTTTTGCATCCCAATACAAAGTGACCACTTTACATTGACCGAGTACTTCTCCAAAAAAAAATTGACCTAGTAATTTATAGTAAGATTATTATACACCTTATTATATATAATATACTCACTATTATGTGGGTTAAGTTCAATTGGTAAAATCTCTTATTGTTAAATAAGAGATCTGAAATTTGATAAATATAAAAAAATAAAAAATAAAAAGTCATAGGTTGAAACTATCTTTTTTTTTAATCACATGGGTTGAAATCAAAACACAATTTCAGTTTCGCAATATTAACTGATAACAAGAGTGCAACAAGATTTTCCATTATAATAAAGGACCGCAAGAAGGTACCTTTTATGCAGATGAGGAAGGCCAAGTGTTTGGGGGGTCAAGGTATCTGGTGTGTTCACTATTGAATTTCACCTTTGGTTCATTGTAAACAGCTATGTAGGTGGCCTGCCCGTGATGTGTTTCAATACAAACTTGATTATGAATTAGCCAATACCATTCCTTGCACTCTCACTCTTTGCGCACAAGATAACCAGCTCAGAATTTCAGTAATGACATCTTTTGGAAGTGCTTTTGGTTCTGGTTATGCTATGGCAGGAACCAAAATTTTCTTGTGTTTCTTTTCTTGATGGGACTCCTCAATGGATCCTTTTTTTTAATGCTTGTAGATCATGTAAATATGATTTGTATCCATGGAAGTAGACATTCCCACAATCCAAGCGTGAGATAGCTCAAATTCTTTCTCAAAAGGTCAGTTTTATTCCAATGTATTTCAACATTTAAAATAGCAGCGTTTTATGTAAATTATTAATTGTTGAACATATTATGCTCTTTAACGTTAATGTTAATGTTTATCATTACTATGTTTATATATAGTTTTTTTTTTTTTTTTATACAAAATAGAAATTCAACTCTAACTTAATCTAAATGTATATGTGTATGAAACTCCCTCCTAGAGACTTGAACCTCGACCCTTACCTCTCATACCCCACAAGCACTTATACTTGTAGAGTGACCATCATACTAAGGGTGCACGGTGGTTGTTTATATAGTAAAATACACTATTTAGAGTGAAATCCTCACTCTTTCACTAATTAGAATTTGATACATTTGTTAATAGAAGAAATGAACTACATAATGATGATTTTGATTTTGGATTCCTTGCCAATGTGTTTTTTTTTGGGGGGGTGGGGGGGGGGGGAATGCCTCATACATCTTAGCACTATATTTGTTGAATTAGTTGTTTTTTTTTTGTTTTTTTAAATTATTAATTGTTTAATTTAGTGTTTTCTTTCATATGCATATGTTTTGTTTATGTTTATTTATATTTATATAGTAAAATTTACCATTTAGAGTCAAATACTCACTCTATCAATAAGTGGAATTTGATATTTTATCAATAGAAGCGATGAAATACATATTATTGATTTCTTGACAATGTGTTTGGGGGAAAAAAAAAAAACAATGCTTCATACATCATAGCCCTATAAAGGATTTTAAAAAGTTAGAAATGTGACTCATTACTAATTGGATGCAAGTTGTAAAAACAGATTAAGGAGGTACAAAAATCCATCCTAAGTTTAGAATGAATATGTCAAAGTGTTCTAAAAGTTGTGGACACCCACATTATAAAAAAAGAAAAATGAAACTTGATATTGATAGACTATTTTCAATTTAGCAGAAATGAAAAAGTAAAAAATTGTAAATGAGAATTATATATTTCCATGTTCGTTAAAGGTTAAAAAAATTTGAAAGTGGGTCAACTATCATTTTTTTTTTTTTTTACGTAAATATTAGATTTTGAATTTCTTAATAATATACTTGATTGCTCAAATCCCTTAATTTACTCGAACCAATTAATTCCTTGACTTTTTTCTTCAATTTTGGAAAAGAAAATCATACTTTCCAACATGTATAAATGTAATAGTTTTGAGGCACATAAAAGACACATTATAAATCACCATTTAATTATTTACTTGTTTTGTTGGTATTTTCTGTAACCAGTTTAAATATGGTTTTGCCTTGTAAATGATAACAAAACCATATTGGTATCTAAGGCGAAAAGTCATTAGTGGTTAAAGCTATCATGCACCAATAAATTATGTTACGCTATAGAAATTTTAATAGAGCACGTGCAGTCTATAGGCTTAGCAATGGTTCCTGCCATAGTCACATCTGAGATATTTCGGCATACTGATTTCATATTACTTTTCCATGCACCATAATAAGATGTCAAAGATGTGTATCATACCCAATCCTTGCACGCATGGTTGCCTATTGGAAATTGTTATCTCAAACCCAAGAGGGTTTTATTCAAAAACAAAAAATCTTTAGGAATTGAGAATTGGAAAATTTGCTCAAATCAATTTTTATGGTCATTTTATTTTAAGAATTATTAACTCCAATCTTAATTAAGAAATTAGGAATCTCAAAGAATTAGTCATATTGGAATTTGAAAGAATTAGAATCCCTATTTTATTTAAAATAATTTTTGGAGTCAATGACTCCATTGAAATGTGGCGGAGTCGAGGACTCCGTTAACTTGGTAAAGTCAAGGACTCCATTAAAATATGGTAGAGTCAAGAACTCCATTAGTTTGGTAGAGTCATGAACTCTATTAAAATGTGGTAGAGTCAAGGACTCCATTAATTTGATAGAGTCGAAAACTCCAATAAAATATAGTAGAGTTAATGAGTCCATTGATGAATTTGATTTGATAGGGTTGAGGACTTTAGTTGAGAAAACATTGAACCAAAACTTAAGAGAATTTTTATTTGGTAATTTTTAAATAGGATTTAAAAGTCAGGAACTCATATCTAAAACTTCATGTATGGAGTTAGAAACTCTTCATGAAACCCAACCCTATTTGTTTTATCGAACAAAAATTCTGATTTGAAGAAGAGGGAGAAGGAGAGATTTAGAGAAGAAAAGGACTGATAAAATCCCAACATAATGTTGATGCTATGTGTTCCTCCTCTGTTTGTTGCTGTCTTAGACTGTGTTTCTTCTTCTTTTTTTCTCTCTGTGTTTTGCTGTGCTTTTTTTCTTTTGTGCGTGCTTTCTTCCTCTTGAAACTTGCTGAAGCTTCTTTAATTTATAGAGGAATTGAGAAACCGTTTCCCTTTTTTTTTCTCTTAACTGATCAATGTCCCACTATTTTAACTTTTCAGGTAGCTGGCAGGCTACTCTACTTCTTTTGAGGTGTGGGGTTTTATAGGTATATTGCTTTTTTTTTTTTTTTTCTTTTGGACTCATGTGATCTTTGTTTTTTCTTTTTTCTTTTTTAATATATGTCAATCCTCTTATTTTTAGGTGATGTGTTGCAAGTGCATGTGCAACTAACCATTTTCATGTTGCGTTCTTTCCTTCCATTTTTTTATTGTGCTGGTACGTGTGGCCAGAGACATTTTACTTAACCACACGGATTCACATCCCGTGCAATACCTAGGGTATTGCACGGGGTGCAATAGCTTTAGGTATTGCACGGGGTGCAATAGCTTTAATATCAGCCATGGATTAAATCTAATACTCAGAAAATTGACACGTTATATCCCCAGGCTGGCAATCCGCGTGCTTCAATTTCTCTCCTATCTCTTCTCTTCTCAGTTCAGTAGTTCAGCTTTCCCAAATTTGAATTTCTCCTAGCTCTCTCTCTTCTCATTGCACCCACACCACTGCCGTTGGCGGTGCTTATTACTGGTATCACCACCACTGGTGGCTACCGGGTCTCCCCTCCCTTCCTCTCAAATTTATTTTCTCTTTTATTTTTCTTTTTGTTTCAGTTTTAATTATTTTGATGACTAGAGCTGTATGATTTTGTTTGGGTTTGAAAAATGAGGGTTTTGGGTATGGCTGAATGTGCTGTGATTGAATATCTGTTGGAGGTGAGCTTGTGTGTGTGTGTTGTGGTTATAGCTTCGGTTTGGATTTTTGGGTTTCAAACGAACGGTGGTTGGATGGGTGTTTGCACTTTACAGACTTGGGTTGATGTCAAAATGGGTTTTGATATAAGTCATGTTGTGCGTAGTTATTGAGTGAGTGAAATTTGTTATTGCCTTGCTTCTATATTGTTGCTGTTGCTGTGGCCTTTGAGTCCTCTGTTATTGTAGCTGAAGGTGCTCTGTTATTGTTGCTGAAGGTGTTTGTTGAAATGCTTCATAGATTTTTAGCTTATCTCTTTGTATTCTACCCTCTTTTTTCTTTTCTTTTTGGATTTTTATGTTAATGTGATGCTAAAACTGTGATGTTATGTGTATGGAAATTGGATTTTCAAGTTAGTGTGTTATCGTTGAGAACTTATCTCAGGCAGACAGTAGACAAATTATTCTCATAAAAGCTATGATTTTGTATTCAAAATAGCACAAAAATGAAAAACTATTTATTTTTTAACTGCATTAAGTGGTCTGCTGGCTGCCCTAAGCTGTTTTAGCATTGGATTTGGATCTATTGGATTTGACATTTAGGAAATGTTGATACCAAATCTATGATTTCCCCTTTTTTTCTCTGTTCTTGATTTATTTGCCTAAGATCATACATTTCTTACTCCTTTTAGCTTCTTTTACTGATATAGAGCTATGATTCTTAGCTTGATACTAATTTCTCAGTTTGAAATTTGTCACAATGGATTAGTTTTCTCATTCCCTATATTTCTATTGTGGTTTGAATTGTGAAATGCACTGAAGGTGTTTGTGAAAATATTTGTTAGAAACTTTGAAGTGATGTTAAGATAATTTATTTGTATGTTGTGCAGTCTTGAGGGAGATTCGTCATGTTGAGAAATGCGCCAAGCTATTCTTTAATTTATTCATCTTGTGTAATGAAAAAATCACAACAAATTGAAGTTTCGAATGGACTTGTCTCAGCCATGGCATCATTTAGGAGATTCATCTTTTGCCTTCCATTGTTGCCATTGTATAATCGAATTGCTGTGCAAGTTGTATTTTCATGTAGTAACTGATTTTTTGTGTTGATGAATAGATGAAATGTAAACAAATTTGTTTGCAAATAACATGTTGTGATGGAGTTCTATTATTAGCTTTTTAGGTCTTAATGCATTCCAATTTTTTATCTAGTCTAAATAGTCATTCTTGCTGGAGAGACCAACAGTTCTTTGTGTTTGAATATGCTTGGAACAAGTACTAAAAATTGGAGGATGACTTAAAAACACAAATTATATAAATTATTCATAGCCTCATTACAGCTCTTCACCAAAAAGCCAATCTATATGATGAAATTTCTTGGAAATACTATTATTGCTCTATTCTGTCAAATTACAACTTCTTCTTAATATATTCTCTTGAAAACAAGAATTACATAACAAGAGTCTTCAAGGATGTTTGGCATATTTTAAAATCAATGGATCCAAGATAGAAGAAAACCACCCAAAAAAAAAAAAAAGGCTCGATCCAAAAAATGAACTAAATTGTATTAAATTATATTCTTTAATTACAAGGCAATAATAACATGATACAATAGACAATTTGTTTTCTACCATCAAATTACCTAATTCCCATGTAATAACCAAAAAAAAATGTTTTGCACTTCAAGATCAAATGCTTCAAGCCTTCAACAATCTTATACGCCTACTTAATTGTAAATAAAAAATTGTGTCATTCAATTGTGAAAAAAAAAAAAAAAAAATCACATGCACTCGTTTAGTTCCACACTTGGGGTGTCTCTTGCTTCTTGACTATATGTGTACATTCCATCTGAAGCTTGCAATTTTCAATCGGCCCTACAGATTTCTTCTTGTTGTTTCAAGTATTGGCACAAAGGTTATCAAAACCTGAGCTAGAGAAGTGGGCAGCAGTATCATGGGGGAGTTGGAATGCACGTAGTAAGTTTTATTTTGAGAAGATTCAAGCCCATCCCAAAGCCATTCTGGATGGGGCTGTTGTTTTCTTGCATGAATACCAGAACCTTGTGGCTACACAAAGAAATTCTTGCATGAATAACAGTGCATTTTTTTTATAAACAGATGCATGACTACATAGCAATTAGTTGTAACTGTAATCAGTTAAACTTCGAGGTTCTAAGTATAATTCTTCAACTATCAAGAGAAAAGAATAACATGTTTTCTCATGATGAAACTAAATTAGTTCAATGCCCAACAAATAACTATACAAATTAAAACAAAAAGCAATGAGAACCAGTATCACTATCAAACTACAATTGTTAATCTTTTGCAATTAAAATGACATCTAACTAGGTATAATATAAATTACAGAATTTCAATCTCTAATGTTTTATTTCATCAATCAATTAAATCAAAAACCTTATAGTTCAAAATCCAAAGAAAAAAAAACCACTCTCTTAACAGCTGAAATAACATCCCCATTCAATGTAGTAAACAATGGTGAAAAACAGAGCTACATTACACAACTATAATTTTATTTTATTTTATAAAAAAAAAAAAAAAATTCTCTATAGCCAGCATCATAACTTAAAACAATTATATTCTAAACAATTACATAACAAATTACCAAAACACACATAACGTAATAACGAAGAACAAAATCGCAAACATCAGGATGATCGACATATTATCAAACAAAAATAGCCAGGTAAATAATACAATAAAACATAAGAGCATCCACAACAGTGGAGCTAAATATTTAGCTATTTAACTCCACCAAAAATTACTTTATCTATTTTACCTACACATATGCTGCAGCAATGGATCTATTTTAGCTTTCAACACAATAAAATAATATAAACATTATAATAAAATATTATAACCACTACAATAAAATAATATATTCCACTACCCAAAAAAACATCTAGAGCACCAACCACAACCACCTCTACCATCAACCACAGCCACAACCACTACCACCACCACCACCACCATCAGTCCACAGCAGGGGAAAAAAAAAAAAAACCCCCAAATCTCCAATCTTTTTTCTCAGCCACGGCCACAACCACCACCAATACCTCCAGCACCAGCAGTCCACAGTAGAAAAAAAAAAAAAAAAAAAGAAGGAGAGAGAGAACTGTAAAAGGGTAATTATAGGTATATATTGTACTAGAAATTTAAATCAGACATTGTAAACTAAACAAATGTGTATAATGTTTTACACATTTTAGTCTACAATGTAAATTAAGAGTTTTCCTAAAATATTATCCTTTTGAGTTCTTGCTCTGACGATGTAGACCAAGTGACCAAATTACTCACGACTTTTCTCTCTTCTCTATCACTCTATCACAAATTTCTACTTTGATCCTGATTGTGTCTGTCTCAGGATGATTAAGTAGGTTGATGCTCCTATGACTCTAGGACTGAGCAAGTGTTTGGGGTTAGTTGTGATTCGGTGGTCTGAGGTGAGGAGATTGGGGGCGATGTAAAACTTAGGGTATGTTTGGTAAACTGTAATAGGCATTGTAATATAATAGTTATTCCTATAGTTTAAAAATTCTTTAGTTTGATTATATTTTTATTATAAGAAATAGTCATTCCTTATGAATAGTTATTCTTTAAAATGAGGAATAACTATTCCTCTTTAAAGGATTGTATTAGCTATTCCTTAGTAAATGCAATTATTTCAAAACTTAATATATTTCCAAATAAACAAATTTTTCATATACATATAACAATTATAAAGATAAAAAATCATAAAAAATAACATATATCTCTTTTAAATTTAAAAATTAACAATTTTTAAGGAGATATAATTGTATGAGTAAGATATTTCCTAAAATAAATATTAAGTTTTATTCTAATGTTATAACTCATAACCAAACTTATGAATAAGTTTAGTTATTATATTATAATACATTTTATTCCTAATAATAAATATTACAATTCATGTCGTAATCTTCATTCAGTGTACCAAACGTACGTTTAGATTTTCTATGAAGTGATTTGGTGTCTAGGCTTGGGATGTTTTAGTAGTGTGGCCTGGGCTCATAACCAAACTTATGAATAAGTTTAGTTATTATATTACAATACATTTTATTTCTAATAATAAATATTACAATTCATGTCGTAATCTTCATTCAGTGTACCAAACGTACGTTTAGATTTTCTATGAAGTGATTTGGTGTCTAGGCTTGGGATGTTTTAGTAGTGTGGCCTGGGCTCAACATGTATCTGTCTGAGAAGTTGGGTTTTGCGTTGGGCTTGGGTTTTAGGCCCACTTGGAGGGGTGTTGGACGAATGAAATTACTCAGGCCCAAGTTCTGAGTACTTCTTGAAGGGCCCTCGTGTACGTCTGTCTCGATGGGCCTTGACTGTGGGACGCCCTCATGTCAATTTAGTTTCATACTTGCATTGAACATTCATCACGCGCCTATATCACCCCAAAAAAATAAAAAATTCACACTCCAGCCAGTGAAGGCTTCCAAACTCCACGTTGACTTCCGAACCAATCACAAGAATTCACACCCCAAGCCCCTTTTGCACGAAGCCTAATTTCGATAATTTCAGATTTCACTAATCATGGGTCAAGAATAAATCTAATAACCAAAACTATAAACAATCAAACGGCCAGAACTCCTCCTCCTCCTTATCTTATATTCCACACCCTCGTTTTCATCGTACTTTTAAACCCCTTTTTAGCCTTTCTCATCTTTGACGCATCGTCAAATACACTCTCACAGATTCCCAAAACCCAGCCTTCCCCAAAACCCTAAATTTTTATTTCTCTCTAATGGCTCCGAAACGCCCATCTCATCTGGACGATCCACCAGCTGCTTCGTCTTCTGAAGAAGAAGAAACTTCCTCTGAAGATGAAGAAGATGAAGAAGAAGATGAAGAAGGAGAAAGTTCATCTGAAGAAGAAGAACACCAAGCTGAAGCAGCTAAAATTGATTCGTTACCATCCACTCCAGTGAAACCCCAACCCAAAAAACCTGACCCTCCTGCTCCAATCTCAAATTCCAAGCCCCAAACCCATTCTTCTTCGTCCGGGTCGGAATCGGAGTCCGAAACCGAATCCGGATCCACACCCGACCCGAATGTCAAACCCTTAGCCTCCAAACCCATGGAGCCCGACCCGACTCCGGTGAAGGCCACGAAACCCAGATCCAAGCCTTCCTCCACGAGATCCTCCGCCACCACCAAGAAGCGTCCGAACGGCGAAGCCGAAGCCACGCCGTCGAAGCGGGTCAAGAAGAAGGACCCGGAACCGAAGTCCCAAGACGTCGTCGTTTCGCCCTCGGAGGACTCGAAGAAAGGCGGCGGCGGGGACGAGAAGAAGCTATTCCAGAGGCTGTGGAGCGACGAAAACGAAATCGAATTGCTGAAAGGGATGTTGGACTACACCGCCTTGCGCGGCGCGGATCCCGCCGCAGATGCCGCCGCGTTTTTCGAGTTCGTTAAGAAGAGCCTCCACGTGGAGGTCACGAAGGCCCAGCTGGTGGACAAGATGAAGAGGTTAAGGAAGAAGTACAACAACAATGCTGGACGAGGAAAGAAAGGCAAAGACCCGACCTTTTCGAAACCCCACGAGCAAAAGACTTACGAGTTGTCGAAGAAGATTTGGGGCTCCGTTGAAGCTGCTACTGAGACTGAGAAAGCTAAGGACATCAACAATGGGAAAGCTAAAGCTAAGGACAACAAAAATGGGAAAGCTAAGGCTAAGGACAACAACAACAACAATAAGAATCAGAAAGGTAACAGTTTGATTAGGAGTTTGAAGGAGGAATTGACGGAGTCGTCTCCGGTTTTGTACAAGTATGGTGAGAAGATGGAGATTGATGGGGATTCGGGTTCGGGTGGGAGCTGTTTGAATGGGATGTTAAGGTTTGATAAGAATGTGTGGTTGGACGAGAGGGTCATAAAGCGTGGGCTCAAATTGATTGATGAAGAGAAGAAGGTGGAATTGGAGGAGAGGTGGAAGGAGGTGGAGTTGGCTGAATTGGAAGTGTTTGTGAAGCGGACCGAGTTGATTAAGGACCAGGCCAGGTTGATACTCGAGGCATACAAGGACCACTGAGGTAAAGTTGTGGTTCTTTATGGGGGATAATCATTGATTTGGGAAGTTTGTAATATTTTGATTTTAGTCTCTTGCATTTTTTTCACTTTTCATGTTAATAATGTTGTTTGCTTAAATGGTACTTAGCTATAGAGAAATGGGATAGTTGGTCCTATAATTACTGCTGTTGGGTTATGCCCATACTTGTAAGCTTGATAAGGCGGCTCCTCTTCTTGTAGTTTGACATGATGTTGCTCAATTCTCAAAAATTGTGGGTGTGGTTTCCTTTTGTTCTTTGTTGGTAAGTATCATAAATTGTTCATTTTGTGTGCCATGAAGCATTTTGCAGTGTCAATGATGTTTGCTTGTGTTGTATATGAGTTGTGTATCATCTTGCATGCTGGTTAGCAGGCTTGGGAAATTGCAAATCAACTAGTTCTGGGTTTGTTAGTTGGGCACTTCACGTATGTTGTGTATATAAAAGTTCCTGCTTTCATTTCTACCCAGGAATTTTAGACACCAAATGAGAAGAAATAAAGACCTTAGTTTAATCTATTGTGTCTTAGGTTATGTGGTTTTAGAATTTCGTTTTATAAGTGGTGGCATGATGGATGGATGTTAGCCAATGAACTCTAGCTGATGTAGGCATGAAAGATTAAATTAATTTCATGCTACTTCGCAAATTTTTCTGTCCAAGATTTATTTAATAATGCCATTTTTGTAATTGGCATTTAGCTCTAGAGAAGTGGGATAGTTGATCCGATAAAGGCTTCTGTTGGGTTATTGCTCATACTTGTTAGCTCGAGGTCTTGACAAATTTTTTTCTTGTTCGTGGCAGTGTGATAAGGTGGCTCCTCTTCTATTAGCTAGTTTGACATCATGTTGTTCAATTTTCATGAATTATGCTTTTTTAGTGAGTTTTCTGTGTTCTGGTGTAGGTTGATACTTGTTAGCTTGAGGTATTGACAGTGACAATTTTTATTCTTGTTTGTGGCAATTTGATATGGTGGCTCCTCTTCTTGTAGCCAGTCTGACATGATGTTCAATTTTCATGAATTGTGGGCATGGTTAAATGTTGTGTCTTTGTTAGTGAGTTCTGTGTTATGGTGTAGGTTGATAGTTGATATCAAGCCTTTTCTCATTTTGTCTCATTTATAGATAGTGTCAGTGATCTTTGGATTGTGTGAGTGGTTTGAGTAGAATGTGGCTGATGGAGTTCATTTCTGTTTAGATGGAGGTTAGACCACACGTTCTAATTAGTCTTATCCATATTATTATTTCTTTGTTTATCATTTATTTTTGAGGAATTGCAAACCACCTAGTTATGGTTAATAATGAAGAGAAATGAAAGGTCAACAGAATTTTTGGATATTTATTTAACAATTTAATGCCAACTCTATTTTTAGGGCTGAACTATAATTTCTGTAACCTTTGCGAATTAAGGGTATTTTTGTAGTTTAATTAAGTCTTGAATTTCTGTTTGGGAGAGGAGTTTGAGTAATGTTGTTTGAGTGTTTTTTATATACATGTGGGTGGAAAAGTATATGAAAATGTGTGTAATGTTGTTTAAAATGTGAAAATGTGTGTTAGAACACACTTACCAAACAGGGCCTTATCTTAGGTTTTTGATTTTCTCTGTGTCCAAGTTAGTCTTTTATTAGTTATTACTTTATTAGGTTTTTAGTTTATTGGTCAAATGAGAAGCCCTAATGATGCTACTAGTACAACAAAGAGTCATTGTGTATAATTGTGCTCGTGTACTTAAACAATAGGAGGCTGCACATTGGCCTTATTGTTCTTCCCTCCATTTCTCTCGCTTTTCCTTCTTTTTGATGTGCTGTCATTGTTAGCCTGTATCGTTCGAGTGCACTGTCCACTGATTGTGGAGAAATTTGATTTCCAATTCTTCTTACCTTTTTTCTTCTGTACAAAACCTCCTCATTCTTGAACCCTAATCCTTATGTTATAAAGTTTTAAACCCTAAATCCACAATTTCTCTTAAACCTTAACAGGCCACAAGTACATGTGGACAAATTCTGTAATTTGTCCTACATAACTAGCTCAATTAGTGCATCCAGGAACAAGGTGGTGTGTGAGATCTTGAGTTCAGAAGTCAAGGCAGACCAGTTGTGTGCATACTAGTACAATTAAAAAAAGAAGAAGGATGTTTTCTAATATGGTGCATGGTTTCCTTGGCATTGCTTTAGCAGGGGAATCCAAATCTATTGGTTTTTTATGCTTTTATAGGGGAATTTTAATCTATCAATTTTTTATAATAATGTTCAATTAATTTTGAGGTTTGTAGTATTTATCTTCTTGTGCATTTCTTCAATGAGTGTCTATTTCTTATATTGCAAATGATTTATGAACATCTAATCAGTTGTTGATTAGAATCCATTTATTTAGTATACTATGATTTGCAGCTCATTTATCACTGTTTTTTGGGGCTTCGTGTGTATTTCTTACTGGATTAACAATTTATGCTCACATTTTGAATTTAATTTGTAATAAATCTGCTTAAATCTTGAGATTGGCCCTTTTTCATGGATCCAGACTTTAATTGTGAGTCAAACCAATTCTTTCTTTATTTTTCACATGAAGTTTGCTGGTATCTTTTTATTGGTACTTTCTTTGTAGCAAAGCCTTTTATTTTACTTTAATTGAGAGAAAGATCTGTGTTACCATACTGACTTAGGAACAGTAATGTAATATTTTTCCCAATTTTATTGTTGGATGATAACTTGTACATGCCTATCCTGAGGAGTCATGGCTGACAACTTAATTGAATGGATCTGTTTACTGGCAGAAGCAAAACAGTTCAAACATTATAAAATTGTTTATAAATGGTCAACTTCTTATAAATTGTTCATAAAAGATATTCATAAAACATTGCCTTAATTTTTTTTTTTCCAATTTTCTTGTGTGAATAATATTGTTACGAGGTGGCAAAAATAAGAGCATGAAACGAATTTAACCTCCGTGACTTTGTATCCACAGCCACGCACCTGGGAAACATTTCACAAGTTTCTTATGTTTGGCTATGATTCATCGCTTATTCACTTAGAACACATAAAATTTTTTAGAAGAATAATTGTCTAACAATGTGTCAAATTATTATTATTATTATTCTTATTTTGGTTAAAAGGAGATAATATATAAAGCAAACTAAATGGCCACAATAATACAAACCATTCTTATCTGAAGCTAAGGAATCAAATTCTACCTGGGGGGTGGGGTGGGGTGTGTCGGTACTTTTGCTAGAAAATTAGAGAGTTGGCTGAAGACCAACTGCTTGAGCAGTGTTCAGGATAGAAACAAGGTGGTGTTTGAGAACACCATTCCCAACCCCAACCTCCATAAAGTTTGTATCAGAGAAACTATAGATTATTTCTACTGTGTGGGCAAATCCAGGCAGCTATCCCTGAAAGTTGTTGTCCCGATCAAATAGACTAAACCATCGATGGGGTGGCACAAGCTTAATACTGAAGGTGCATCCCTTGAAAATCTAGGGAAGGCTGGGGCGGAGGTATCATCAAAGACAGCCATGGAAATTGGGTGAAAGGATTCTCGAGTTCGATTGGTTATACCACCAGCATTATATCAAATTATTATTATATATTGGGATGCCAATGCAGCGATATTGCTAGGTGCAATAGGAAAGTTAAAACCTTTTATTATTTTATGAGAGTCAAAGCCTTCAACCAATAAGTAATTCTGAAATTTTATTATTTTTGTTGTTCACATGGTATATTGGTCGTAGTTTTAGCATTTTGCTCTTAATTAATTTTAAAATAAAATTGAGTTTTTTGTTTTGTTTTTTGTTTATGTATATGTTTATTTACCCTTTAATCTTTACTCTATTACTGATTGGAATTTGATACCTTTGTTGATAGAAGCAATGAAATACGTGCTTTTTATTTCTTCCTAATGTGTTTTGAAAAAAAGAAAACAATGCCTCATATTTCTTAGCCCTATAAATGAATTTTTTTTAAAAAAAAAAATTCAGAAATGTGACTCATTACTAATTGGATGCAGGCTATAAAAGCAGAGTAAGAAGGTACAAAAATTCATCCTAAGCTTAGGATAAATTAAATAAAGTTCTAGAAGTTGTGGACACCCATATTTGAAAAAAAAAATTATGTATATCAATAGAGAACTATGTCAATTTGTTACAAGAATATCTGATTTTGAATATCATATCCATATAATTGATTGCATCAACCCTCTAATTTACTCTAAGCAATCAATTCCTTGATTTTTGTCTTCAATTTGGGGAAAGTAAATCATACTATCCAACAAGTATATATGTAACAGTTTTGAGGCATGTATAATTACAAATCACAGTTTAGTTTTTTACTTTCACTTTATATTTTGATGTTTTTTGTAATCAGTTATACGCAGGAGCATTTTTTACAAATAAAAATTCAATTGCTTTGCGCACCGTGCATTTTGTGATTACAACTCAAATTTACCCCTTTAATTACCTCAGCATTGTGATCCTGACCATAATTACAGATCTTTTCTTATTAAGTTTTTATTATGTGTGGTTGCCTATCAACAAGAGCCAACTTTAAAGTAGAGCCAATAGTTAAATCAAACCAAAGTAATTTTTTATTATCAATAAAAAAATGTAGATGAAAGTTTAGATAAAGATTGTAATATATAAAAAAATGATATTCTACAACAAAAAAATTATTTATCTATAAACATATCATATTTTAGATATATATACATGTATTATTTATTATATATTTTTGAAATTCATCAACATATACAGAATTTTTTTTTTCTTAAATTTATAATTTTTCTTAAGTTAATATGTGCAAACATGTATTAGTTGTTATGTAACTAATTAAATTTGAAAATAAATACACACATTATACGTTTACATTCATCAATTTAAACTATTAAATCAATCATAAAACTATACAATGAAAAAAAAACTGTTATTACTATTATCTTTCAAAAATCATAAAAATTTCTCTTCTTTACGAATTTTTGAATATAAATAATTAAATTTAAGTCACTAGGGTATGCATTTATTGTTGAATTAAGTATGTTCTTTCATGTATATGCATATGTTTATGTTTAAGTTCATGTTTGTTTATATAGAAAAATTTACCCTTCAGAGTTAAAAAATCACTCTATCACTGATTAAAAACTTTGATATCTTCATTAATAGAAGCAATGAAGTACATAGTGTTGATTTTAATTGTTGATTTCTTGCCCATGTGTGTTGGGGAAAAAAATGCGTCATAAATCTTAGCCTTATAAATGATTAAAAAAATTTAGAAATGTGACTCATTAGTAATTGGATGCAAGTTTTAATTTGATATGGTGGCTCCTCTTCTTGTAGCCAATCTAACATGATGTTCAATTTTCATGAATTGTGGGTATGGTTAAATTTTGTGTCTTTATTAGTGAGTTTTGTTTTACGGTGTTGGCTGATAGTTGATATCAAGCTTTTTCATTTTGTGTCTTGAAGCATTTTGTCTCATTCATAGATAGTGTTAGAGATCTTTGGGTTGTATATGAGTGGTTTGAGTAGAATGTGTCTGATAGAGTTCATTTCTGTTTAGATGGAGGTTAGACTGCACATTCTAATTAGTCTTATCTATATTATTATTTATTTTTGAGGAATTGCAAACCAACTAGTTATGGTTACTAATGAAGAGAAATGAATGGGTCAACAGAAACAAACTTAACAGACCTAACAAATATAGTTAACAAGTACAAATACAACCTGTTGTAGATTTGACATGTAGTGCAACACCAATATTGAATATGGGCTGTAGGCTATAGCATACTGATGCTGCCTGAGACCAATTGTAGTATAAAGTGTACAACATTATTGCTTAACAGTTATTAGGTCATTTTAGGTACCTCATGTACATGAAAGATTGTGTTTTCATTTCAACCCACGAATTTACGACATGTGAAATTGTAGTGTTTTGTGACATCAAATGAGAAGAAATAAGGACCTTACTCTAATCTATTTTGTTTTAGGCTATGTGGTTTTAGAATTTTGTTTAAGAAGTTGTGGTGGGTACATCATGTATATAATAGATTGTGTTTTCATTTCAACCCAGGAATTTTCAACATGCAACCTTGTACTGTAATGTGACACCAAATGAGAAGAAATAAGGACCTTAGGTTTTGTGATTTAGAATTTTGCTTTAGAAGCTATGGCATAATGGATGGATGTCTTGCTAAGCCCACGAGCTCTAGCTTATGCAGGCATAAAAGATAATTTCATACTACCTTTCAAATTAGTCTATCCAATATTTATTTTATGGGGGCACACATGCGAAGACAATTGAAGTAAGAGTCATGTGGTTTTAATGCCAATTTTGTTTCTAGGGTAAATTGTAATTTTTGTAACCCTTGCGAACTAAGGGTATTTTTGTCATTTAATTAAGTCTATTTCATATATTCCACATGATTTATGAACATCTAGTCAGTTGTTGATTAGAATGCTTTATTTGGTATACTATGATTTGTAGCTCTTATCACTGTGATTTGGGCTGTGTGTGGTATTTCTTACTGTATTAACAATTTATGCTTATATTTCGAAGATAATTTGTAATAAATCTATTTAAATCTTGAGATTGGAACCTTTGTCATGGACTCAGACTTCAATTGTGATTGAAATAAATTCTTTGTTTGTTTTTCACATTTGCTGTGTTCTCATTTCTTCTCCTTCCTTGAAGTTAGGAAGCATTTACTGGTATCCTGTCATTGGTACTTCTTTGTAGAAATGCATTTTCTTTTACTTTAATTGAGAGAAAGATCCGTGTTAGATGCCAAACTGACGTAGGAACAGTAATGTAGTATTTTGACCCAATTTTACCTATCATGAAGAGTCATGGCTGACAACTTAATTGAATGGATATGTTTACTAGCAGAAGCAGAATAGCTCAAACATTTATGACATTGATTTTTATCCTTTTGAATTTTGTTTCTTTATCTAAGGAGAGCCACATAAAAATTGAATTGATAAACTTTTCCCAGGATGTACTAACTGTTAAATGTAATTCTTGACTGTTAATCAATTTTACTAAGAGCACTAGCATTTACATCCTCAGTTGCTATTTTACAACCAAAATTCCAAAAAACATGCTCCATCTGGGTTGGTATATGAAAAAAATTATACAACCCGTGAATAATAAGTTCCTAAATATACAACCCAGTGTTCATGAGTTGTAAACTTAAAATCTAATTTTTTATTGTTTCTTTCTCCCTCTCTTTTCTCTTCTCTGACTCTCCCTCATTTCTACCTCCACTGATCTCTGTCTATCTCTCTTTCTATTTGATTTTTTTTCTCTCTTTTTTGTTTCTTTCTCAGCTGTTTTTGGTTGGGTTGAATTAGTGGTTAATGGGTTTAAAGTAGTGAGTTGTTTCAGTGGTTGTTGGGTTCTGATTGGTGGTGGACATTTGGGTGTTGGTTGGGTTTCACGGTGGAGATTGGGTTCGAGTCACGGTGGAGATCAGGTTTGAGTATAAGTCACGACGGAGATTGAGGTTGAATTGAAACCAATCTCCAATCGGTGGGTTGAATTGGTGTAGATCGGTGGTGCTGTGGTGGTGGTGGGTTTGGTACGGGTTTTTGCGTTGTAGTTCTATGATGGCTTGTGGTGGTGCTGGTTTACTAGATCTATGATTTTTTTTGGTGGTGGGTTTACTGGTGGTGGTGGTGTGTAGTGCAGCGGTGATGGGGTGGGGTTGCTGGGGTTTTTTTTTTTTTGGTTGGTGGTTGGTGGTGTGTGTGTGGTGGTGGGGTGGGTTTCAATTTTGGATTGCTGGGTTGTTTCAATTTTTAGTGATTGGGTGGTGGTGGTGGTGCTTGCTGGGTTTTGGGGTGGTGTGGTAGAGAGAGGCTTGTGGTTCAGTGGTGGCTTGTTTTTAGTGGTGGGGGTGGGTGGTGGTGATGGTGTTTTGGTTGCTGTGGATAGAGAGACAAAGACAGAGGGGGAAGAGGGAAGAGAGAGAAAAAGTAATTTTTTTAAATATTATTTAATGTTGTAGTTTATCTGTATATATTAAGAGGATTCATCTGTATATATTAAGAGGATTCAGAAAGTTAGTTATTATTTTTTTTTCCGTCAAAAATACCCCTAAATTAATTAACCAACAACTTAAAAATGAGGTTAAAATAGTAAATTGGCAAAAGAAAGTTAGTTATTATTTTTTTTATTGTTAAAAATACCCCTACCTAAAACTTAAAAATGGGGTTAAAATAGTAAATTGACAAAAATTTTAAACTCCTATTTCTACATTGAAATGCTTTCATACTTTTAATAAACTCCTACTTTTACGTTGATTTAAATTTATACTTCTATTCACTAACTCCCTACAAAATAGAATCACTCTTTTGTTAGTTTTAAAACTCCTCCAATCTACAAAACTCATCCCACGTTTTGTTTTGTTTTTTTTTTTTTGGTTTTTTTTGGTTTTTTTTTTTGTGATTGGAAAAATAGAAATCTCAAATTATAATAAATGCAAATTATTAATCTTTACTCAAAAAATAAAAGAGCCTCTAAAAATAGAATCTGGGATGTTGTGTGAATTGTAAAATAAGATGGTAAAATAAATAAAGTAGGTTCTTAGGGTGTAAAATAGAACTTTTTTGGCATCTTGAATGCTAATGCTATAAGCAAAAGAAAAAGGGGGAAAAAAAACAACATTACCAATTTACCACTACTTTGACCGATTGATTTTGAGCCAAGTTCAATGGCTTCTACGCGTAATAAACTTGCAACATCTCTTTCAATCTTTTCCAATTTGCTTTAGACCCATTGATGTTGCCTATAGTAGTGTGTTCCTTGGCCAGGCCAGCCTATGGGCTGGGTCGTCTCTCGATTGCTAGGTAGGCAGAAATTGAACTGAATTGTATCTCAATTGACAAAAATGAAGGCTGTGAAATCAAATCATTCCGCCTTCTATAGAATAGAGAACCAATGGGCGAAATGGTCAACTTCTTAGGAATTGTTCATAAAAGCTATTTATAAAACATTACCTTATCTTTTCCAATTTTCAGGTGCAAATTGGAATAGGTATTGCACGGTTGCACCGTGCAGTTCACTAGTTACCTTAACTTGTGAAAGAGAAGTTAAAAAAATTAGTGTAAAAGTAAAATGATAAAAAGTTTAGAGGGTTATTCAAGAGCTGAGATTAAAAATAACTTTTGAAACTTTTAACCTTTAATTTGCAATTGCATGATGCAATAGCGAGCAATTGGACTTGATCTCAGTCTTGTGAGTAATATTGTTACATGGTGACAAATATAAGAGCATGAAACCAATTGAATCTCGATGACTTTGTATCCAAAGTCACGTATCTGGGAAACATTTTACAAGTTTTTTATGTTTGGCGATGGTTCATCGCTTAGAACATAGAAAAATTTATAGAAGTATAATGGCCCGTTTGGATGGAGGGAAGAAGGAGGAGGAGTAGAGTAGAATTGACTAAAAATAAGCTAATTTTAGGTTAAATATACTCTACTCTACTGTACTCTCTTTCTCTCTTCCTCAATTCAAACGGACCATAATTTTCTAATGTGTTTCAATTATTATTATATAATGCTATCACCTGGTGTAATAGGAGAGTCAAAACCTTTATTATTTTTTTATGAGAGTCAAAACCTTCAACTAATTCACAATTCTGAAATTTAATTAATTTTGTTTTTCACGTGTGTTATATTGGTAGTAAGTTCAACATTTCGCTCTCAATTAATTTTAATAAAATAGTTTTTTTTTTATAATTTTTTATATAGTATTTTCCTTATTATATACTTCTATATTTTTCTCATACATGTCTCACATGTGACATGTGAGACTTTTATGACAATGAGAAATGTGTTTCATACATAGGAGGTATCTTTACCTTATATGTCAGTGAAAAATGTGTTTCATATGTAGGAAATATCTTCTCCTTATCGTATTTAATTATTTATAAATAAAAAAATACAGATAATGAGACAAAGGATGAAAAATTATTATCTGTATATATTAAGCGGATTCAAAAAGTTAGTTATTGTTTTTTTTTACTGTCAAAAATACCCTTAAATTAATTAACCAATAATTTTAAAATAGGGTTAAAATAGTAAATTGACAAAAGAAAGTTAGTTATTGCTTTTTTTATAGTCAAAACTACCCCTACCTAAAACTTAAAAATAAGGTTAAAATAGTAAACTGACAAAAATAATAAATCCTTACTTCTACGTTAAAATGTCTTCCTACTTCTAAAAAACTCCCCACGTATTTATTTTCTCCACATTTTAAAAAAGAAACGTGTAACATAAAACTTCCTAACTTTTCTTCTCAAAAAAAGAACTTCCCACTACTCACGTTTGAAAGAAAATAACTACACCTCCAATAAAATACGAAAAAACTATCCCACATTAGATTAAAAAAAAAAAAAAAAGTGTCAGACTAAACTATCCCATGTTTCTTTTTCAAACTATTATATTATCAATTTTTTTTTTTGGATTTATTACATTATCAATTTTTTTTGATAACTATTACATCATCAATTGGATTTGGATAAACAAGCAAAAGCTTCTAATTGAAAAATGAATCCTATTATCTTAGAAAAAAAAATCCTATCTATTTTTTCAAATTGTGATGAAAGAAAAATTATAATACTAAATCCAAAAAAAAAAAAAGAGCCTCATCGCACGCGCGAAGTGCGTGTAATGAGGCTAGTTATTATTATTATTATTTTGATGGAATTTATTATTATTATTTTTGGATAAGAAAAACATTTTACGATTAAAATATTTTCTTATACTGCAATATACAGTTCAAGTTGTCTCTTTAAACGAAGACCCGTTTAGTGCTCTAGTAAAAACAAAATCACTGCACTATATTTTTACTTTTCATTATTTTAGGGTATGTTTGGTAGGCAAGTTCAAACTCATATTTTTCACCATTTAAGTTCTCTCTCAAATTTGAATATGCCGCATGGGGTAAGTTTCGTTCTTTTCACTCAAATTTTGCGTTTCCCGCTTCTCACAAAACCCAAAAAACCGTAGAATTGAAACGAAAACACAAAATCACAATCCAACCGTCCAAACAATTAAAAACCAACGGTCCCAGATCACGATCCGCGTCGCTCAACCTAATTGGCCCACACAACTCTCCACCCCATATAAAACCCCAACCACCCTAACCCATCTTCTCTCACATTCCACGCTATTCAAAGAAACTCACACACGCATTCAGTTCCCTCTCAAACCTTCTTCGATTCCCAAAAGTTTCTCTCTCTCACTTTCTTCAATGGCCGGAAGAGGCAAATCTCTCGCCGCAGGCACCGCCAAGAAGAGCACGTCTCGGAGCAGCAAAGCCGGTCTCCAGTTCCCCGTCGGCCGTATCGCCCGTTTCCTCAAAACCGGCAAGTACGCCGAACGCGTCGGCGGTGGCGCCCCTGTCTACCTCGCCGCCGTCCTCGAGTATCTCGCCGCCGAGGTCAGTTTACAGTTTTTGACAGTTACAAAAATTCTGTTACTTTCGTTTCTTTTAAAAGTAGAAGGTTTACTTCTTTGTTATCGATTTTTAAAAACGTTTTGTGCGGTGAATTTTTCAATTTTTTAGGTTTTGGAATTGGCTGGGAATGCAGCGAGAGACAACAAGAAGACACGTATAGTGCCACGTCATATCCAGTTGGCGGTGAGGAACGACGAGGAACTGAGTAAGCTTCTTGGGTCGGTGACCATCGCAAACGGTGGCGTTTTGCCCAACATTCACAACATGCTCTTGCCTAAGAAAACCGGCGCCGGTTCCAAGAGCGGCCCAATCGATGACTAGACCGGAGGAGCTTTTGCCAGGGAAAAAAAAAAAAGAATTGTGGACAGCGGTATAGATAGGAATTGTGGTTCTTAGATTTGGTGATTGTAAGAATTGGTAGGAATAGGATTTGATTAGATTAGGATTTTCTATTGTCGTTCTGTTTGGATTTTTAGATGGTTTCTTTGCTTTTTGACGATTCAAGATTTGAATTTGATTGTTAAATGATTTGCAAAATTGAAATGTGAATGATCTTTGCAATTGTCTAAATTATGATATGTGCTTTTTTGGGCTTGGGCTTTTTAATGAGTAAAAGATTGATGTACTAACAAATTATGTGGTAAATCGTAAAAATGAAGTTTTAAAATCACAAATTATTATATAGTTATTTTTGTTATAATTTTAATGTGGTAAATTGTAAATAAATAATTATTATTTACATATGGATTTAGTATTTTTTTTATACCAATTATACTTTATTATATCATAATTTTAGCAAATCTTATGGTTTATATAATAATATGAACTAATTTGAATGGGAAAATGTGTTGTATAATTAAAATATTTGTTCCAATATTTTCTTTGTTATGTTTCTCATATTTAATTTTTTAAAAAAAATTACTGTTACATATAATTCTACTTTGGGTAGCAATTGCTCACGACAAATATTTAGGTGTGTTAACTTTGAAAAAAATAACGCATATCAAAAAAATAAAGACTGAAACTTTAAAGAGTTCTCTCTAAGTACACAAATATGAAATCAACAAGAGCGCAAATTATGCAGTTTCTTTCCTTCAAATTTCAAAAGGTTACCGCTAAAAAAGTAATTGAAAAACAATGTTTTCAAACAATCATCCTACAAATTACAACCAATTAAATAAAGGTACTCCTGTGCTTTGATGTATGTAAAGCTTATTTCAATTAAAGAATTCAAACTTGACAAAAAGAGAAAAATATAGTACTGTAAAATTAAACAGAGGCGGTGTTTGTAGGGCCTGCAGCACCTCCAGCAGGGTTCCTTGGCTGTAGTCTCTGTTTTTCTCTTTGGGCAGCAGTGACAGACACATAATAGGAAACTGCAAATAGTCCATGAACAAAGCATAAAATCCCTCCTATAGACAGGAATCTATGGTGTGCTATCCCACAAGATTTTCTTGATCTCGAATTCGACATTGTTCCTATGATGAGCATCGAGAATGCAACGACTAATACGATCCTGATTGGTCACAAAGGTTAAGCATTAGAACACTCTAGTTTGGGCTATACAATTATCTTTACAAATATTATTCCCAAATTCATATACATTTTTATAACATGCTTGAGTGTTAATTTGTGATTAAATTACAGACAGTACTTACACGCAAATCACTACGAGTGCTTGATGAAAAGTTGATTTTGGTGTATCAATCGTAAGCCGACACTTAAGTATGTTATCTTAGTTACCTTAATTAAGGCTATGATGTTTCCACGCAAATATAGTTGTATCATAATCTACTTTCTGTTTGAAAACCTTTTAAAAAAAAAAAAAAAAAAATTCTCACTACTTTTTAGGTAATGGTGTAGAAGGGATTGTGTAACGTTGAGCGTGCAACACATACCAAGCGAAAATGAGAGAACCAATAGCTAATTGCTGGTTTGGTGTGGAATTTGAGAACTCCGCCTTGGACCCAACGCAAGTGCAACCACCAAGCAACTGAGCAATAACATGAGCAAGGAGTAGAAGTATAATTGCAGCCAACCCTAGCTTGAAAGCCTGATAGCTTGGGTCTCTACACTCAAAAATCCACATCCTCAAATGTTTCACCTACGAAATAAAGACAACAAAAGAGAAAAACAACAAGTTATTAATTAAACTTGGAATTGAAATTGTCACTATAAATTCAATTATATGGTTAGAAACTTAAAAACACCTTGTTTTGAGAGATTTCAGCTTCAATGCCAAGAATCCCAGCAATAATGTCCAAAATCATGATCAAGAGGCAGACAAGAAAGCCATAGTTTCTGGCCATTTTTTTTCTCCTTTCTCTGAATTCAGAGCTTTGATAGCGGTGATTGTAGAAAAGGAGAAGGGAGTGATTCTAATTCTATGGGCAACTTCCCACGCTTTTTATTGGCAAATCTTTATGGGATTTAGATGAAGAAGGGAATACGAATAAAGTTGAGTCATACATGCAGGCCTAGCTATAACATATATATAAGAAGAATTAGCTGTGCTCTCAGGGTAAAAGCTTCCTTTGTCTTCACATGTTTTTTCTTTTTTCTTATTTTGCCTCAACCTTTCTTTTTAAAGTTTGGATTCCTTTCATGGGGAACAAGGAAAGCAGAGTATCACCGGCAGGATGTATCTTGTATGGACAGCTGATAATAGATCCCACACTGAGTTCCAAAGTCATATGGTTTTGAGCTCTTATTCCTCAATAATTTATTGGCCATGACTCAATTAGTGTTAATGAATCAGGTTGCTTATGTAATAGTATGGTGATCGAAGTTCCGCTAGAGTCTAATTCACAATGGAATACATGATCTCCTATACATAATTAGCTAGGTCTTTGAAAGTTCTAGTAGTATTGGGAAAGAAAAGAATCATAGCTAGTCCGAACGAGTTTTAGAGGTACGTACATACTAGTGATTTCTTAGCAGTTCTTAAATGCAATTTGCTTGCTTTGAAAAAGGCCTAGAATCTATCCTTTGCAGGCCTTTAAAAATGGCCTCCATACACCCTGGAATCTACATATGGCATCGATATTGAACATTTATTTATGTAAATCTTAATAAGAATTCATGTGGCATTTCACTCTTCAATGTTAATGATAATGTTGAATACTTGCAGGGTTATTGTGTAATCGAATTTGGATTTGGAGGCCAGAAATAAAATTTTGTTTAAGAAGTGCAGAGTGTATCCTTCTCAATTTAACCGCTTGTTCCTATAGCATTATAACTGTTTAACTTTAGAACTCCATCCCAATTCAAAGGCCGTTTTGACGCAGCAATTAAACATCACAAGATGTTACTGGCAGTCATATACGTACAGAGATGCAAAGGCAAAACCATCCACGTCCAATCTTGGATTCCAGAGAAGGAGAAGAAGAGATCTCTCTTTTTGGGCGAGCCTCATGCAGCCCATTTTGAAGTTTCATCTTTAATGTGCTCTTTAACCTTCTTTTTTTTCTTTTTTTTTTTTTTTAAAAAGAAATTTAATTTGTGCTCTTTAAGCTGGTTATAGCAATATTGCACTTAAAAGAGGGATGTTCTATGAATGTGTTGTCTTTGTCTAAAGTTCTCTTCTTTCTCATATCATTAGCTCCATCCTTCTAAGAGTAATTCTTAGGTATTTTCGAAGTACGAAGTATGATGTTTCCACCTCTCACATTTATGATGGGTTCACTCATTAAATTTAGGTAGAGTTTTACCATGAATGTGAGAGGAGGGAATACTATTTCTCCGTATTCTAGGAGTACCTAAGAATTTTCCACATCTTAGAGGTCTTTATGGCTTTGGTTTGACAACTTTGATTGTTAGTCCATAAGGATAAATCTTAGGTTATTAGTAAAATTAAAACACATAATTGAATAACATTTTTTTTGGGGAAAGATAATAATATTTGTGCTATATTAGTCAAGACAAGTATCTATATAATATCTAAAAATTAAAGATTATCATAGTGAATTTGATCATTTGTGTCATGATTATCCCTCTTCATTGGTTAATAGACAAATAAACAAATGAGTAAATGAGTTAATCAAATGGACGCTTACAAAATAAATATTTTAACATGACACGGATTGTCTCAATGAATCTAGAATTTTATTTTAGAAAAAAAATTTCTTTGAGATTATATGGTACAATATAAATTTACATTTTAAACGCATAAAAATTGATAAATATTATACACATTTGCATTGATATATACAAGCCCACAGCTTATCGGCACTTCGGGTTGTGAAAACCCAGAAGGCGTTTTAGATCAAATTAGACGGTTGTATGGGAGATTAAAGCTCAATGGGATACCTAATATAATCTTAGATTCATGTGGCAAAAACAATTGGTGGATCACATCTGCTCTCCACTCACATGAGACAGGATCAATGAGACTACTCACCTTGGCATCGGGTGGAATGTTTGGGAGAGGTGAAACAATCGTCCTATAGCATTGGTCACAGAGCCATTTTTTTAAGAATAAAGATTATTTAAGTATCTTTTTTTTTGAGAGAAGATTATTTAAGTATCTTTGGGGTATTTTTGACATTCTTTGAAATTATAGCTAACTTTCTAAATTCTCTTAATATATACAGATTATATATCTTTTTTTGCAAAATGTGTATAATAATTATATGTCGTATAAATTTAGGGCCCGTTTGGTAACATTGTTTTAATAAGATTATTTATATTTTTTAGAAATATGTGTGGATGAAAAAGTGTGTAAAAATACGAGTAATATTATTTATTTTATTTTTTTTGGTTTCCCGTAGTATTTCCTCAAAGTTTTCAATCAGATATTAATCATTGTTTATGACGAGTGAGCCCATAGTGAGGTAAATTACTGGTCCAAGTAGTCTTTTCAAAGTGCTGGTGCCTAGACCTGAATTAGGAAACTTTTAATCAAATTCAAGACAGCCACTTTGAAATCGAATACCCAACCACTCGGCCAACTCCGCTTAGTTACTTGTAATATTATTTAAATACTTGGAAAACTGTTTTTTAAACTACCGTTATTTTATGTGAAACAAGAGGATGTGCCACGTGGGCACAAGTCAAGGACGCGTGTCAGGAGACGATTTTAACATGAACAATGAAGCATTGTCTGGAAGCAACTGGAACATATATCCAACACTTTTCTTCTAAAGCTTTCGAGACGGAAAAGTCTTTTTTATCCAAAAATCCAATTAACCAGACAGACAGCCCAGGAAATCGATCAAGTTCGGAATTAATATGTCGGTGCTCCGATGGAAGAGTTTCGAGGAGAACGAGGATCGCCCCGACAAGCCTCGACGCTATGGAGTCACCGAGATGAGAGGCCCCCATTACACACTCTTAACCCAAAATGTTCTTCAGGTACCTTCCTTCCTTCCTTCGTCCTTCTTCTCATAATTAAAATGCCTTATGAATATGATCATCTTTATTATTTGTCCTAACAAATTAATGGTACTGTGCATGTAAAAGGAAAACGAAATTAAAAATGAAAAAAAAAAAAAAAGGGACAATGAGATTAGAGAATTTGATGGGTACAGACTTGGAAACTGAAGGGGAAGATAATGTTGGAACTTGGAATTACTCGGATATTGCCATATTGGGCATTGACGGTACTTAAATACAATTTTCTGGGCAAATTGCACTTCAATGTAAATGTAAAACTGCTATCAATGTTACCAGAAAAGGCTTACTAACCAAGAAAACTAACTAGTAGGATTCATTTTTTGATTTTTGACACCTTAGTTTATAAGCATTATGAAATAAAATTGTAGTAATTCTGGCATCATTCCTTCCCCTCTAAATATGGTATTATTACAATTTACCATTATTTTGTAACCGAGCAGTGTCTCAATTTAACCATTGTCCATTGGTAATAAGTACTTTGTCAGTAGGATTCCAGTCAAATAATAGAAAATTCAAATTGTTGTTAGATATATTTTTCAAAAAGAAAATTTTCCCTAGCAGTGGAGGATAAAGTAGTTATAGTTTTCAGTTAGCTTAAGTAGTAAAATTTCTTGTTGTAGAACATGGGACCTGAGTTCAAATCCCGCTTACCCCAAAAAGAAATCCATTGGTTTCTTGACTTGATGATAAAGAGTGATCATCATTGATTGGATGTCATAGATTTCAAATGCTATCGTTTCTATAAGGAAAAAAGGAAAAAGAAAATGTACTTATTAAGTAGGGAAATTATTCAGTTTTAAAGAATAGGAACATTGCAACTTCACCATTAAGAGGGAAAGTGCGATTAACCCCAAGCTTTAGGATCTTCTTTGACCATGTGTCCTATATTGCTAAGGAGTGAGTTGCATGATGGTTTTATATGTTTCAAAGCTACATTGTGAGTCAACCTACTTTTTTGTTGTAGATGCTTATTTCATACATCTGCAGTGGGCTAACCGATAGTCTAGAACTGTTACAATTCTCCTTTTTCATATGATATGGAATACCGGCACTAGGAAGATGAAGGGAGCTGATGGGGTTTCCTGATAAGTTAATATTGCAAATTTCTGTTTTGCAGGATATTTTTGAGTCTATGGGGCAGTTTGTTGATGGATTGAAGTTTTCTGGAGGATCTCATAGCCTGATGTCAAAGGATTTCATTAAAGAAGTGACTAACATGGCCCACCAACATGATATATATGTTAGCACGGGTGACTGGGCTGAACATTTGCTTCGCAGAGGTCCATCAGCTTTCAGAGAGTATGTGGAGGTGAGGTGTGCTAGAGGGTCTATATTTATAAGTTATTTGTCTTTTAATGTTTATTACAGTTCTTACTCATGCTCTGCTATTATCACTTTAGGAATGCAAGAACCTGGGGTTTGACACGATTGAGCTGAATGTGGGATCGCTTGAAGTCCCTGAAGAAACTCTACTAAGATTTGTTCACTTGATTAAGAGTGGTGGTCTGAAAGCCAAGCCTCAATTTGCAGTGAAGTTTAACAAGTCTGACATTCCCATAGGTGGTGATAGAGCATTTGGAGCTTATATTGTTCCAAGACCTCGTTCAACTGGTATATGAGCTGCTTACTAGATATAAATTTGATAAGTTTTATCATCATGAATTCCTACTCATTTGGATAAGCTTATTTGCATCAGTTTATTTCTTAACTATACCTTTTTTTTAATGACAAATTTACTTCTACACAAATAAACAAAATACAACGAACAAAGAATCTAGTCTTTTCTGTAAAGAAGGATAAACTATGAATATAATATTCAAGATTAAAGTTGATAAGCTAATGAGGTCATCTGATATGGGCACTTTTTTTGCTGTCCATATAAACTTTAGTGCCAGAAATGCTTGGTTGGTAAAATACGCATTTAACATCCTTATCTTAGACCATCTTGGATTAATGTGTAATAAATTGTATTAGTGAAATTAAGTATAATCTAGGCTGATTGGCATTTGTGCTCCAGATGGGTGTACCTGCAGCTGTTTAACTGCACTGATTAATGCTACTACTAAAATAGTTCTTAAACACCATTTTTCTCTTTAGCCAAAGCTGGTGGACCATACATGAAACATGTTGTTATGTCTTAAAAAATTTGGGATGGCAGTTATACATTGTTAGGTCATCTGCATTTTTAATTTGTAGTTTCTCATCATGAAACATTGGTTCATTTGTTGAAGGAGTGAAATTATTTTTATAATTCATGAATTTCCTAGTTTAACATTTTCTGTTCAATTATGTGAGTGCAACATGGATATTACACTAGGGACACCTAAATTGAAATTATGAGCATTGCTCTGTGGCATTGCTCTATGTACTTTAACCTGGATACCAATGTTGGAGGTACATTGGTGTTTAAGTGCTTCATTCTTTTAATCCACATTCTATATTGTTTTGCTCAGTACATACCATACTATATAGAAACAGTTGAACGTGAGAACAAATGAGAAATGTCAGACTTACTTTCATTAAACTAGAAAGGAGGAAGTAGTACTAGAGGATCCCTTTTATTGTTATAAAAATGAGCTTTCTCTTTGGTTACACAGAATTTGTTGAAGATGTGGATCTTTTGATCAGACGGGCTGAGAGATGCTTAGAGGCTGGAGCAGACATGATTATGATTGATGCAGATGATGTCTGCAAGTATGCTGATTCTTTACGGGCAGACATAATTGCTAAGGTCATTGGGCGTCTTGGTCTTGAGAAGACCATGTTTGAAGCATCAAATCCCAGAACCTCCGAGTGGTTTATAAAACAGTATGGTCCCAAGGTATGATGCTCATTATATCATCCTTCTCTTCATTATGAAATTTGGGATCTTGCATTGGATGTTCTAAACTCCTTGCTGATGCCCTCTTCTTCCAGGTGAACCTCTATGTGGATCACTCTCAGGTCATGGATTTGGAATGCCTCCGGGGACACAACCTGGGTAAAAATCATGCATCTGTCCTTGGCTCCTCATATTTTCTGTTCTGAACTGGTGTAATTTGTAGAGAAATATCACTTGTATGGACTGGTTATGTTGTAATTTGTGCTGTTATATGTCCGTATGATGTTAAATATATATGTATCTTCAGTCCACCAATGAGTAATAGCTCCAGTAATACGAGCTGTAATGCTCATCATAGCTATGAAACTTAAATTTTGTGTGTGCTCAGTAAGTTCTTGGACCTGTGTTCATCCATAATCTTTAATTTTGCGATAAGTAGCTTATCTTTGTTCATTCATTTCCTAGTGAACCACTGCATGTGTCTGAATTATCATATGAGAATGTAATTCATGCTCTAGATCTAGTTTTCCTGCCTTGTATCACAACCAGGCAAGTAGAACAACATGTAGCTTGCAGCTACTTTATGCCATTGGGAGACTGTAGAGCAATGAAGTGATGAAGCAAGAAGGCAAAGAAGAGGGATGGCGAATGCGTGTTTGTGTGTGCGCTAACTAATTGTAAAAGGGAGAGGGGGGAGAGATGAGGCTCATAAGTGAACTTAGCTTGAATTCTGTATGATGGCCTAGTGAGCTTGTAATGAAAGAGGTGGAATAATTGACCAACTATTGCTTTAGAGGACCAGTAGAAAGCTGAGGGTGCCAACCTTGATACTTTTGTTCTGAACCTCACCAGATAATATAAAAATCCATTGTTGGTAAATGGTAATGCACTGTAAACTTTAGTAACAAAATTGCTTGACTCATCTTATTGCATTTCTAATCAAATCAAGTTAAAACTCTTTCAGATCTTTGACTGGTACACCTGATTCAAGTGTTTCACAAATCCAAATTGTCTGTAGAGGTCACGTACAGACTCACAAATGAACGCAGTCACTAGTGTCACATGATTCTCATGGTTGGATGTAATTTATGTTTTGTGCCGTACTACGGCCAGTACGAAGCCCACTATGAAAAGAGGCGTGGGGGGTGGAATTACGCATTGATCCATTGAAATCTGGATATTTTACATCAACCGGTTTCTAGTGGTTAAAAATTTTCTGATCCTTGAGACACATTTAGAGTGCATCAATTTTCCAACCAACGGTAATTGGTGAATTTTGACTTACTTTTATTTTCTTTTCCTTTTATGTTTTTTCTTTTTATAATTGATAAAATAAATTCTTATCCCAATAAATCCAGCATCCAAGATGAATCTTGAACCTTTTGAACCTATCTTTTTTTAGGAAAATTGGTTTGCATGAGTATATGGTGGTTGCTATGGAAGGGAAATGATCCTTCCAATTGGATCCTTTAATTCTCTCCTAAGTACAAATTCATCTATCACCTAATCGAAATATCTCTTATTTCTCTCCATCCACAAACAATTGAGTCCATTAATTAAAAAAATATGTCATTCATTTAATGGGTTAGAAAATCATTAAACGTAGCTGATAAGATCGTCCAATGCATCAAATAATTTCTTGGTTTCCTTCATTAAATAAATGGCATAGATGGTAGGTTACACTTTTTTTTTAAAAAAAAATTTTGGTTAAAATTTTTTCCGTGAGAGTCAAATGTGGGAACCTCTCACTCCACTTTCATGAACAATAATGAACTTTCCTCTTCATATGTTTTGATGAAAAATATTTTATTTTTTATTTTTTTGGAAGAATATTTTTTTTTACCATTTAGATGTCTTAAATGGGAAATCGTTTTCCAATATAACATGCTCTTTTTTGGTTAGGATCACGTCACATTAGAAAATTATTTCCCATTTGAGATTTCTAATGTGGCATGCATGATCCATGTCTGCATACAGTGTTTCAATTCAAACCTGGAAGTGATTTGAGTTTGAGGTAAGAATGCTTCTTTATAAACTGTATATGTTGTGTATCTCTCATGAGCCTATTTTAACGTTTCTACAATTGAAACTGTTTGGCTAAGCTAGTAAGAAAATAAATTTTGATTCAGTATTGTGGGGGGTAAAAGACAAGTAGGCCCATGTTGATGCCTACATTGGGCCAAAGGCCCAACTCAAGGGAAAAATCCCTCCTCGGTTGCGGGGAGGAAAAGCCCTTCCTTGGCCACAGGAAGAGCCCTCCTCGGCACAGTGTAGTCGAGGATGGAGGAGGTAACCTGCCATCGGTAGTGACGCTCCCTATCATCCTACGGAGCGGGAAAAGTACTAAAGTAGAAAAGGACAACGAAAGTATTCAAAGGAAAGGCTGCCATTATTGCATTCAGTGCCTTGCACCTGACACGACCATACTTCTCTGTCCTTACAACCACTCCCAACAACTGGAGGGAAGGGCTGATGGGACAAGTACCTACCTTAGGGATCCCATTCAGGAGGAAGAAAACTACTATAAAAGGGGGGTAAAGAGAAACAGGGGGGGGATTCCTTAACACATGAGAGGAACCAGAAAGTGCTCCCGGAACTGTACCGAGGACCAATTCTCCCAGACGAACTCAGTCCATTTCATCCTATCGAGTAGAACACCATGATAACTTTTGTTCATACACCAAAACCTAGCTCTTTGGCCCACTCTCTACAAATTCATTGTACCGGCCTCGTTGATCTAAGGTCCCACGCATCCTGGGCCGGACTAGAAAAATCGGACCCTACAAGTATAATGAATTGTTTTGCTATTGATTAAGAAATGTTTATTTATTTATTTATAACCCCTTACCAAACCAACGAAGGGCAATGATTTTTTTTTTCCTAAAATAAAAAATGCCATATTGCTTTTATTTTTTTAAATAATGAATTTTGTGTTCTCTATAAATAAAAAATTATATATATTTTTTACTTTCTTTTTATGTTAAAATTTTCATCTATTCATATTATGAGCTAATTTGTTAGTGATAGAATACAGGAGGGATTTTAGTTTTCCAATGGCGATAGAAATGAATGATTAAAAAAAAAAATTTCCCCCATTAAAAAAAATTCAACTTTTCTTTAATCACAAACCAATCTATTTCTTTTCAAGTATACAAAGTCAAATCATAGTATTTCTTCTTGAATACAGTGCTTATTTCAATACATTCATAAATATATACTGAATCAAAACATACCCATATGAAGATGCTTTGCAAAACAAAATGTCATATCTATCATTGCTTAACAATTATTAATTAGACCAATTAGGGAAACAATATGTTGTTGATAATCTATTGAGATTATTTTCTTTGTAGAAACTGCAAAATTGTCCACCCAAAAAGATTACAAATAAACAATTATTAATAAAGTCTCCTAATTAAGTTTCTATAGTTATCCTTATATAATAATAATACATACATACATTAAAAAAAATACAAAATTTATTTGGCCACATATTGATCTAAGGGTTGTGGATGGTATCTATGAGAAAGTAATGGAGAACTACATGCAATGGTGCCAGTTCTTAGGCTAGGAATTAAGTTTAAGGTAATCTGAGAATTCTTATCCATTGAACACATTTTAGTTCACATTTATTCTAGATTATAATGTCGGCTTGTAGAGGAAAAAAAAAAAAAAAAAAAAAATTGTTGCAACTAACATATTATTAAATTTTGATAGGCTGCAACAATTTGAGGGGGAGAATCATGTAAAGAGGAAGACTTTGTACCTATCATTATACTTTTTAATTTAGGGAGAGGTAGCAAATCTTATGTTCATGCTTGAGTGCCTATACTTTTTGTTTCACAATGTGAGTATGACATGAACTTTTTTTTTTTTTTTTTTGAAAGAGTTTCAACATATGACGTTTGCTTCTAATGATAGCTCTTTATCATCAAACCAATACATCAATCAGTTTCTGGTGTAGGTAAGGATTGAGCCCAGATTTCTTATACAACTATCAAAGACTTTACCAGTTGAGCTAATTGGAACCCACATGAACTTTTTTTTTTTTTTGATTAGTTATTTTTCTTAAACATTAAATCAATGATAATTTTGATACAATAATATCTATGTTGTTGCAATAAATAATTTATTGTTTCAAATATCCTGTAATAATAAGCTATTATTTCACGAATCTTATTGCAATAGATTGTAAATAAGTGGCAAAAATATTTCTGATTAAATTTTTGCAACAATACATTTATTGTAATAGATAATTATATCATGTTTGTCAATAGATTAAGATATCATTGCAATAAATTGTAAAATAGTTTATATAATGTTATTGTAAAAATAATTTCATTTCAGTAAGCTATCATTTTGAAATTTTCGTTGCAATAAATTACAAAAATAATTGGTATCAAGTTATTGCAATGATTTCTTCATTTTAAGTTATTGTAACAAATTTTTCTAGTTCAGTAAGGTATTATGATTGTCATTATAATAGATTAAGATATCATTGCAATAGATTATAAAATAATTTATATAAAGCTATTACAATGATAATTTTGTTGCAATAAGCTATTGTTTCTTTTTGGATGAGATGTTCTGTATGATTTGTCTAGAATATTTGTCACAAGCTCAGTTCTCCGCCTGATTTTTGGTTTAAACTATAGTAAATTGTTGATTCAAAGTTTCTCTTGTTTCTCTTATGATTTTCCACTTCTTCTGATTAGGTTTTTTGGATCTTCTCCTGAACTTCCCGGTTTGTCTTCAATGGAATATCTCAGAGACATTGAGAACTGTTATCCATATTATTCTCCACTTTATGATGGCAATCATTTTTGTCTTGCCTCACGTATGTGCCTTCATATCTGCATTATTGGCAATTCTACAGGTTTACAACTCCTACTTGAAATTTGCTTTTAGGGTTCTACTTTATATGAAAGCTTCACTCAATTACCATTTAAAATGGGCTATATTTAAATCTCTACATATCTCTTTTTTTTTAATCTTTTTATTAACTCTGTTTTTATATGAACAGATATTGCTGGTAAGTAGGACATCACTGATGCAGCTTTGGATGTGACAAGCAGTTGTTTCACTTACCTTGTTTTGGGACATGCTGATGGGCTTGGTCCTCTTTCTACCACTGGCCATATTGGCTTGGTTCCCCTTCATTTTAGTTTTTCAATCTCGATTGTTGTACAATACTACTTACAGCCAAGGACATTCACTACAAAAAAAAATGACCTATTACAATAAGTAATATTGCAACAACAAAAATAATTGGGGTAATATATATACTATTGCATCTGTGGGTTGTTTTTTGGTTGTAATAGAAACTTAAATTTATTACATCAATTAAGATTGTTGCAAGAATTACCTTGTTACATCTAAATGTGTTGTTGTAATAACTAAACCTTACTTTATATTGAAATATGCTGGTTGCAATAAGTAATCACTTATTTCACATCAAAGTATATTGTTATAATAGGTGAAAAAAAGACTTGTTACATGTGTTTGATCGTAAACTCAACGTGTTATGTATATATTTGTGTTTTGGGACAGATTAATTTGATGGAGTACTACAACTTTTGTATTTTTTTAATTTGTATCTTTAATTTGTTATTGTAGTTCCTAAATACAACGTTTATATTGTCTCATAATGTGTATATTGCAACACAAGGCAATAGATAAATTAATAAAAAAAAAAAAAAAACTCAACCTATTGCAATAAGGTTGTTTGTTGTAATAAGCTATGACATTTTTCACGTACTATTACAACAAAACCTTTGAAGTAGTAAACTATTGCCACAAAGTTATTTGTTGTAATAAAAATGTTATTGCATCAACCTATTTATTGCAATATGTAGAATTTATTGCAATGAAATCTTTGTGTTGCGTAAACTATTGCCTCGAAGTTTATTAAAAAACTCGCAATAACTTTTTTGATATTGCAATAACACCTTATTGCAATGACTTTGTAGTTATTGCAACGATTTTTCACGTTGTAACAGGTCTTTTTTCTTATAGGGATTAAATTCAAAGTATTATAGTTGGAAGCAAAAAGCATGAGTAAATGTTTGTTTGTTTGTTTGTTTTTTTTTTAGACTTGGCTTAATAAGGATAGAAAAATACTGTTAAACACACCCTTATGCTTTATAATTTATTTTAACTAGTTGAGTTTTCGCATAATGTGCGGTGTAACTTAATATTAGTTTTCCCTAATATTTCAATAAGTTTTGGTAAGAATCTTGTAGTTTAGCAGGTTGACACCTTATATTGTTTTCAATAGAGACATCTAAGATTTAAATCTCCCATCCCAAATATTGATGTATAAGAAAAAATTTCAATAAATTTCATTTTCAAAAATTTATAATCTTTGCAACAAACAATGAGGGTGTGAGAAGAGAGAAAAAGCAAAGGAAAGAGAATAGGTGAGAGCAATGGCAACTCCAGGAATTTTTCTCAGGATGTTCGTGGGTGGGCTTGCTTTGTTACAATTTTTTCTTCTTCAGATTCTTTGTTACAATTTTTTTCTTTTTTAGATTTTAGTTCAACAATTTTTTTTTTAGCTTTTTCTTTTTGCTTGAAAGCAATGTTATGAATACCGTTTTAGAACCTGTTTCGGTTTGTTTAGTGGAACGGAATATTTCGCTACCAATCTATTTCGACGTACCATTTCAGGGTGTTTCGGGGTTTCTAAAAAAAATTAAAAATAATATATATTTATATTTTCTTATACAACATAAAATTTTGATCCAAATAAGTAAACCTCAAATAAAAAAAATTATTTAGTTTTTCTTTTTTGACACTCAAATTATTTAGTTATTACATAATAATTACTGTGGGGCCCAATAATCTATGGGCCAGGCCCATTTACCCGGGGAGAATCCTAAGGCCCAAGCCGAGGAGGGCTATGGCCTAAGCTCGACAAAATAGCCTATGGATACCGCCGAGGACAGCTCAGTCCTCGGCAGACCCAAAGTCCCCCCTGAAAGAGGGGTAAAAGCGGTATAGGACTGAAACTTGGGAGAAAGATCTAAAATATCCAGGGAAAGCTGCCCTCACTGCCATTCAATGCTCTGAACCTGACAGAGCCGCCTTCTTTGGCTTTTACAACCACCCCCAACGACTTTGAATATGGGCTGATGGGACAAGTATCAATCTTGGAAAGGTTGACCCTATACGTGGACGAAGGACAATGAACGCAGGCGAATATAAAAGGAAAAATAAGTAACCTAAAGAGGGGGGTTGGGAAAAATGGCCAAAAACCAGAGCCTCCCAGCCCACCTCCATGAGAAAGACTCCAGGGGTGAAGGAAAATCGAAACTTGTACGAACACCACGAAAAACCCACCGCCTGTCGATCAAGGCCTAGCCTTCCAAACCCACGCTCTACAAATGATATTGTTAGGGGCCTTTTTACGTGCGAACCCGACACTGTTACGGTCCGCCGCGAATCGCGTCCTTACAATTGGCGCCGTCTGTGGGAAGGCTTGTGTGTTGGTATAGGAAGTGGGTCGATAGAGTTTCTTCGTTATTTCTAACCGTTGGTTATAGAGTTCTAGTATAAAGTTCTGTTAGGGACTACGTTTCTTGACTAGGGGCTTGGTTGAGGAGCTAACTCCCTTAAAGCCAAGGTCCCCCGTAAAGAGCAAACTAGGCACTTGGTAGCATTAACCATATGGATAAACTCTAGGGGCTTGGCTGAGGAGCTAACTCCCCTAAAGCCAAGATCCCACACAAAGAGAAAACTAGGTTTTGGACAGAACCAAGACATTGCATAGTCCATGGACTCAAGCCTCTGGGAAAACCAACTACCTGGATGTGGAAAACTAGGTTTTGGACAGAACCAAGGCATTGCATAGTCCACGGACTCAAGCCTCTGGGGAAACCAACTACCTGGATGTGGAAAACTAGGTTTTGGACAGAACCAAAGCATTGCATGTCCACGGACTCAAGCCTCTGGGGAAACCAACTACCTGGATGAGGAAAACTAGGTTTTGGACAGAACCAAGGCATTGCATAGTCCACGGACTCAAGCCTCTGGGGAAACCAACTACCTGGATGTGGAAAACTAGGTTTTGGACAGAACCAAGCATTGCATAGTCCACGGACTCAAGCCTTGGGAAACCAACTACCTGGATGGAAAACTAGGTTTTGGACAGAACCAAGGCATTGCATAGTCCACGGACTCAAGCCTCTGGGGAAACCAACTAACTGGATGAGGAAAACTAGGTTTTGGACAGAACCAAGGCATTGCATAGTCCACGGACTCAAGCCTCTGGGGAAACCAACTACCTGGATGTGGAAAACTAGGTTTTGGACAGAACCAAGGCATTGCATGGTCCACGGACTCAAGCCTCTGGGGAAACCAACTACCTGGATGTGGAAAACTAGGTTTTGGACAGAACCAAGGCATTGCATAGTCCACGGACTCAAGCCTCTGGGGAAACCAACTACCTGGATGTGGAAAACTAGGTTTTGGACAGAACCAAGGCATTGCATAGTCCACGGACTCAAGCCTCTGGGGAAACCAACTACCTGGATGAGGAAAACTAGGTTGCATAGGGACTCAAGGGGGAAACCAGGATGAGGAAAACTAGGTTTTGGACAGAACCAAGGCATTGCATAGTCCACGGACTCAAGCCTCTGGGGAAACCAACTACCTGGATGAGGAAAACTAGGTTTTGGACAGAACCAAGGCATTGCATAGTCCTCGGACTCAAGCTTCTGGGAAAATCAACTACCTAGATGAGGAAAACTAGGTTTTGGACAGAACCAAGGCATTGCATAGTCCTCGGACTCAAGCCTCTGGGGAAACCGACTACCTGGATGAGGAAAACTAGGTTTTGGACAGAACCAAGGCATTGCATAGTCCTCGGACTCAAGCCTATGGGGAAACCAACCACCTGGATGAGGAACCAACTATTTTTAAAAAAAAAAAAAAAAAACTATGGCACATAAACCTCAAAATCCATCCGAAAAGAGAGCTCCGCGTTAACAGATGGGTTAATACCTTGATTGCGCGGATTCCTCGATCTACCCTCTGATCCCCCAATATCAAAGGGGTTGATGCGATACGGCGTAACATATTATCCAGAAGCACAACCAAAGCCCCTCGCTACTCGGCTACCCTCTCGGACGAATTACTTAGAGTTTGTCGTACTCGGACATCGCTCTAGCATGCATCGCGCAGCACTCAGCCGTTATCCCGGTTAGTTCCAAGAGTTTAATTTATTGATGATTAACCTTGTTATGTTTGATAATATTTGTAAGTCTAAACTAGTAGGAATTTGTGTTAAGGCCTTTCTCTGCCTAGAATATCATTAAGGGAAAGCTCATATTTAATATTCATGCATAAAGTAGTGGTTACGGAGAAGAAAGATATGTATAGAGAAATAGACACATATTTTACTAAGACAAAGGAATAGTACAGTGTACAATGGAAAGCTGAAACAAAGCCTACATCGAAGCTAACTATGTAAGTAACGAAGAATACAAGAGAGTGAAGATAAAGCCGAGGAGGCAGTACAGAGGAGAGGTTGGCTACTGCCTCGAGACCTTATTCCTCCTCCATTCTTTTGCACGCCCATAACTCAGGCAGCAAAAGAACCCAACTTGGGGCCTGCACCGGTACAGAAAAGGTGCAGGGAACCTGACCTCAGGCTAACACCATCTACAGAAAAGGTGCAGGGAGCCGGAAGTTGGGAAGCCCCCGCAAAAATTTGCCTGCTACAGGGCAGACGGCGCTGATGGCGGAAATTCCTTTTTCTGACATACCAAAAATCTGGCATGACCAGAACCTGCTTCGGATTTTGACTAAAAAAGGGAGGAATACCATCTTCCTCCTGTCAAGACGGAGGACTGGCTTTAATCTGTGCCATCCTTGTCCATACCATATCACCTTGAGGATTCGGTGCCTCTGAAGCGTGCGGAGACATTTCATCCCCATCCAAGCCTCAAACATCTTGCTTTGAGGCAGTGGCACTAGAAAGAGAGATCGCGGATATGGAAGAAATATAGTTCTGAAGGGAACAGGAGAGTTCATGTGCAAGTGAAGTGATCCCCTATCCCATTTATACCCAGAAGTAAACCGGTGACATTTAATTCGCGCAGCGTCCCAAGGAACGCTACAGACAAAACGTCTCTAGCTCGATTTCCAACGTCGTCTGCAACCCTGAGGTTAAAGGAGTCTCGAGAAGGCGCACCTCGAACACTGGGACGCCAAGAAGTACCGCGTGATCAAAGACTACGGAAATACCTCTCAATTTGTGGGCACAGCAAATTCGCGGCCCAGGCCCGTTCAGCATATGGGCCCAGGGACAGAACCAAGGCCTTGTATGGTCCTCGGACTCAAGCCTATGGGGAAACCAAGTACAAAAAAGAAAAATCACAAGTTTTGGACAGAACCAAGGCCTTGTATGGTCCTCGGACTCAAGCCTATGGGGAAACCAAGTACAAAAAGTTATAAAAATCACAAGTTTTGGACATAACCAAGGCCTTGTATGGTCCTCGGACTCAAGCCTATGGGGAAACCAAGTACAAAAAGTTATAAAAATCACAAGTTTTGGACAGAACCAAGGCCTTGTATGGTCCTCGGACTCAAGCCTATGGGGAAACCAAGTACAAAAAGTTATAAAAATTACAAGTTTTGGACAGAACCAAGGCCTTGTATGGTCCTCGGACCCAAGCCAATGGGGAAACCAAATACTAGGATAAGAAAAGGTTTGAATCTCGTAAGATGGGCTACTTGATAAAAATGTCAGGACACTTCATCCACGGCTTAAACACCATAAAAGGTTAAGGCCATAAAGGTGTAAGGAAAGTGGTGGAACGCCCCAGCACTTAGTCATATAAGAAGGCTGTTCATTTGGTGGGTGAGATATCTTCAAATGGTTATTCCTCACATGACATCAAGCCTTCGTTTTTCTTCTCGGCTAGCATGGGGTAAGTATTACTCTTCACTGATCGGCCTTATTGTGCCAAGCATTTCTATTAAAGTTATGGCGACGTCTTTTTATTATCAAGAATTTTGGTCTTAGTCGTCATTGATTTAGATGCTATATTATTCTGCCGAGCGGCGTTTGTAGATTTAAAAAAAAAAAAGGGGCATATAGACAAAACATGCGAAATAAAATAACAACGATTTTTATTAATACGAAAAATTATTACAACGTACAAAGAAGGGCTCGAACGAGCCTATACAAAATGTGAACTGCCTAAGCGACAATTACATCCGTAGTACAGATAAGTAAACTGTCAGGCGTCTTTTAAACTCGTCTTCAAAGTCTCTCCAATCTTTGCCTCAATACTGCTCATATTATGATAAGAACCTTCCTTGGGAAGAAATGGCGGAGAAGGAAATAGTAAGGAAGAAATCAATGAAGAAGATGGAGGAGATGAATGAAGAAGATGGAGGACATGAGTAAAGAAGGAGGAGAAGAAGAGAGAAGAGATGAAAAGAAAGAAAAAGGAGCAAAAGAGGGAGAAGTGAAAGCACCAGGATGGAACTGGTGCTGGGAAGACTAAGAAAGGGAGACGGAGGATAGCACCAGTGAAGGAAGAGAGGAAGAAGTAGAGACACTTAGTCCCTGCCTCGATCCTGACTCCCAACACACTGGAGCCATACTAGGTATGCTCATAGGAGAGCGGTTGGTACTGATGATGGGTGTTCTCGACTCAGTCACGCCGAAAGTTTGACGTGACAAGTCCCTGCTTCGGATTTTGACTGAAAGAAGGGTGAGGTTGATTTTGAGTCTTCGCCATCCCTGTCCCGATCGAGCCATAATGAGCTTTATTGGAACATGGCGTTTATGGGAGGGGTTTGGCTCCTGCATCACTCGTTGTTATGATAAAGTGTATCACGATTTAGTTTGTGAACCAGTGGGTAAAATGAACCCTAGGGGAGGCCAAGTATTTCAAATCTCAGAAGGATGAGAAGGAATTCTTTACAAAAACAATAACCTCCTCCTTTCCTTCTTATACTGAGGGTGGAGCGGGAGACATTTAATAGGTTCAGATCTCCAAAGGAATCTGCCAATACCAACATGCCGGTTCCGTTTCTCCACCCCATCGAAACAAACCGCCGAATTAAAGTAGTCTCGTAAATAGTGGGCATTAAAAGCACGTTTTGGGATGCCCAAACGATAAGAGCGCATCAAGCGCGAAATTAAAAAACTGTCTCATAGACCGGCGCATTTCTTGGACAGATGAGGAGCCGCCAGCATTATTAATAGGCCAAATTGATTGGGCCGTAGGAAGAGGTTCGGCATCACCAAAACCCCCCTTTCCAACCAAGAGGCTGGACAGCCGGGTTTTGAGGGGCTATTGTGGGGCCCAATAATCTATGGGCCAGGCCCATCTACCCGGGGAGAATCCGAAGGCCCAAGCCGAGGAGGGCTATGGCCTAAGCTCGACAAAATAGCCTATGGATACCACCGAGGACAGCTCAGTCCTCGGCAGACCCAAAGTCCCCCCTGAAAGAGGGGTAAAAGCGGTATAGGACTGAAACTTGGGAGAAAGATCTAAAATATCCAGGGAAAGCTGCCCTCACTGCCATTCAATGCTCTGAACCTGACAGAGCCGCCTTCTTTGGCTTTTACAACCACCCCCAACGACTTTGAATATGGGCTGATGGGACAAGTATCAATCTTGGAAAGGTTGACCCTATACGTGGACGAAGGACAATGAACGCAGGCGAATATAAAAGGAAAAATAAGTAACCTAAAGAGGGGGGTTGGGAAAAATGGCCAAAAACCAGAGCCTCCCAGCCCACCTCCAGGAGAAAGACTCCAGGGGTGAAGGAAAACCGAAACTTGTACGAACACCACGAAAAACCCACCGCCTGTCGATCAAGGCCTAGCCTTCCAAACCCACGCTCTACAAATGATATTGTTAGGGGCCTTTTTACGTGCGAACCTGACACTGTTACGGTCCGCCGCGAATCGCGTCCTTACAATTACAGTTTTAGAATATTAAAACATAAATATGTAATTAAATAATGAAAACAACAACAAAAATTAGTACAATAAGAGTGTATATATGTATATCAACCCATTGCAAAACTACTTAACATAGTGTTTTTTTTTTTTTTTTTGGTCTTTTAAAATGTGTATTCACTTACTTTTAAGGGACCACAGACTACTACCCCAATTCAATGCCACAGCCCCATCCACCCTACACTAAGAGACAAGAGTTGATCAGCAATTTCAACACAATTACATATTTTTATATTTACATACACTTACACAAAAAGACAAAAGCTAAGCAATTTATATTGTCAAAAGATAAGTCTAAGTCACAAGACTCACAACACAAGTCAGGGGTGGCGTTGCCGTGGCACGTTGAAGGCTAAGGTTCTTATTTCCCGATCTTGCTTTTGTTGTCGCCGATCTCGCAATCTCTGATTTGGGCCAAGTCAATCTCCGACATCGCCATCGCAAAGCTGCTCTGGGTGTTTAGTGTTGCTGTTGTTGCCTTGTTGAGTCTTTTTTATTTTTATTTTTGAGAATCGCTGCCTTGATGATGCTGAGTCGCTGCTGCTGCTGAGAAGTGACTCAACTCTCAAGTGAGGACGTGAGGTTCTTATTGGGTTAGGAATTGGGTAATGGGTATACGTATTAAGTTTATAAATTTTTTATTATTATTATATTTGTTGAGAATCCATGGGTTTGCTCTTTGCTGGGCTTTCACTGATCAGTTTTTTTTTTTTTTTTTTTTTGTTTGTTTTTCTGGCTTGAAAGTAGAACAAATAAATTTATTTTTATTTGAGGATGTTCCTAATTTTGATTGAGGGTGTTCCTAATTTTTTTTGGAGGGTAAACAAATAAATTTTTTTTTTAATTATTTTATATATATATATATATATATATATATATATATATATATATATTTAGGTCAGGGTGTTCCTGGGAACACCCTGACATGAACGTGGCGTCGCCATTGGGTGAGAGAGCTTATCGTAAGACTGAAAGTGTAAAAAAAAAAAAATTGTTTCCCATGGCTAGAAGAAGATAATATTTATAAGAGTTATGCGTCATGCGAAAAAGAGATTGTTTTCCAAATTTTTTATTTTTGGAAAACAACCTATAAAAAATAAGCTTTATTTTTATTAGAGTTTTCCATTAACCAATTTTTTTTATGCTGCCAAACATAGGAAAATGTGGAAAATTATATTTACAGAAGGTTTTCCAGTAAAACAAACAGAGTGTAGTTATTTTATGGAAAAAATAGAAAGACACTAAGAGTAGTATATGGTAATTTTATCATACATAAATATATATATATATATGTGTGTGTGTTTAAAAATTGAAAATTACATAATATAGTGGCTAATATAGATATGTATGTTTCATGCCTACTAAAAAAATGAAAATATTCTTTAATTTTTTTTTTTACATTATTGGTTGTGTGTTACTATATATATATATTTATTTATTTATTTTTTGTTAGACATTGTTTCAATTGTTGCAAAAACAACTAAATTTGAGTAAGAATACCATATTTCATATTAAATGTTTCTCACATAACAAAAAGTTCAATTGTTTTTCATATAAATCTTAGAAAAATGATATTAAAAATTTAATTGGTGAAATTTTTGACTTACTTTTAGTTTATTTTCCTTTTATGGTTTTTCTTTTATAATTGATAAAATAAATCCTTATCCTAATAAATCCAGCATCCAAGATAAATCTCGAACTTTTTGAACGTCTTTTTTAGGAAAATTAGTTTGCATGAGTATATGTTGGTTGCTGTAGAAGAGAAAGGATCCCTCCAATTGAATCCTTCAATTCTCTCTCAAGGAAAAATTCATTTATCACTGATCGAATTATCTCCCTATCCACAAGAACAATCGGAGTCCACTAAATAAAAAATATGTCATTCATTATTGCATTAGAGAATCATTAAACATAGCTGATATGATTGTTGATGCATTGAATAATTTCTTAGTTTCCTTCGTTGCATAGATGGTAGGTCACATTTTTTTTCTTTGGTTAAAAAATTTCCATGAAAGTCAAATGTGGGAAACCCATCACTCCCCTTTCATCAACAATAATGAACTTTCCTCTTCACATGTTTTGATGAATTTTTAATTTTTTTTGGAAGAATGACCTGTTATGTGTGACCTTCAAATTAAGTCAAAAACATTTTTTATTTTTTGGCTTGCACGGAAAATCATTTATTATATATATATATATATTTGTAATTTTGTATAATTATATGAATAAAAACTTTCATTTCCGATGGAAAAACATTTTTTATTTTTAACTATTTAGAAATCTCTATTGGGAAATCATTTTACAATGTGACATGGTCCTTTTTTTTTTCTTAGGATCATGTCAAGGATCATGTCACATTAAAAATTATTACCCATTTGAGATTTTTAATGTGACATGATCCATGTCTGTATACAATGTTTCAATTCAAACTTGGAAGTGATTCAAGTTAAAGGTAAGAATGCAACTTTATAACCTGTATATATTGCGCATTTGGTATGAGATTATTTTAATGTTTCTATAATTGAAACTGTTCCGCTAAGCTAGGAAGAAAATAAATTTTTGATTCAGTATAGTATGCCAAAAGAGGAACAATGTTATTGGCAAAAACTGGCTTTCCTTGATTGTTTTCTTGTCTTTATATTCCAATGGTGCAAAAATAAATTTCCTATCTAAGTTTTAAAGCTTTTTTGAAGATTGAAGTCATATATAATACCAAAGAAATTCTAAGACCGACGAAAGAGACACAGAATGCCAGCAGTTTGCTGTGGTCTTAAGAGTTCATGGGACTGCAAATCCCAGGTACAATCAGATGTGTTTGATCCAAAGGCCAATGATAATCTAAGCTCTATGACAATAAAGAGAGAAAGGTTAAGGCGCTCAAGATGCACATCAAATTTCAAAGATATTGTGAGAGACACAGAGAAGCCACTAGGCTGCAGTACAAAATCATCAGGGAGCAGTGAATTTTGCAGCAAGGGCAAAGATAGAGAAAAGGATGGCCCAATGTTTTTGGGCAAAGTAAGCCCAGAGACCACTGGTAATAGAGGCCACAATTTGATGCACCATTATAGGCCCATTGAAACCCATGGTGGCTCTATTATTTTTTATGGAGCTGGTACCAGTGATATTCCATCAAGGACATCTATTGAGACAGATTGTTATTGTTATTCAAATTTAATTTGCCCGATATGTGGTAAGAAGCTTAGAAAATTGGATGCTATTCAAGCACAACATCTCTCCAAGCCTTCAGGTGAACACTAATATCCAAAGTTATATCTCCTATATAAGTTTAATATAATTGTTGTGCCATTGTTTAAGGCCTAATCATGCTTCACTAACTAAATAAAGGACCTTCGATAAAAAAATTCCATTATATAATGTAATATGGCACTCTCATTGTTTTCCTGGTTGATGTAATTGTTACTATCTAGGCTTCGTCATTGTTTCACTTGTTGGTTGCTATGTTACATCAAGTTCATTTTTCATCATGTCCATACTCCACTTTTAGTTACAAATGATTTTCATGTAGCTCATTATCTGCATTCAAATCTTTATTAAATTTGCAATTAAAATGAAAAGATGTTTTGTTTCCTTCATATAGCTCAATATCCAAACTTAAAAATGGTTTTCATAGAGGTAATTGATTTCTTCTTGTTTTCATATTGGTGACAAATGTTTACAAATTTTGAGGTTGCCTAGTTTCTAAAGAGAACTCACAATGTCGTATCTTGTGTGCAGTAATTGAACTTGGTGAAAGAGACTCATCTAGGAAGATAGTAGAAATGATTTGCCAAAAGAGTTGGTTAAAGTCTGAGAACAGTTGCAGGAGGATAGAGAGGGTCTTGAAGGTCAACAACACAAAAAAAACCATTGCTTTGTTTGAAGAATATAGAGAAAAGGTGAAGAATGAAGCTAGCAAACAAATCAAAACGCATCCACGCTGCCTGGTTGATGGTAATGAGCTTTTGAGGTTCTATGGCACAACTTTTGTGTGCTCTCTTGGCATGAATGGCTCTTCTAGCTTGTGCACTTTCGATAATTGTGGTGTATGTCAAGTTTTAAGGCATGGATACTTCACCAAGAAGGAATTCAATGGTGGGTTAGGAGTTTTTACCACTTCCACAAGTGAAAGAGCATTCCAATCTATTGAATTATATGAAGAAGAGCAGTCTCTTGGAAAGGCTTTAATACTGTGCAGAGTAGTGGCTGGAAGTGTTCACAGACTTTTGGAAAGAACTCAAGAATTATCTAGTCCAGAGTTCGATTCATTGGATGGGACAATGGGTCATCATTCGAATATTGAGGAGCTCTATGTATTAAATCCCATAGCTATCCTCCCTTGCTTTGTGGTAATCTACAAACCCTGACTGAGAGGGGATTATGCTAAGGCTAAAACCCGTGGCGCGCACACACATCCGTACTCACATGTTTTTAGTTGTTTTTTGCGTGTGTAATTAACACTATCCTAAACTAATACTACACAACATATGTAATTTGTTAGTCATTTTCCAAAGGAATTACAACCGAGCTTAGGATTGGCCCTAAGCCGGCTTGGACCACTTATGCCATGGTGTAGACCCTCTAGCTATTAGAGAAAGGCCCTCAAATTGGTGTTTTTTTTTTTTTTTAGTGGGGGAGGGTGGTGGGGCAATAAATAATTGATTTTTAATAGCTATATTTTTTTTTCCTTCCACTTGTAAAAAAATTGAGTGATGTTAGAAATGCTACATATTTTACTATATACAGCATTCTTATCAAGCCTCCTAAATGCTATAAATCTTATTTTTTAACAGCTGAACCCCAAAAAAACACTCTCCATCAAAATTGGTAAATGCTATAAAATTTACAATGTTTCTACAGTGCACTCTCATTTTTGAGAGCGTACTATAGCTGTATTGTAAAATAAAAAATAATTTTTTATTCACCAACGGTTTTCTCATTTCTCACTCATTCTTCTCTCACTTCTTTCATCTCTGTTCTCTCTTCTCTCTCCGTGTTTCATGGTTTGTTGTACTTGTCGCTGAACTCTGCTCGTTGCCGGACTCTACGTGTCACCGATCTTTGCTCGTTGCCGGTCTCTGCTTGTCGCCGATCTCTCTGCTCTCAATCACTCGATCTCTTTACTCTTCGTCTACAACATCACTAGCACGTCACCGATCTCTCTACTCTTTGGCCGCAACGTCGCCAGGTCATCGGTAGTGGCTGAGATTTGGTCCGATTTTGGGTTTTGTGGTGTTGTCTTCGAATCTCTGGTGGTGGATGATGTTGTTTTCTGGGTTTGTGAATCTCTGTGGGTCTCCGTTGGTTTTTCTGCATTTGCTAGTGTGTGTGTGTGTGTGTGTTTTTTTTTTGAGTGGTGGTGGCTGGGATGGATATGGGTTTGCTGGGTTGAGATGGAAGAGTGTGAGTTTGTTGGATAGATAGGTGGGTATGGGTGGTTGGTGTTTTTTTCCGGTGGTGGTGGATGGGGTGGGTATGGGTTTGCTGCGTTGAGATGGTCAAGTTTGCTGGGTTGAGACTTGAGAGTGACAGAGAGGAAGAGAGAGAAAGAAATATAATTGAAGAATAAAGAAATAATAAAAAAAGAATATTTAAATGAAATGGTAGAAAATATAGAATGTTTGATGTTGAGTGTATTGTAAAATGAGTTGTTAAAAGTTAAAATTTTAGGTCTTGAGGTGGTATATGCTAAAAATTTTACTCACCCTGATGGAAATGCTCTTACAAATTGATTTGTAATTAATTATATTCATTGTTGAAGTGTCATCAATTACTTATAAGCTTTTCATGGTAGCATTTGTAGTAAACTTAGCATTTTTCCAAAAACAAATTCTGGATTAATTGAAATTTGACCCAAATAACATTAAGTGAATTGACTATTAAGACTTTAAGAGTAAGAATAATGAATTTTAAAAAAATAATATTATGAAATAGAATATTAACTAAATATTATTCAGATTCTTCTAAAAAAATAATAAATATTATTTAAATATAAAAATGTTAATTTAAGGTTAATATGTTTTACCTCAAACTGTATTTAGCGACATTCATTAAACTATTATAAAGTAATGCATATTTGTTAGCCATCATTTACATTCACAAGGTTTTTCATTTTTTTTGCCTGTAATTTGCCTTGAAATTTTTATCTAACTTTAGCACATTTGTATTTCAACTTGTAGAACACTAGAAAGTGTGATGTTTTTACACATCCTATGTTAATCGTTCGACTGACAATATTCAGAGATCGTCTTTGGTTGATCTAGCTAATCATAGATACAAGTATACAACGTTATTTTATCTTCTCTTTTTTCCTCTACATAAATCATAAAGACACCATTTTTATATTATTATTTTCTGATCAATCTATTTGTACATAAATATAATATTTTATTTCTTGTTTCTTTTTTATTATTATTGTTATAATTATTTCTTGTTTCTTTCACTCATTACAAATATTTAAATATTAGCATATGTATATAGAGAATAGGAGGATTCTGGCATTTTACCCCTAATTTTTTAAAAAAATTAGCAATATGCCCCTGTTTGCAAACTATATAGGAGCGTGCCCCTGTTTTGATACTCGATTATCCTAAAATCGAGTTCAATTAAATACTCGATTTGTAGAAAATCGAGTTCAATTAAATACTCGATTTGTAGAAAATCGAGTTATACCCGATCAAACTTAAAAAAAAATATAAAAAAAAAAAAAAAATTCCATGGAACTCGAGTTTCAGGAAATCGAGTTCCATGCAAAAAACATTTTACAAGTGTGATTGCCCTATATTCAGCGAGCCCTATAGTGGCGTTTTTAAGCCCTATAGCGGCGTTTTCCTACAAAAATTTTTTTTTGTAAGTGTGATTGGCCATATTCAAGGTGCCCTATAGTGGCGTTTTTAAGCCCTATAGTGACGTTTTAAGGCTCTATAGCGGCATTTTCCTGCAAAAATTTTTTATTAGTGTAATCGCCCTGTTTTGGGTGCCCTATAGTGGCTTTTTAGGCCCTATAGTGACGTTTTAGAGCCCTATAGCGGCGTTTTCCTGCAAAAATTTTTTATAAGTCCCCATTCCAAGTTCAAGGGGCCCTATAGTGACATTTTTAAGTCCCATAGTGACATTTTAAAGCCCTATAGCGGCGTTTTGGAACTCGACTTCCCTAAAATCGAGTTTTATGCTTTTTTTTTTTTTTTTTTTTTTTTAGTTTTATTCGGCATAACTCGATTTTCTACGAATCGAGCATTTCATTGAAACTCGATTTTAAGGTAATCGAGTATCGAAACAGGGGCATATCCCTATATAGTTTCGAAATAGGGGTATATTGCTAAATTTTTTAAAAATTAAGGGCAAAAGGCTAGAATCTCCTAGAGAATAGATACATGTACATGGTATTTCCTGTCTCGCTTTTAGGTGGCCAAGTACAAATAGTCAAATATAATATTGCATTTCTTGTTGGTTTCACTCCCCAAAAATATTAAAATATATCAACATATGTATATCGAGAATAAACACACATATACATGGTATTTCCTGTGTAACTTGTAATGTAAGTGGCCAACTAATACGTAGCAAAATCAATTTTATTTCTTTCTTATCTTTAGAATATAAACTATAAAGCTCAAATGCTAATAGAAAATAGGAAATTTATTCTTAATTATGATTTGGTATATTCAAACATTTTATTTTTAAATACTAAAATTTCTATTGGTTTGGGTTTATGCTTGCCCACAATTTTAGTGTAATTCTTGGGGAATGGGAAAATAGTGTACATATCCCACTATTTTCCACCCTGTTAAAACTATATTGGTCTATAATTTTGGGTTTTTTTTTTCCTCTCTCTCTCTCTCTCTCCTAGTGAGACCTCTAATCAATATTGGCCGAAATGGTCTAACCCAAGAACCTGCCTTGAAAGGGTTAGAGCCTTAGAGGGTGTTTTACCACTTCCATGAGTAAGAGAGTCTTTCTATCCATTTAATTATATGAACAACACAATTCTTTAAGAAAGACTTTAATAGTTGGCACAACAATTAATGAATTTATATTGGGTGCAATAACAACCAAGGATGAGATTTAAAGTTAAAAATAACTTTTTACCATAGAGCTTAGACTAGAAGAGTAAAAAGGTAAAAAAGTATTCATAAAAAAAAAAAAATGGTAAAAAAGTCAGTAGACTTATTTAGTTTTTTTTTTTCTTTTTTGGGAGGGATTATTTAGGGTTAAATTTAGTTGTTGGACAAGTAGATTGCTAATCAAATGTTAAGAAAGGGAGAGGTTTGTGGTCTCAAAATTGTACCTTATACAACAAATATGAGACTCACATGAATCCCACTCCAACAAGCATAAAGTGACTTTTTTTTTTTTTTTGGTTTGTTTGTTTTGACATCCATACAAGAGTGATGTTAATATACTCGTTACATACACAAGATATCTCACCTATCGTCTTAATTAATATAAGTTTTCACACCTATATATCCATGATTTTATTAACTCTTCAGCTAAAATGATCATCATATCAGGGGTGGAATTAGAATTTTATGAATGGGAGTCCAAAATAATAATTGTGAGGACACGATTCGTGGCGGACCGTAACGGTGTTGGGTTTGCACGTAAAAGGGCCCAAACAATATCATTTGTAGAGCGTGGGTTTGAAAAGGCTAGACCTTGGTCGTTGGGCAACGGTTTTGTTGGGATTTTCATGGAAGCCCATCCGAAGATGGGTTTGGCCTGAGTGGCTAAGCCTTACACGGATGGGGTGTGAAGATCTATCTCCTCGGAATTGGTCCGAGGAGCGTCTCGTCCTCACCATCCTCCTTTTTATGAGTTCGTTCTCCCCCTTCTCTCTGGTTCCTGGGAAGCCCCCCCTTTGTTAATGCAACGAGCTTCCCTTTTATACTAGTATTTCCTTCCCATTCTTCACCTACGTGTCCGTTTCTCCTTATTCGGGGTGGTTACTCGTCTTGTCAATCCTCACATCAGAGTGGTTGGGAACAGCTGGACAGCACAATATCAGTATGGGTTTGTCAGGCGATGGGCTCCACATTAAGGCGTTGGCAGCCTTCTCCCTTGTGCTTATCTTGTACTGAATTTGTCCTTTTCTTCAGGCCTTTCTGTAAGATGTTGGGCGTAAAGTCGTCCTCGGCCACATCCTTGGACCTTCGAGGAGCTTTCATTGCGCGTCCTTAGCAATAAGGCTCCTCGGCCTGGGCTTGAGCTTCTAATACAAAGTGGGCTGGGACCTCAGATTTTGGGCCCCACAATAACCCCTCAAAATCCTGCTGCCCGGCTTTTTAGTTGGGGAGGAGGGTTTTGGTGACATTAGGCCCACATTATGGCTCGCCCAAATCCAGTACTCCACTATTATTTGTATTTTTTCATTTTCATGGGAGGCGTGTCAAGATAAGGGCCATTCCTTTATTTTTCGTTCACGCAGGGTCCTCTGACATTTTGGTACTCGAGGCGCGCCTTCACGAGGATCTTCAGATCCTACGGCTGAGGATGAAGTTGGAAATTGAGCCAAGTCTGCTTCGTCCGTAGCGTTCCTTGGAAACTTGCATGAATTAAATGCCACCGGTTTACTTCTGTGTATAAATAGGGTAGGGGATCACTCCACTTGCACATGAACTCTCCTGTTCCCTTCAGAATCATATTTTTTCTGTCATACTCACGATCTCCATTTATAGTGCTACTCTGCCTCAAAGCAAGACGTTTGAGGCGTGGATGGGGATGAAGGGCCTCCGCACGCTTCAGAGGCACCGAATCCTCAAGGTGATATGGTACGGACAAGGATGGCACAGATTCAAGCCAGTTCTTCGTTTTGACAGGGGAAAGATGGTATTCCTCCCTCTTTTAGTCAAAATCCGAAGCAGGTTCTGGTCATGCCAGATCTTTGGTATGTCAGAAGAAGGAATTTCCGCCATCAGCGCCGTCTGCCTTGTTGCAGGCAAATTTTTGCGGGGGCTCCTCAGCTTCCGGCTCCCTGCACCTTTTCTTCAACGGTGCAGGCCTCCAGTTGGGTTCTCTGCACCTTTTCTTCAGCGGTGCTAGCCCGAAGCCAGGTGCTCTCTGCACCTTTTCCTCAACGGTGCAAGCCCCACGTTGGGTTCTTTGGCTGCCTGAGTTATGGGCATGTAAAAGTATTGAGGAAGGGTTTTCTTACACAACTCCTCGAAACAGCAGCCAACCTCTCATCTGTGCTTCTTCTTCGGCTTTACCTTCATTCTCTTGTATTTTTTCTTTTTACTCATGTAGTTAGCTTTAGGATAAGCTTATTTCAGCTTTTCATTGTACACTGTACTATTTCTTTGTCTTAATAAAAGATAAGTTTATTTCTTTCTAAATACTTTTCTTTTCTGCAACAACTACTTAGTGCATGAACATTAAATACACGCTCGTCTTTTAAACTTATCGATGTTATCAAGTATCACAATGGTAATTATCAGTAAATTAAACTCTGGAAACTAACCGGAATAACGGCCGAGCACTGAGCGATGCATGCAAAACAAATGATCAAGATCGATGAACTCTGAATAATTCGTCCGAGAGGGTAGCCGAATAGCGAGGGACTTCGATTGTGTTTTTGGGTAATATATTGCACTATATTACATCAATCCCTTTGGTGTTGGGAATCCGAGGGTAGACTGGGGGATCCGTGCAGTTTAGGGATTAACCCAACTGTTAACGGGGAGTCTCCTCGGATGGAATTTAATGTTCAAATAACATAGTTTTTACTTTTATGTACTTGGTTTCCCCATAGGCTTGAGTCCGAGGACCATGCAAGGCCTTGGTTCTGTCCAAAACTTGTAAGATTTCTTTTATGTACTTGGTTTCCCCATAGGCTTGAGTCCGAGGACCATGCAAGGTCTTGGTTCTGTCCAAAACTTAAGATTTCTTTTATGTACTTGGTTTCCCCATAGGCTTGAGTCCGAGGACCATGCAAGGCCTTGGTTCTGTCCAAAACTTGTATTTTTATGTACTTGGTTTCCCCATAGGCTTGAGTCCGAGGACCATGCAAGGCCTTGGTTCTGTCCAAAACTTAAGATTCTTTTATGTACTTGGTTTCCCCATAGGCTTGAGTCCGAGGACCATGCAAGGCCTTGGTTCTGTCCAAAACTTGTGATTTTTATGTACTTGGTTTCCCCATAGGCTTGAGTCCGAGGACCATGCAAGGCCTTGGTTCTGTCCAAAACTTGTAATTTCTTTTATGGTACTTGGTTTCCCCATAGGCTTGAGTCCGAGGACCATGCAAGCCTTGGTTCTGTCCAAAACTTGTAAGATTTCTTTTATGTACTTGGTTTCCCCATAGGCTTGAGTCCGAGGACATGCAAGGCCTTGGTTCTGTCCAAAACTTGTAAGATTTCTTTTATGTACTTGGTTTCCCCATAGGCTTGAGTCCGAGGACCATGCAAGGCCTTGGTTCTGTCCAAAACTTGTGGTTTTTCTTTTATGTACTTGGTTTCCCATAGGCTTGAGTCCGAGGACCATGCAAGGCCTTGGTTCTGTCCAAAACTTGTAAGATTTCTTTTTATGTACTTGGTTTCCCCATAGGCTTGAGTCCGTGGACCATGCAAGGCCTTGGTTCTGTCCAAAACTTATAAGATTTCTTTTATGTACTTGGTTTCCCCATAGGCTTGAGTCCGAGGATCATGCAAGGCCTTGGTTCTGTCCAAAACTTATTTTCTTTTATGTACTTGGTTTCCCCATAGGCTTGAGTCCGAGGACCATGCAAGGCCTTGGTTCTGTCCAAAACTTGTAAGATTTCTTTTATATGTACTTGGTTTCCCCATAGGCTTGAGTCCGAGGACCATGCAAGGCCTTGGTTCTGTCCAAAACTTGTAAGATTTCTTTTATGTACTTGGTTCCCCATAGGCTTGAGTCCGAGGACCATGCAAGGCCTTGGTTCTGTCCAAAACTTGTGTAAGATTTCTTTTATGTACTTGGTTTCCCCATAGGCTTGAGTCCCATGCAAGGCCTTGGTTCTGTCCAAAACTTTGTAAGATTTTTTATGTACTTGGTTTCCCCATAGGCTTGAGGCTTTGGTTCTGTCCAAAACTTGTAAGATTTCTTTATGTACTTGGTTTCCCCATAGGCTTGAGTCCGAGGACCATGCAAGGCCTTGGTTCTGTCCAAAACTTGTAAGATTTCTTTTATGTACTTGGTTTCCCCATAGGCTTGAGTCCGAGGACCATGCAAGGCCTTGGTTCTGTCCAAAACTTGTAGTTTTTCTTTTATGTACTTGGTTTCCCTATAGGCTTGAGTCCGAGGACCATGCAAGGCCTTGGTTCTGTCCAAAACTTGTGGTTTTTCTTTTATGTACTTGGTTTCCCCATAGGCTTGAGTCCGAGGACCATGCAAGGCCTTGGTTTTGTCCAAAACTTGTGGTTTTTCTTTTATGTACTTGGTTTTCCCATAGGCTTGAGTCCGAGGACCATGCAAGGCCTTGGTTCTGTCCAAAACTTGTAAGATTTCTTTTATGTACTTGGTTTCCCCATAGGCTTGAGTCCGAGGACCATGCAATGCCTTGGTTCTGTCCAAAACTTGTAAGATTTCTTTTTTGCTTGTTTATTTTTCGAACGTGAGCCCCTAGACCAGGGCGGGAAGAGCCGGCTTGAGGTCAGAAGCCCTTGGAGCTGTCCGCGCCGTTGGCACTGTAAGGCGTAGCCCCTGGCAGAAATTTATGTCAAGGCAACAACTGCATGTTGCCGGAGATGGAGGAAACTCCGCGAACCTCTGCTTGCTAGAGAGTTGACTCCACCGCCACCTGCGCCAACGCGCAAGCCTTTCCCACAGACGGCGCCAATTGTGAGGACACGATTCGTGGCGGACCGTAACGGTGTTGGGTTCGCACGTAAAAGGGCCCAAACAATATCATTTGTAGAGCGTGGGTTTGAAAAGGCTAGACCTTGGTCGTTGGGCAACGGTTTTGTCGGGATTTTCATGGAAGCCCATCCGAAGATGGGTTTGGCCTGAGTGGCTAAGCCTTACACAGATGGGGTGTGAAGATCTATCTCCTCGGAATTGGTCCGAGGAGCGTCTCGTCCTCACCATCCTCCTTTTTATGAGTTCGTTCTCCCCCTTCTCTCTAGTTCCTGGGAAGCCCCCCCTTTGTTAATGCAACGAGCTTCCCTTTTATACTAGTATTTCCTTCCCATTCTTCACCTACGTGTCCGTTTCTCCTTGTTCGGGGTGGTTACTCGTCTTGTCAATCCTCACATCAGAGTGGTTGGGAACAGCTGGACAGCACAATATCAGTATGGGTTTGTCAGGCGATGGGCTCCACATTAAGGCGTTGGCAGCCTTCTCCCTTGTGCTTATCTTGTACTGAATTTGTCCTTTTCTTCAGGCCTTTCTGTAAGATGTTGGGCGTAAAGTCGTCCTCGGCCACATCCTTGGACCTTCGAGGAGCTTTCATTGCGCGTCCTTAGCAGTAAGGCTCCTCGGCCTGGGCTTGGGCTTCTAATACAAAGTGGGCTGGGACCTGAGATTTCGGGCCCCATAATAATAAATATAAAATTGAACCAATTTAATAGTGTCATACAAGAAATATGAAAAGTTTGGGGGCTAATCATTTTTTTTTTTGAAAATTTTAGATAAATTTAGGGGTAAAAATCTAATATTTAAGAAGTCTGGGCGGCCAACCATATATTTGAAAATTTTAGAAAACTTTAGGGGTAATTGTATAGATTTAGAAAAGTTTGGGGGGCCTACCCTTCTAAGTGAGTCCACCCCTGCATCATATATATGCTCACTGAATTGAATGAAAGAGGACTAAGAAAAGGTTTACAATAATATATTTTCTTTTGCTGAATAAGAAAAGGTTCATAGTGTAATTTGGAAAGTTCACGCTCTAGAACAAAACAAATCAATTCCAAAGTTAGAAGGCTAGATTTATAAGTTAACAAAATATATGCTTTCTACTATTGTGGCAAATCTTAAGAAAATCCATTCCCATTGCTCATTAGCCTTTCCATCTACCCTCAAATGAGTTTAAAGATATTTTTATATATTTTTAGATAAATAAATAACAAAAAAAGAAGAAGGTGAGATTCGAACTACAGACATGAAACATTACCCAAAAAAAAAAAAAAATGTCACTGTTATTAGACTATTGCTCAAAGCCATACAAGTTCAAGGTCTTGGAGTCATATTTTTGTACATACATTTCGAGAGAGAGAGAAAAAAAATTTCATTCCCATAATTTTTTTTTTTTTTGGTTAAAAGACGATTTCATAAAACTCAACACATTACATCTAGATCAGTACATAATTTGTTAAAGAAAACACCATTACAATCATCCTCCAAAGCCTTAGCTAAGTCCACAAGCGGACTTGAAAACAAAATGTATTCTAGTTCTTGGTCAGCTCCTAGTTTAGCCATCAGATCCGCGTATCGGTTAGCTTGGCAGTAGCAATGCTTTAACTAAACTTGGTGAAATCTGATCATCAACTACCCTCAATTGCCCAAAATGGGAGATATAATCTGATTTACATAAGCAGAATTTTTCATGACATCCACAATCACTTTGACATCTATCTCAACAATAAGACAAGAGATATTCAATCTACTACACAACAAAAGACCATCCCTCAGCCCCCACAATTCAGCAGCAAAACTATTAGTTGCTCCTATATGCCTAGTGAATCCTGCAACCCAATTCCCATGCTCATCCCTCACTACCCCTCCACATCCCGCCCGCTCCATACACCGAATAACCGAGCCATCAGTGTTCAATTTTTTCCACCCTATGGTCGGTTTCTCCCACCTGATTCTCTTGCTAACTCTTCGAACTGGGTTACATGGAGATGAAACACAATAGTCTCCCTATACAGGTTCAGATTTGGGCTCTTCCTATTGAATACAAAAGAGTTCCTGCTCTTCCAAATGCACCACACAGCAAAGTTAAACATGATTCTCCAAGGTGGCTTCCCTTGAATAAGACTACATCTCACTTTCCTATTATTATGCAGCCACTTATGCATCCTCCAAAAATCACTATTATTTCCCTTCACACCTGGCTGACTTCATATTTGCTTTACCCTTGGACAATCTCTAAGGGCATGTAATATGGTTTCTGGATCTCTTTGGCACACAGGACACCCTTCATCATCCACAAATCCACTTCTAGCAAGGCAAGTTTTAACTCCTATACTATTATGAAAACATCTCCATAGGAAAGTCTTAATTTTAGGGAGTGTATCTAATTTCCAAATCCAACCAGCATTTATACTTCCCACATCCTCCACATCAACCACCTCTCTAGCAAAGGAATAGGCACTTTTGAGGTCAAAACAACCCCTAGCATTACCTCTCCATCCTAACCTGTCCTTTCCTCCATTCCCTAAGGAAATAGGAATGACTTAAATGATCGATTTAATTTCAGGTGTAAGCTCAAAGGGAATTCGATTCCAATCCCAACCTCTACTTACCAAAACATCTTTAATCTTCCATTAGCTTGCTTCACGGGTTAAAGGACCACGAATGAGGCTGCGGATAGGACCTTTACATGTCCAATTGTCCAGCCAAAAGCTGAGGGTACTGCCTCTATGAACCACCCACATGATGTCTTTGTTAAATGTTTCCCTACCCTTCTTAATGGCTGTCCAAATCTGAGAGCAAGACAGCCTATCCATATTAACAGCATTTAATTTCTTGTTGCTACAATATTTTCTTTTTAGCATTCCCATAAATAAGAGCATTAGTATTGATGGTGCTAAAAAACTATATTGATATTTTTAATACCACAAAATACCAAAATGTGGCTACATTGATGGAGCTAAAGTTATACTCTCTCCGTCCCACTTTATTTGTCCTATATTCCATTTTGAGATGTCCCAAAATATTGTCCTGTTTCTAAAAATAAAAGTCATTAATTTACTAATGTTCTTATTATACCCCTATTTTATTAATAATTCAATTTTTTGATAAATTTATTTAAGGGTAGTTTTGGAAACTTATACATTTTTAAAAAGTAGACAAGACAATAAATAATATTTCCTTAAAAAATTTAACTTTTCAAACGGGACAAACAAAATGAGACGGAGGAAGTATTTTTTAAAAATATCCTTACTGATCTCGTAAACAGTATATAAGAACCGCACATAAATGCCAAACGCCAGCCGTGGGCTGACATAAACGCTATCCAAACGAAGGCTAACCATTCAATTCAAAACGACGAAACTTTCTGTTGTGGAGTATTGCATTCATTAGAGAATGAAAGGACACGTTGTATTGCAAGTTTCCAGCACCAACCTAACAAGTGCCGCACGTGATGCACCAGATGCAGAAGCCAACTAACACCTTTTTTTATTTTTATTTTTCCAAAGCAATTACAGATATCTTTTTATTTTATGTATTAGCTCTATTGCTACGAAAGATTATTTTGCTGTAATTTTTAAAAATGTTGTAAAAAATACATTTTTTTTTTTTGTAATTTTGCTAAAGTGATATTACTGTAATTTTAACAATTTGTTACAAATAAAACTTTTTTTTGCCACTTGCTAAAGTGATATGTTTTTTTTTTTTTTTTTTGAGAAACCAGATCAAAGACTTGGGCATTTTATTGAAAAGAACTGACAAAATCAATGAACGTCAAGACTAACTAAAGGAGCAATGTCTGCTGGCACATCATGTAGTCAAACCTGTGACCCAACAATAAGCTTAGCTTTTTTGGCCAAAGCATCAGCTACTAAATTACAACGTCGATTAACAAAAATAAAATCTACAAACTGAAAAACCGTAGAAAGCATGCGTATATCATCCAAAATATTGCCGAAAGTAGCAAATGCACCCGCACCATGTAGAAGGGCATTAATGACAATTGCTGAATCACCTTCAAACACTACTCTAGTAATACCCAGTTCCAGAGCAAACTGGACAGCCTTCAAACATAGAAAATCATATGCTGTGGTTGGTAGACAATCATATTTATTTACATAGACCAACCACTAACTTCATTTTTCTTTCCACCATTTACAACCTTTAAATAAAACACAATATCATATAAAGAAATAAAAATAAAATAGCATTCAATATATTATATCTAATATGAATTATAAAATTAATTCATTTCAAATGAAAAAAAAAGTCTTTTATAATGTTCCAGTAGACTTAGGATGTGGATTATGTTCAATAATACCTAATATTTCCTTGTTAATGAATTCATAGATTTAGTGCCTTGTTTCTTAAAAAAAAAAAAAAAAAAAAAAAAAAAATCATAGATTTAGCGACACAAATTTTTACATTTATTCTCATAATTACTAAAGTGATATGTTCTTATTGGCATATAAGAAAATGAATAATGCTAGAAATACAAACTATTTAAATTTTTTTTTATAAAGTGCTTATGTGGTAAGTGATTATTGATAAATGAAAATGTGATATTAATGATGAGGCTAAATGAAAAACAATAAGAAGTTGGTTATATCAACATTTTGTAAAAACATTGTAAAATAATTTGACTGTAGCATTTCTCTAAAAAAAGTGGTGTTAGTGATGGGTATGTCTGAAAGTATGTTACATCAATCACATTTTATCATTTCTACAAATTATAAAATAAGTTATGAAAAAAGTTATGGTCCTAATATTATTCTAATTTTTATTTTTATTTATTTTTTTCTAGAATTTGGGTGAGCTTGTACCTTCTAGCATGGTAACAAAAGTTTTGTGTTTCTTGAACTTATTTTCCTAGGTAAAGCTGGTGAAAGGACTAATAACCTAACTATAATGCCTAAAAATTGAGTAGGCTTTCAATTCTTGGTGTTTTATGTTGTGAGAATTTGTTGTGACAATAGAGTTTTTTATACCAGTTTATTATGATAGCAAAAGGACAAAAGCTCTAATACCAGTTTGTTCTAATGGAAGCTCATGTCCATGAATAAATCAACACAATATCCAAATAGAACAAACCCAAATGCCTATACCCTTACTTTATGTAAAAGAAAAAAAAATGTAACTATAGTATTATAGCTTAAGAACACCTTGTTTCGTACTGATTTTCAAAATCACGTGTTATAATTATAATTAAATGATTAAATTTATTTTTTTTAACATTTTAAACTTTAGAGATGAAGTGGTAATTTACCATGGTATATAATATACCACATGTTTGATTTTATATATTTTAGATAAGAAAGTGGTATCTCAACCTTTAGTTATATTACTCAAGTCTTTATTTACGAGACATTTCTAAAATTCAATGGACCTATAGTGTGGTAAATTAAACATGGAACCTTTAGGTTTATGTAATGCCCCATACCAATGATCCCATCACCAAATTACCCCTATAGAAGTTATCTATTTTAAACTTTCATAATTTTATAAGGAAAGAAAATAAAATATGTAGCAAACTTAAATTTTTTTTTTTAGAGTGTTTTAACCTATGACGTTCGCTCCTGATAATAATTATTTATCATCAGACCAAGATACCAATAAGTTTTTACTGATGGAGTTGATGAGCTTTCCGTAATGGTTTAGAGCTTCCTCAACATCCTCCTTTTATTGTTATTATTTTTTGTTCTTTACGGGTTTTTTCCCCTTTTTAATGCGATAAAATGGGAGATATTGGTTCAACCCAGAGGAAAACAGAAAAGGGATCGAGAACAAGAAATCTTCATTTTGAAGGAACACTACAGGGACCATCTTTTGTACTTGCTGGTTAATTAAATAGATAAAGTCATAAAACCTCCTCTCTTTTCACCAAAAAAAGAAAAAGAAAAAGAAATATTGGACCTATGAAAGTAAAATAATCTTTTTAATTTACGTTAACACCCTTGATGAAAATTCACATAATTACTCAATTTGTACACGTCTTTTGTCTGTGGAGGGTGCTTAAGGGTTTTTTAAATTCCTATTTGGTCCACATTATAAAATAAAAAAATAAAAAAAAACCCTAATGTAAGATTCTTCAAATCAAAGATATGAAAACATGGGATTGGGAATTAGACAATTCATATATATAAAAAAAAAAAAAGAAAAGAAAAGAAAAAAGATTGCAATTAATGTGGATGGTAATGTCTAAAATAATGTGCAATGCTTTATCTTGTCTACCCATCTCAAGTTGTTTGGTGAAGTCAATGGTATTTTGATTATTCTAGTGAGTGACATAGACAATACAACAGTGATAATTTAAGAATCCTCTAGACTCCTTAAAGATGGTTTTCAACGTAGTTGGTGGCGCACAAGCAACATCACGTGCTCACCTTCTTCTTTTTCTTCTTCTTCTTCATCTTCTTTCTCAATTTCGAAATCAACGAAAGTAACTCCGTTTAAAAAAGCCAAACCCCACAACTCAAATTTAAAGACTATATATATGTATAACTAACACCAAATTTATTTTCTCATACACAAAACTAAGTATCCAAAGTAGTGTTACCAAAATCAAAGAAAGTAGTTTTGAAATTCGATAATGGCCACCCAAAACCTTGGAAAGAAGACTGCGTGTGTTGTGGGCGGCACTGGGTTCGTCGCTTCTTTGCTTGTTAAGCTTTTGCTTCAGAAAGGCTATGCCGTCAATACCACTGTTAGAGACCCTGGTAAGTCTTCTTTTTTCTTTTTTTTTTTCTTTTTTTTTTTAAATAAAAAATAATTTTATCACTTTTTATTTATTTATTTTGCATACCCTGACTCTCATGTGTTCTCTGTATTTAATTTGATTTAATTTTTTAATATTTTAAATATACACTTTTTGTCTTCTACAACCTACACACCACCTGTTTGTGATTGCATTGGTCCCTTTACTATTGCATATTTACATTTTACATATATTTACCTGCATGTGAGTAATTTGTATTTGCTTCCCATGCTATTTGCATATTGTTGCGCTTGCACCCTAATAGTTTCTATCCTCTATTTTTTTAAAATTTTATTTTTGTGAACAAAAAATGGGAAAAGGGTGACTTAAGTTGGTATCTTACACTTGAAAATGTGACCAGAGTGACATTTTATCTATTGGCCTGAGTTTGAAAGAGCCAAAGATCCAGATAAGTCATAGTTTTGCACAATTGCACCTAGTCTTTTAGGGCCTATTTGGTAGGGTATTTTAAGCAACTTTTTGAGTATTTTAAACACATTTACACATATTTTCACTCGCATGTATATCAAAAACACCAAAACAACATTACTCAAACTTCTCTACCAAATACCCCCTTAGTTTCTATACTTGGGACTTGGATTTTAGCTTAAATTATTTCGAGCAATTTTTTGTGGAAATGATTTTTTGTTGAAAATGTTGCTACCAACTCTTAAACCAATCATAATTATCACTTTAATAACTTGTGAAATAAGTTACAAACTCTTAAAATATCAACCTGTTGAGATAGCTGCTAGAAGTTGAAAGAGTGACAAAGTTGATGGGTGGAAGTTGAGGGACGAATGGAAAAGGCTTTTTGGCCTTTTTTTTGTTTTTGGTTTTTTTTTTTGGCAAAAAATCTAACTTTTAGATACACATTTAATGCGAAAATTACTAAAAACTATATTTTCAGATAATCACTATATAAATAAGCTACTGAAAATTGCGGATACCTAAACAGACAAGTCATTCTGTCTACCTACCATAACCGCACAAAAATAAATTAGATAAAACGGCACTTTCATAAATATATATGCAGATCAAAGGTTTTTTCTTAAGCAATATGGAAATTAAAGTTAAAGGTTCACATTTTTCCAGATGGTATAGAAAAATTTTCATATAAAAAAAAAAATTTGATGGTGACTTTTACTCACCATAAAAAAAAAGAAAAAAAAGAAAGATGTTTAGAGGATGTCACATCATTTATATAAAGAGAGAGTTTAAAGACATAAAAAATTGACATTTTTTGACGCGAAAAATTGTTAATGGTAAAGAAGAAAAATAATATTAGCGATAAATCTAAATAAAAACCAAGAAAAGTTGCCAACTTAATTGTGTGTGATACAAAGTAAATTGGTTGGTCCGTTGAAAATTGAGATGAATTGCTTAAGACTTGAAACCTACTCTCAAAAATAATTTTATATATATATATATATATATATATATATATATATATAGATTAGGTGCAATAACTAGATTTCAATCCGATACACAGCAAGCGGTGGGGCTTTTGAAGATTGAGATGAGTTGCCCAAGACCTCAAGTGTCGTACTCTCAAAAAGTTACAAAATAATTGAAGAACATTTAAATTGATGAGAATTTAGACTACAAGGACCCGGTTGTTGGCAAATTTGTGGTTCTAAATCAAATCATCAAATCAACAAAATGCATCATAATATAATCTCACAACACCAACAGGCTAATGTATGTAGGACCCTAATAAGGGTAAGATCATGCTACAGTTGAACTCATCTGAGGTCTAAGGATATTAGAGTCACACTCAAGTAGGGCCCATACCAATTCAGCCAAAAGAAAAAGAAATAGTATCATCAAACAGTAATATATATATATATATATATATATATAAATATAAATAAAGATATTATTTTTTTTATCTTATAATAATTACATGTAAAATTATGAGAGATCATAATTTTACACGCTATTATTTTATTATAAATTTTTAATTGAGTTTAAATAATATTCTATATTTAAATCTTCCATTAAATTTTTTTAATTTATATTTTCTTTAAATAGTATAATATATAGTGTAAGGACACAATTCTCTGGCGGCCCAATAAGGATGTTGGGCTCGCACATGAAAGATTCCTCACAATATGATTTGTAGAGAGTGGGCTTGAAAAGCTAGCCGCTGGTCACGGGGCGATGTCCGATCCTGGTTTTAGAGGAATTCAGGTAGAAAAAGGAGTTGGGCCTGAACATTTAAGCCCTAAGACGTCGCACCCTATGGGATGGGACTCCTCGGAGTTGATCCGAGGACCATTGAGGCCTAACCCCGGTTATCCAACGACGGACTTTCTTCAGTGAAGTCCGGTGTTGTTGAGATGTTCTCCCCCATGTGATCCTTCTTTTTCGGAGGTGGGATGGGATCCCCCACTAGATTTACTTACTTTCTTCTTTTATACTCGTCCGTGTTGATTGTCCTTCGTCCACGTGTAGGGTCAATCTATACAAGACTGATATTTGTCCCATCAGTCTAATCCCAGAATTGTTGGGTATGGTTGATAAGGCTGCAGAGTACGGCTCTGTCATGTGTTGGGTCTTATCTGGAAGGGTAGTAAGGATAACTTCCCCAAGATATTTTGGATCTCCTTACAAATTCGTCCCTATACCTGTTTTACCCCTTTATTCCGGTGGGATTCAGGATCTGCCGAGGACTGAACCGTCCTCGACTGCCTCTCAAAAATTGTTTTGTGCTCTGTATTGTAGAGCTTGGGCCACAGCTCTCCTCGGATTGGGCCTTCGGACTTCCCAGGAGCAATTGGGCTTGGCCCTTAAATTATTGGGCCCCACAATAGCCCCTCAAAACCCTTCTATCCGACTTCCGGGTTGGAAAGGAGGGTTTTGGCAAACCCGGGCCCTTAATATGGCTTGTTTGGTTCAACCCCGCATTTATGTGAGCGGTTTTCCACCTATCCAGGAAGTTAGCCGGTTTTCAAGGGATTCCGTTTAATCTGCTCGTGATCTACTCCTGCCGCTTGGCTGTCCCAGACGCGCCCTTAATGAATCCTCTTTACGAGGCTCATTTATATCCGGCGGCTCATCTGATAAGGCGGGGAAATGGAACGGACGCCTCTTTTTTCTTCAGATTCCTTTGGGAAACTTGAATGCATTTAATACCTTCCGTTTTGCCCTTCCTATAAGAAGGCAAGCAGAAGGCCATCACTTTCGTGCAGACTCCTCTCCTTCCCTCTGAGATCTGAAACCCGTAGCCTCCTTTAGCGCCTGCTTAGCCCGTTTGTTATACACCATATCAGTACACGCCTACTATAACGAACGATGAAGGAACCATGCCCCTCCTCAAAACACCATGTTCCGATAAAGCTTGAAATGACTCGATCGGGGCAAGGATGGCGCAGACTTAAGATCTGTCCCGCCTCTCTTTCAGCCAAAATCCGAAGCAGGGGCTCGTCATGTCGAATTCTCGGCGTGACTGAGTCGAGAACACCCAATATCAGCACCACTCGGCTCCTCACGAGCGTACCTAACATGGCACCAGTGTGTTAGGAGTCAGGGCTGAGGCAGGGGCGAAGTGCTTCTGCTTCTCCCTCTCTTTGCTCACTGGTACCCTCCTCCGTCTTCCTCTTATAGTCTTCCCAGCACCAGTTCCGCCCTGGTGCTGTCCTTCTCCCTCTTTTGCTCCTCTCTTTGTCTTTTCATTTCTCCCACTCTTCTTCTCCTCCTTCTCTTACTCATGTCCTCCATCTTCTTCATTCATCTCCTCCATCTTCTTCATTGATTTCTTCCTTACTATTTCCTTCTTCTTCGTTCTTTTTTTCTTTGAAGTGAGTTCTTCTCTTAGTATGAGCAACAATGAGGCAGAGATTGGAGAGACTTTGAAGACAAGTTTAAAAGGCGCTTGACCGTTTGCTTATCTGTACTGTGGATGTTAGTACTGCTTCGGCAGCCCCTCTTTTGTATAGGCTTGTTGAAGCCTCTTTTTGTACATTGTAATAATTTTTCATATTAATAAAACTTGTTTCTATTTCACTTTGCATGTTCTGTCTCTTTGTTTTTATAAATTTGTAAGCGCCGCTCGGCACAATCATATAGCATCTAAATCAATGACGACTAAGACCAAAATACTTAATAATAAAAAGATGTTGCCATAACTTTAATGGAAGTGCTTGGCATAATAAGGCAGACCAATAAAAAGTAATACTTAACCCCCTTGGCTTGGGTCCGAGGACCATGCAAGGCCTTGGTTCTGTCCAAAACTTGTAATAATAATAATTTTTTTGTACTTGGTTTCCCCATAGGCTTGAGTCCGAGGACCATACAAGGCCTTGGTTCTGTCCAAAACTTGTAATAATAATAATTTTTTGTACTTGGTTTCCCCATAGGCTTGAGTCCGAGGACCATACAAGGACTTGGTTCTGTCCAAAACTTGTAATAATAATAACTTTTTTGTACTTGGTTTCCCCATAGGCTTGAGTCCGAGGACCATACAAGGCCTTGGTTCTGTCCAAAACTTTATATAATAATAATTTCTTGTACTTGGTTTCCCCATAGGCTTGAGTCCGAGGACCATACAAGGCCTTGGTTCTGTCCAAAACTTGATGCCCTCCCTTTTTCTTTTTGCACCTGTCTTTCCTCAGGTGTCTCATAAGTTGCCGAGCAGGAAGTTGTCCTCGGTAACGGTTATTCCTTGGTGTGGGCCATAGTCCGTGGGCTTCCATGCAGAACGGGCCTGGGCCGCGAATTTATTAGGTCCACAGATTTAGAGGCATTTCCGTAGTCTTTGATCACGCGGTACTTTTTGGCGTCCCAGTATTCGAGGTGCGCCTTCACGAGGCTCCTTTAATCTCAGGGTTGCAGACGGCATTGGAAATCGAGCCGGAGACATTTTGTCTGTAGCGTTCCTTGGGACGCTGCGTGAATTAAATGCCATCACCTCATCTTTTAAATAAATAGGAGAGAAAGTTGCTTTATCTTCGCACGAATTCTTCAGTCTCCTCTCTTAGTACATCATGTTTGAGGCGAGGACTGGGGCAAAGGAGCTCTCTCCGCCACAAAAGCACCGTGTCTTCCTGAGACTCCAGATAGTGAGGTACGGGCCAAGGAGGCGTAGACTCAAGAGAATATTTCAATTCGAGAGAGGGGAAAGGATGTTTCTCCTTCTTTTAGTCAAAATCCGAAGCAGGTTCTGGTCATGCCAGATTTTTGGTATGCCCGAAGAAGGAATTTCCGCCATCAGCGCCGTCTGCCTTGTAGCAGGCAAATTTCTGCGGGGGCTTCCCAACTTCCGGCTCCCTGCATCTTTTCTGTAGATGGTGTTAGCCTGAGGTCAGGTTCTTTGGCTGCCTGAGTTATGGGCATGTAGAAGCGTCGAGGAATAGTTTCCTTAGACGACATCTTGGAACAGTAGCCAACCTCTCCTCTGAGATATCTCCTCGGCATCATCTTTACTCTTTTGTACTTTTCTTTTGCTTACGCAGTTAACTCTAATGTAAGCTGGTTTCAGCTTTTATTGTACACTGTACTGTTCTTTTGTCTTAATAAAAGATGTGTTTATTTCTTTATACATATTATTATTTTTTTTTTTGCAACAACCACTTTGGGTCTGAATATTAAGTCTAAGCATGCCTTTAACAATATTCTGGACGGAAGAACACTTTAATATAAACCCTTATTAGTTTAAACTCGCAAATATTATCAAGTATAACAATGGTAATCCTCAATAGATTGAATTCATGGAACTAACCGAGATAGCTGCTGAGCGCTGCGTGATGCACGCTAGACGAATATCCGAGAGAGCAGCCGAGCAGCGATGGACTTGGATCGTGCCCTTGGGGTAACATACTGTGCCGTATCGTATCAGCCCCTTTGGCACTGGGGATCTGAGGGTAGACCGGGGAACCCGTGCAATTAAAGATTGACCCAACTGTTAACGAGAAGTTCTCTTCGGATGGATTTTGAGGTTTATATGCCATAGTAGTTTCTTTCTCTTCTTTTTTTTTATAGTTGGTTTCCCCATAGGCTTGAATCCGTGGACCATGCGAGGTCTTGGTTCTGTCCAAAACTTGTGATCTTTTTCATGTACTTGGTTTCCCCATAGGCTTGAGTCCGAGGACCATGCAAGGCCTTGGTTCTGTCCAAAACTTATGATCTTTTTATGTACTTGGTTTCCCCATAGGCTTGAGTCCGAGGACCATGCAAGCCTTGGTTCTGTTCCAAAACTTAATCTCTTATGTGACTTGGTTTTCCCCCATAGGCATTGAGTCGAGGACCATGCGAAGGCCCTTGGTTCTGTCCAAAACTGCTATGATCTTTTATGGTACTTTGGTTTTCCCATAGGCTTGAAGTCGCTGGACCATGCAAGGCCTTGGTTCTGTCCAAAACTTTATGATCTTTAGTGTACTTGGTTTCCCCATAGGCTTGAGTCCGAGGACAGCAGGCCTTGTTCTGTCCAAAACTATATGATCATTTTTATTACTTGGTTTTTCCCCATAGGCTTGAGTCCGATGGACCATTGCGAGCCTTGGTTCTGTCCAAAAAACTTAATGATCTTTTTATGTACTTGGTTTCCCCAAAGGCTTGAGTCCGTGGACCATGCAAGGCCTTGGTTCTGTCCAAAACTTGTAAGATTTTTTTATGTACTTGGTTTCCCCATAGGCTTGAGTCCGAGGACCATGCAAGCCTTGGTTCTGTCCAAAACTTATGATTTTTTATGTACTTGGTTTCCCCATAGGCTTGAGTCCGAGGACCATGCAAGGCCTTGGTTCTGTCCAAAACTTATGATCTTTTTATGTACTTGGTTTCCCCATAGGCTTGAGTCCGAGGACCATGCAAGGCCTTGGTTCTGTCCAAAACTTATGATCTTTTTATGTACTTGGTTTCCCCATAGGCTTGAGTCCGAGGACCATGCAAGGCCTTGGTTCTGTCCAAAACTTATGATCTTTTTATGTACTTGGTTTCCCCATAGGCTTGAGTCCGAGGACCATGCAAGGCCTTGGTTCTGTCCAAAACTTATGATCTTTTTATGTACTTGGTTTCCCCATAGGCTTGAGTCCGAGGACCATGCAAGGCCTTGGTTCTGTCCAAAACTTATGATCTTTTTACGTACTTGGTTTCCCCATAGGCTTGAGTCCGTGGACCATGCAAGGCCTTGGTTCTGTCCAAAACTTATGATCTTTTTATGTACTTGGTTTCCCCATAGGCTTGAGTCCGAGGACCATGCAAGGCCTTGGTTCTGTCCAAAACTTATGATCTTTTTACTTGTTTTATTTTTCAACCACCAGCCCCTACACCAAGGCGGGGACAGTTGGCCTGAGGCTGGAAGCCCCTAGAGACGCCCGCGCCCTTAGCACTGCGAGGAGTAGCCCCTAGCAGAAGCTTACGTCGGAGCAACAACTATATGTCGCCGGAGACGGAGGAGATCCCAGAAATTTCTGCTTGGCGTGTGAGTTGATTCCATCGCCACCTGCGCCAGCGCGCAAGCTTCCCACAGACGGCGTCAATTGTAAGGACACAATTCTCTGGCGGCCCAATAAGGATGTTGGGCTCGCACATGAAAGATCCCTCACAATATGATTTGTAGAGAGTGGGCTTGAAAAGCTAGCCGCTGGTCACGGGGCGATGTCCGATCCTGGTTTTAGAGGAATTCAGGTAGAAAAAGGAGTTGGGCCTGAACATTTAAGCCCTAAGACGTCGCACCCTATGGGATGGGACTCCTCGGAGTTGATCCGAGGACCATTGAGGCCTTACCCCGGTTATCCAACGACGGACTTTCTTCAGTGAAGTCCGGTGTTGTTGAGATGTTCTCCCCCATGTGATCTTTCTTTTCTTAGGTGGGATGGGGTCCCCTTCAGATTTATTTACTTTCTTCTTTTATACTCGTCCGTGTTCATTGTCCTTCGTCCACGTGTAGGGTCAATCTTTACAAGACTGATATTTGTCCCATCAGTCTAATCCCAGAATTGTTGGGTATGGTTGATAAGGCTGCAGAGTACGGCTCTGTCATGTGTTGGGTCTTATCTGGAAGGGTAGTAAGGATAACTTCCCCAAGATATTTTGGATCTCCTTACAAATTCGTCCCTATACCTGTTTTACCCCTTTATTCCGGTGGGATTCAGGATCTGCCGAGGACTGAACCGTCCTCGGTTGCCTCCCAAAAATTGTTTTGTGCTCTGTATTGTAGAGCTTGGGCCACAGCTCTCCTCGGATTGGGCCTTCGGACTTCCCAGGAGCAATTGGGCTTGGCCCTTAAATTATTGGGCCCCACATATAGTTTCATATACAAATAGTCAAATACAATCATAATAAATATATAGTTTCATTTTTTTTTCCTTTTTTGGTCTAAATATTAAGACCAAAAACAGAAAAAGAAAAAAAAATTTTATTAAATTTTCCCATGCATTACTCGGGTTACCAACAAGTTACTAAGTAAAAGTAAATAATTTTTATTTTACTACAAGATTTGAGGGATCTACAATAAATTTGTACTTTTTGGCCAATTTGTCTCTACCATAGATAATTGGCTTAGCATGAATATGCCTCTTCATAAATCATAGTATCTTTAACAAGGTGCATTATGTTTTAAATTATAGATGAGAATGAACTTTATTAATCAAGTATTTTAATGCGCAGAAAATAAGAGAAAGATCTCTCACCTCATAGAACTACAAGGTTTGGGGGACCTAAAAATTTTTGGAGCAGATCTAACAGATGAAGTAAGCTTCGATGCTCCTATAGCAGGATGTGACCTTGTTTTCCACATTGCTACACCAGTTAACTTTGCTTCACAAGATCCGGAGGTAAAAAAAAAATAAAGAAATGCATCAGTAATTTCAGTAATGTCACAGTTTTTGAATTTTTAATGACAAAGTTAGCTAATTTTGTGACATGTATAGAATGATATGATAAAGCCAGCAATCCAAGGGGTACATAATGTGTTGAAAGCATGTGTGAGAGCAAAAACTGTTAAGCGTGTCATTTTGACATCCTCAGCAGCTGCTGTAACAATCAACAAGCTCAATGGGACAGGTTTAGTCATGGATGAAAGCAAATGGACTGATGTTGAGTTTTTGAGTACTGAGAAGCCACCTACTTGGGTAATCACCGAATTACATCAAATCATTAAGGATAAATGTTTTCTCTTAAGCTCTAGCAAGAAAAAAGGCCTATGTCAAAGCAATTTTAACAAAAAGATTTAAGTATTTTCTGAATTAATTTTCAGGGTTATCCTGCCTCCAAGACATTAGCTGAGAAAGCAGCTTGGAAATTTGCTGAAGAAAATAATATTGATCTCATTACTGTGATCCCTACTCTCATGGCTGGTGCATCTCTCACTCCAGACGTCCCTAGCAGTATTGGTCTAGCAATGTCTTTAATTACAGGTATAAATAAGCTGGACTACATAATATGTTGCAATTTCCACTTTAGGCCGTGCAGCTGGAACAAAAAATTGCTTGCACCATACCTGAATTGACAGATTAGTGTTTCAATGGCTTTTTTTGACTATTTTGCAGGAACTGAATTCCTCATAAATGCATTGAAAGGTATGCAAATGCTGTCAGGTTCAATATCTATCACACACGTGGAGGATGTTTGCCGGGCTCATATATTTTTGGCTGAGAAAGAATCTGCTTCTGGCCGATACATATGCTGTGGTATCAATTCCAGTGTTCCTGAGCTTGCGAAGTTCCTCAATAAAAGATATCCTCAGTACAAAGTCCCAACTGAGTAAGCTTCTAATCTAATTAATCAAGGCACATAGTCTTTCAAATTAGCAAATCGGTTAATAAAAAAGGTCGTATGCGTAACGGTCCTGCTTGAAATAAAAGTCAAAACTGCTACCAAATAAATGAGGTTGAAGCAATGTAGAATAAATACAAAGCCAAATTTGGTGGCGACATTGCTTCAAATGAGCCATTAGCTTGTAGAAGAATTGAATCGGTTACTGAATTATTTCAATTATGGTTTTGAGATATATCTCTCACTTTCTTCAGTGGTGAAGTGTTGTTTGACTTGTGTCATTTGGAAATTGCAGTTTTGGAGATTTCCCCTCTAAGGCCAAGCTGACCTTATCTTCAGACAAACTTATCAAAGAGGGGTTCAGTTTTAAGTATGGGATTGAGGACATTTATGACCAAACTGTGGAGTACTTCAAAGCCAAGGGCCTGCTGCAGATATAAGACCTAATGGATTAGGAGCCTAGTGATGCTCTGGCTTGGTTTTTAGCCCTATTGTGTAATAACATCTAAATTTGCTTGAGTTCAGTATAATAAATGGTTCATTTACCAATAATCTAAAGCAATCAAGCAACTCAGCTGGAAGATGTCAGGAAGCTAAAGCAATTTAGTAAGTACGCTTGAAGACACCAAGCTTTTGAAATACATTGCATCTACTTACCAGCCAAACCAGTGGCAGATAAGCATTTGCTTGGTAAGTGTTGTAGTTTATTTCAAATTGCTTGGACCCATCTCCTCCTAACACATATTTCTATTTCAATTTACTGTAAACCACTAAAACTAGCCTAAATGGGGGGCGTTAAACTTGGAGATATTATTAGGCCCACTAGAGTTGGTCCTCTCAACCAATAAAATGCTACCATCTGGGCAAATGTGACATCATTTTTTTTTTTTCCTTATACTGATTAGGAAGCCAACTAACACACTTACATAGCGGTATTGTCTTATTAGTTGAGAAAACCATTTTAGAAGTCCTTCCCATATATCCAATAATTTCTTGTCAAATTGTCGTATACTTCCTAATTTTTGTGTGACAATAGACAGAGACATGAGACAAAATGACTACTGCCATGGCCAATTCTAGTAGTCAATCTCATCCTATCGGATGGTCCACTAACAAGGAGGCCGAAAAGAGGGTATCAATCGTGCAGCCTGTTCTTTTTGCAACCTTTGACTAAGCTAAGGTCCTCGGTTTTTAGTTGGGCCAGGTCCATGCTAGGTTTTTCATAAGAATAATGTAATATTAATCCCTCTTACCCCACATCATGAGAAGTAATACAGAAAATAAAGTGGTAAACCAACGGGTTTACGGGGATTCGGATGAGTTATCTCTATATATTAAGAAGATAAGAAAATTAATTATTGCCCTTTTGATTTCCAAATATATTTCTAATTTAATTAATTTATCCTTATTCCTAAAACATAAAAAATAGGGTTAAAACGGTAAACAGACAAAAATTAAAAATAAAAAACCTACGGGTAAAAGCTCCCCAATAAATAGTAGATGCTAATAGATACAAAGTTCCTATACAATGATGCTCCAAAAAAAAAAAAAAAAAGAAGTCCCTATCCAACTTATCACCCAAAAAAAAAAAAAAAAACTTCCCACTATCCGATGTACACAACCAAAACTACCCCATGTACCTATCAAAAAAAAAAAAAAAAAAAAAAATTTACCCCATGTTCTATATATATAAAACCTACCCACATCACATTAAAAAAATAAAAACTACGCTAAGCCTCTAAGCACGCGCGTGCTTAGAGGCTCTTTTAATTAATTAATTTATTTTTTTGGAAAAAGTTCATAATCTTCATTCATTATAATCTGGATCGCTGCATTTTCTAATCACAAAAATGCCTAGCCGTTGGGCACGTGTTTACTCTTCTATTAATTTTTTTGTAAAAGTTAACAGTTTTCATTCATTACAATTTGAAGTTGCTACATTTTTAAAAAATTTGCCACTGGTTTTGGCTGCCATTGATGAATTAGGCTAGTAAAATAGATGCAACAATTAAAAAAAAATTTTAAGTCCAAGCCCTCCCCTCTCTGTAGCATCTGATTACCATAAAAATTTCTCTACGTAGATTAATAATAGATAAATTTTTTGTAATTCAACGAGTATCTTTTACTTTTAGTATTTTTAAAAATGGCGTATAAGATTCGAATTCCTCTCCCATTAACCAATCTAATCCAATTGGATAACCTATCAGCAAAGAGGCCTAAAAGGGGCCTGTTTCCCCCACAGCACGGGCTAAATTAAAAACTAATATACCTACATTTTGGCTATCTATTGTGCAGTTTGCGTACCTTTTTATAACCTAACTTTAACAAAGTATCCTAGGTTCCTAGCTGGGCCACCTTAGTGTAATGCTTCACTTGGGCTGCTTGTTGTTATGTCTCATCTTTAGAGCTACAATCTGGACCATATCCCTCATAGAAGGCCGTAGTTTGAAAACACGATTGACCCATTTGATGTACTCCAAGTTCAAGGCCTATAATCCATATATACAAGGTTTTAGTTTTACTTCATAATGTCATTTGTGATACCGGATTTGTAAGGGGCAACCCAAACTTAATTGATATAGATTTCGTTTAGATTGAACTTATTGTTACTGAAACTTAAAAGTAAAAACTGAAAATTGAAAACACTGTAGTAAAATAATTTTTAAATGTGTGAATAGTGTCGTGGGACCCATTTTTAATATTTTTTAATATATGAACAGTGCTTCACAAACAGTACTGCTACAGTGCGTGAACAGTGATTTTTGTCTTTGCACAGTAACTTCATATGATTTTATTGTTCATGCGTTGAAAAAAAAAAAAAAACACTGAAACTGAGACGCGCAATCCAAACGGCCTCATAATAAATGGAAATAGGCTGGATGAATATATTTTGTATTTTCTGGTTTTATGGGATAAGAAAATCACTCAATAACTTAAATGATAGATAAGCTCATCACCAAAGTAAACCCAAATGGATACAGATAACACCACATAAAGGAATTTAACTAAGGATTCAGAACTATTTGGCTCACCACTCTATAGGATACATATTAACACCACCTAAGAGATGCAAAAACGGATACTCGCCACCCAAAGGAATCCACCCAAGGGATAAGAGATAATTTAGAAGAAATACATTTTCTAAAAACAAAAGGTTTTTAATTTTTTTTTAATTAAATTTTGAAAATACACTTTGATATTTATTAGATTTAGCCAAAGGCTTAAATAGAGCTTGGAACAACCCCCAAGCATAGGAAAATGAAAATAATAATAAGTACATTCACTTAATCTGATCAAAGTCAGATATGACTCTTAGGAATTTAGAAACACAATGAATTATTTGTTGGCCTAAGAGAAATAAAATATAAAGTCTAATTCATCCTAGGAGACACTAAATAAAGACAAATTGACTTAATTAATAATAAAAAAACATTTTAAAATAATGAGTTGTTATTCTGGTCTTCAAGGAAAGCTTTTGGGCTTGAACTGACATCAAGTTGGGCTTGCTAGATCTTGGGACACTTTGGTGTCATTTTGTCTTTATTGAGGGACTGATACTTTAGCTGGTTGTAAAATTGTTAGGAAAATTTGTTGTTTTTGTAGAACAACTCATGAAAATGTTATGCTATTTTGTTGTGTCTGTTGACTTTCTTTTTAATTTTACCATTAGCTACCACTTTATGGAGAGACTATTTTGACATAGTACTAAAATGTTATAGACTAAGCTAGCACATTAAAAATGTTAAAGATTTAACACACAAGCTAAACATCACTGTTGACTTTCTTTTTAATTTTACCATTAGCTACCACTTTATGGAAAGACTATTTTGACACAGTACTAAAATGTTATAGACTAAGCTAACACATTAAAAATGTTAAAGATTTTAACACACAAGCCAAACATTAAAAAAAAAAATCTCATAATTGTTAGAAAGAAAGTCTACTTGGGCAATGTAAAGTTACTTGGGAAATGTAAAGTTTACACGGGTGATGTATATCATTTACTCCTTATATAATTATTATTGTGCTTATTAATGCAATCTTATCCCTTAAACCCAATAGGCATCCTAAGGCTATATATATATATATATGTGGGAATGTTTTGCTGTAATTTGTACAGAGTTAAGATATATTAATTTAAGAAAGTGGATGATCACTTCAATACAAGAGATTATATATATTTTCCTTGTTTTCTTCTTGCTCTGTTTTATCCATTTCCTTTACTTTATAATACATAATCAGCACGAGACTCTACCCAATTTTGAAAGGAAGTTATGTAGTTCTCTCAACTCACTATAAGTTTTCTTCCTAAGAATTAGTAATTTTATTATCCTATTTATTATTTTTAATGATTGTATTAGTTGTTGTACGTCTACTAGACAAAAATCTTCAGCAGTCATCTTGGAATTAAATTTATCAGTAAGACCCATGTCTATATTTATGCAAAACATAAATTAAACTTTATTATTTTAAACATAAAAAAATGGCAAAAACGAAACTTATTATAGTGCGGAAATATAATAAAAGAAAAAAATTAATTGGTATGGACATTTTCATTACTAATCAAATTATCAATTTTCCATCAACATCCTCAAAGAAATTATAGACATCAAGATGAGTAATATTCACTCCATTTGGAATATGAAGATAACTCATAGGGTTTTCAAGATTACTATGATAAGCAAAGTTTGTTTCAATACCTTTTCTCTTTACTTTTATGGAGGCTTGGTATAGATCTACCAAATGTTTAGGCGTGTGACAGGTATGCGACCAATGACCTTCCATACCATACCAATAACACTTATTTTCATGACTTTTTGGTTGTCTATTTTGCAAATCCTTGTCATTTTCTTATCTTAGTTCATTTTGATTCTTCTAATGGTAAGGTGCGTTGTTTCTTTTTGAAGAATTATGAGTACAACCCACTCTATATTGATTGAATTTAATGTACACAACACATGTGGTGGACCAAACATTTGATATGATAATATTGCATAGTCGGACACACCAAATGTTTAGGCGTATGACAGGCACATGACCAATGACCTTTCATATCATACCCATAACACTTATTTTTATGACCTTTGGAGAAACATAGAAACTTTCTACTAATGTCTTGTTCAATCAGAATTTTTTGTTGTTTTAGTTTTTAAAAATCAGGAATTAGATCTATTTATTAGATTTGGTTCAGAAGATAACATATACTGCTACTGTTTCACGTGCCCCACATGCACAAGATTGGCGTGGAACATGATAAAATTAGCAACATCCACTAATTCCTCTTGGAATTCACTGGTCCTGTTTCGTGTGTCAACGTCCTAATCTCCTAATCATAGATGCATCAAAACAAAACGTGCCTACCAAGTTGGCAGTTCTTTATCGGTCTATTAAGTTCAAATGGGTCTTAGAGAGGCAAATTAAATTGCTCATGTTTTGATTTCATGATCTTTTAAAAACAAATATTTAGGTTGTTTTGTTTTGTTTTGTTTTGTTTTTTTTTGTTTTTTTTTTTTTTTTAGCTCTTGAGCAAGCTAGGATTTAGTTTCTCAGATGCTGTTTGTAAGTCCTTTGTTAATAAAATTTGTTGATCATAAAAAAAAAAAAAAAAAAAAAAATTCAAAACAACATGTGCTACACCCATTAATTCAGTCTCGAGTCAAATCACATTCATCATCAGTTGACAGCCACCAAACACAAAAGTCTTAAAATCTAATTGACAGCATGAATATCGAGATAGGAGTTAAGAACAGTGCTCGTGAATAGTGCACCACTCATTTTATAATTATATCAAATTTTTTATTTTTATTTTGATGAAAATACCATTTTGATCCATACATTTTGTTATCACAGTTAATTTGGTCCTTATGTTTTAATAACAATCAATTTAATCCTTATTATTTTCAACTTGCAGTCAATTTGGTCCTTACCGTTAACTAATTAACGAAAAATACCAATGTGGCTAATAGCGTGAACTCAGAAGCTTATGTGGCTTGTAACATGATAGGTTTGGCCCAACCAAAATCAGCCACATCAATTAAAAATCCAAATCACATCCACGTTATAAAAATTAACATATCTAGTTTCTCTCCGTTACTCATCCAACCCAAATCCCTTCTATCTCCAAACTCAATCCTTCCAGTCATTCCTCTGTTACTCACTCCTCATCTTCATCTTCCCCTCCCACCTCCTTCGCCCTTCTCCACTTGGAATTTCTTAATCCGATGCAGTACTTTGCAACAGCCAAACTCAAAAAAAAAAAAAAAAAAAAAAAAAAAAAAAATATATATATATATATTATATATATATATATATAAATCTTTCCATACTCAATCAAAGACTTCATTCTTTTACTCTTGCCAATTACTATCAGCAGTCACAAAGGTTAGCACATCTTTAACCTATAATCATGTTCCACGGATTGAGTTTGGAGAGAGAAGGGATGTAGGGTTGGATGAGCAACAGAGAGAACAACTAGTTCCATTAGTTTTCATCATTTTCATCATCTCATTGTACCATTATATATAAAGTAAAGTCCAAAATCAAACAGAAAAACTTTTTTTTTTTAAATAATCAGGATAAACCTAATAGACCATATATGAGCAGAGTTAACTCAACCATGGCCGAGTTAATTGATTAATTAATAACTTGACTAATTAATTAATTAATTTTTATCACAAGGGGTCATTCAGTTTGTGGCCTATCAAGTGGTATCAGAGCAGGCACACTCTGATTAGGGTTTAATCTTTGCTGTGTTGATCCATTGACCCCTGTTTGTCATGGATAGAGGACATTCATTAATCATACCTCTTTTATTTGATGACACTAACTATGCATACTGGAAAGTGCGCATGAGAGTTTTCTTGTAGTCTTTAGATGAGAAAGTGTAGCAAGCTGTAGAGATAGGCTGGACTAAGCCTACAGAAGCGCCAGCCGACTGGGATGATGCCAAGATTAAGGCGGCAAACTTCAACAGTAGAGCATTGAATGCGTTGTTCAGTGCAGTCACCAATGAGGAGTTTAAGAAGATATCCTCAACTGAAACTGCCAAGGAGGCTTGGACCATCCTCCAGACAACCTATAAGGGTACAAAGGCTGTAAAAGATTCAAAAATTCAGAGGCTCACTACAAGCTTTGAAGAGATAAAAATGGAGGAGGATGAGTCATTCGATGAGTTCTATGTCAAGTTAAAGGATATAGTGAACTCAACCTTCAATCTTGGGGAAACCATTTCTGAACCCAAGATTGTAAGGAAGGTGCTCAGATCTCTACCGGGGAGATTTCATGCCAAGATCACGGTAATAGAGGAATCAAAGGATATTGATAAGATTCATTTGAATGAGCTGGTTGGAAACTTGCAGACCTACAAGCTTGGGTTAACAAGGATTGGCAAGACGAGTAAAGGCAAGAGCATGACACTGAAGGCCAAGAGCAGTGAGACAGATGAGTCTTCTGATGATGAAGATTCCAAAATGAAGTCCTACATCACCAGGCAGTTCAAGAAGTTTATGAAAAACGCAAATGGAAAGTGTTTTGACAAAAACCGCTGGCAATCCAGTTCTTCTCAGTTTAAAGGTCAAGACAAAGGGAAAAAGGATGCTAAGGAAGGTGGTCAGTACACTGTTCCTGCAGGACCTAAGTGCTTTGGCTGTCAAGGCTTTGGTCACATGAAGCATGAGTGTCCTACATATCTCAAGAGCATTGGGAAGAGCAAGGCACTTGCTGTTACCCTAAGTGACACCGAGCCTGAGGATGATTCCGACAATGAAGATGACGGAATCTTAAATGCCTTCACAGCCACTGTTAATCTTACTGATGGGATTGTTGAAGATGTGGTTGAAGAAGAGGAATTGGTGGAATCTAAATTTGAGAAGATGGATGATCAAGATGACATTCATACAGCCTATGAAAAACTGTACAAGCTTTCTAAGAAGCATGAGAAACTGTATAGGCTAACCACCAAGAAGCTCAGTGATGTGGAACTTGACCGTGAGGAGCTTTCCACAAAATTTGATGAGGCTAATCAAACCATTGGAGCACTGAGGTTTGAGAACAATTTCTTGGTTGAGAAGACCTAGAAGCTTAAAGCAGAGCTGTGTCAAGTTAGAGCTTAACTGGAAAGGACTTCAAGCGTAAAGCTAGATGAGATGCTAAGCATTCAGAAATCTGCTTCAGATCGAACAGGTTTAGGGTATGGTCTCTCTTCCTCTAATATTGCTTCTTCTAGTACTACTGTTTTTATTTTTCCTGCTAATAATATTAAAATTGAGAATAATGAGATTAAAACTAAATTAGCTAGTGAGAACATAGATAAGGGTAAATCTATCTTAGGAGCATCCCTTAAGCTTGAGAAGAAAGATGTTAAAAACCTTAGGGCTAAGAAGGCTGACTCTCAAAAGCCTAAACAAAAGTGGAGCTGCCGGTCATACTCTATCATCATTGTGGAGCTGCCGGTCATACTCGACCAAATTGCTACAAGTGACTTGCCACTCAACAGAGTAACAACATGATAGCATCTGGGAACTAGAATCAACTTCAATCCTCTCTTGCTCCCTTTGGAGATTTTCTCAAAGCCCTTATGTTCCTTTCGAACTTGAACAGTTTTTCTCCCTCACCTTCGGTTCAAGGGTTTAATCAAAGGAAAGGTTCTAGGGTGTGGAAGGAAAATGGCTCCAAGTGATTCTGTCACTTTTCTCTCTCTCTTCTTGTTTTTATGTGTGCATTACTTATGTGTTTTGCTTTCAAGTTTTGAGTCAGTCTAGTTTTTATACTTTGGTTGTTTAACATGTTTTTGTTTGGTTATTTTTCAGTTTTTCTTTGTTTTGTTTTTCATATAAAAAAAAAATTGGAAAATCAGAAAAAATACAAAAACAATTTGTGTTTTGTGTACATTGGTACTTGTGTACCTTGGATGGCAATTGAAATAAAGTCTTCTAAATTTTGTATCATTTGTAGCTTAAATGAGCATCTCTATGCACAACTAAGCAAGTGAACTTTGTGGCTCCTGTTAGTGATGAGTAAGATTAAGTTGTCTCTTGTATTTAACACTCATATCATTCTTTCTGACTGGAAGGACTAGAAAATCCTAAGAGAAAGACATAAATAACCATCTCACCACTGTTGCTCGCCAATCATAATATGACACCTGTATGCTTCGGCATAGCAAAAGTGCAGTGTCAATGATATTTGTGTGCTTAGGCATAGCAAAATTGGAATGTCAAATATCATTGGGTATTTCTTTTCTTTCTCTAATATGCTCATGCATGATATGCTTAAAAGAAAAAATATGCAAAAGAAAAAAAAAAGAAGCAAAAAGATAAAAAATGCTTTAAAAATGATTGCAAGCGTGTATTTTAAGAGATGTGGGAGCTATAGGATGTATCTCGAAGGTGATAATCCTCATCAAGCAGTTATGATTGTGTGTGAGTTAAAGTGATTTTCTCATATCTCAAATCGTTATAACTTGTATACACATATGCAATCTTGCGATGTTTTTCACACACAACACGCAATATTCTTTGCTATTCTTGATACATGTGCATGTACAATGTGATTTGGCCATCACAAGGTTTACATGTGTTAATGTATGCTCACTAAACTGTCTTGACTTGTTTTTTTTGAAATATAAAATTGGTTAGATTTGTTTAGTGTGTGTGTGTGTGTGTTGTTGACGATCCATGTGCTTAAAATTTTTATTGAGAGATGATTTTGAGAGCTTAATATGTTGATTGGATCATTGGTTGAGTTGCATGTTGGATTGCATTCATGTCTGTGTTTTTCACATCTCAAAAAACTGGTTTTAAAAGCTTGCTTGACACCTCCTCGATACCTCCTCGATACCTTGCTATCTGTTGAGCTTTTTCAGTTTTTTCTTATCGCAATACCGACAGCTTCTCGACACCTGGTGGATCGATCGAGAATGCTTCTGCCTCCTCGATAGCTTCTCGACACCTGTTGGATCGATCGAGATTCTGATCTAGTATCTGATGATTTGTTCCTCAATACCTCCTTGATACTTGTATCTGTCGACGACCATTTTCTCGACACCTTCCTCGACGAATGTCTCGACACCTCTCGACACCTTCATCTGTCGAGATTTACTGGTACACTATTTAAGCTCCCTGTGCGATCCGGAACTCATTTCGCTCGATTTCTCTCTCGATACTTCTCTGATATCTCTCCCAAACTCTCTCATCTCACTCCAATAATTGTTCCTCAAGGTTTCTTCAAGCTTTTTCAAGATTTTCTTCACTTGGTAAGCTTCTAATCCTTTCACATTCATGCATTTCATGTTTTGAAACCTAGGTTTTGGGGTTTTTGAAAATTTTTTGGGGTTTTTCAAAATTGATGAGTTTTTATTGAAATTTTGGGATGGGTTTACACTTAAATGAGTTTAAAACCTCATACATTGCATCACATTAGCATTATAATGGTATTGTCATGCATTTAGATGTGTGCTATCTGTTTGTGTGCTGATAGGTTTGGATTGGGCTGAGCCCACGATGAAATTTCCTTTGCATGTCACATGTTCATGCATTTCCCATGCAATCGTACTCTCCTTTCAATATAATTGTTATATTTGAAATTGCTTGGGACTTTTCTGATTGTCTTTCTTTTTCTCCCTTTCTTTCTGTTTACGTTAGTCGTGTCTATGGCACGTAAGCGTAAATCCACTCCAGCTCGGAACCCTCTTTGTTCCGGAGCTTCTTCATCCTCTGATCCTACTCTGTCTCATATTCGGTTTCATGATGATGATGCTTTCAAGGCATTTTTGGAGAACTTTTCTAGACGAGGCATTCATTTGGAAGGCCAAGTCATTCTGTTGGACTTTGCCGACACTGACCTTGCCTCTATCATTCATAGTAGGGGATGGGAGTCACTGTGTGATGTCCCGGTCACCTGTCCTCTCGTATTTATCCAGGAGTTTTACTCCAACATGCACAGGATTAATCGTTCAGTACCTCTTTTCTTCACTCGCATTAGAGGTACGCGCATTCCTATCACACCGCAACTTGTTGCGGATCTGCTTTGGGTCCCTAGGATAGAGTTTCCTGACTATCCTAGTTGTGAGCGTCTGAGGACTGTGTCTAGGGATGAGCTCATGTTTGCTTTCTGTGAGCGCCCTTATGTTTGGGGTGAGCGTCAGTTTACATCATGTAGACCTTTTGCTAAAGGTCCTAGAACATGGTGATGACTTTTGTCTTGCATCCACTCTGTCACTATAACTCCATTACAGAGCCTCGTGCTCGATTTTTATTATCTCTTCTTGAGCATCTTACTGTAGATTTCCCTTTTCATTTCATTCTTTCTATTATAGATGTTCATCTAGATTCGGCGTCTCGTGATAAGTTCATCTTTCCTTTCGCTATCACGAGAATCTTACATCGTTTTTCCGTTCCTTTTCCCTCTTTCAACCATTTCACCATCATGTGTGCCATAGATTACGCTACCGTTAAACGTAGCGAGGCCCAGTTTTGGTCGCGGCAGTCGAATTCAGCAGCTCCTCCCTCTCGTTCTGCTCCATCCACATCCGCTCCTCCCTTTTTTTCGGGCGATGTGACTTTAGGAGACATCATGGCACAGCTGCAGCGCATGGATGCTCGCTTAGATATACTCTCTACTGAGTTGTATCAGGTGAATGTTTGTGTCAGTCGTATTGCACGGCGACAGGTGTCCATGGGTGGTTTTGCTCCTGAGGCTACTCCTTCACCATCTTCTCCCGTGGTTTCTGATTCTGAGGATGAGGATGATGATGATGGTGATGACGATGATGCTTCGGATGATGCTAATGGAGATGCTAGCTCTACCGAGATGTCTACTTGACACTCTTACCATTTGTCACTCGTGACAAAAAGGGGGAGTAGTTTTGGATATAAGAGTAGTCATTCTTAAGGGGAGAGTTAGTATAGGACCATTTTGTTAGGGGGAGTGTTGATATGTTTTGAGGGATGTAGTGAGGATAGTATGTATTTTTTCTTTTCTTTCTTTTTAGATACATTATTCTTATACATGAGGTCTTGTGACCATTTATTGACATGCATTGTACTTTACTCCTATTTATATTTGTGTAGTGAGGATAGTATGTATCTTTTCTTCTCTTTCTTTTTAGATACATTATTCTTGTATATGAGGTCTTGTAACCATTTATTGACATACATTATACTTTACTCCTATTTATATGTATGTTTTTCTTTCACCTGCCCCTTCATGTGTTGTTCCTTTTCTCCCTTTATACACATGCTTCTTATTACTTGTATGCAATCTATTATTTATGTTTCACACAAAGATGCCTTGATGAGTTTTGTTTAAAGTGTTTCAGAAATATAGGTTGTCAAAGTCTACTTGCCATAAACTCTCTTCTTGCAAAGTTTTTCAAGAGTTTGTGTTAGGATAGATTTTATTGTATTCAACAAGTGAATATGAGTTGAGTGATTTATGACTTCTCTCATATGCTCATTTGTTTGTTGTGGTTTTGTCATGGATTGTCAAAGGGGGAGATTGTTAGGACATATGTGTTTCATTTGTTAGGAACATATGTCACTACTTTATGTAATTAGCTTATCCTTTGAGAAAACGTATTTTACTTGTATTTGGGTAGATTTAGGATGTGTTTAAATACTTCAAGAAATCATGTTTCAAGATCAAAATTTGAAGCCTTTAAGTTTGTCCAAGAAAACAAGCTGATAGTGCAAATTCATTAAATCTCAACAGTTGTCTCGACAGCTGCATCTATCGAGCTTAGGAAAGCCGTTCAAAGACTGGTGTGCTTGACACCTGCTCGACAGCTTCTCGACACCTCTTATCTGTCGAGGTTTAGGAATTTCAGAATTTTGTCTGATTTTCTTGGGATCCGTGAATATGTCTTTAGGCTTTCTTTTCTCCTAACCCTAGACACATAAAAGGATTGTTTTAAGGGCCGTCAAACAGTTCACAAGTTACATAAGCATTGAGCAAATTCTGTTCAAGCAAATTGTGACTGGAGACGAAGCTCTTGCCCTAGTTCATCTCTTTTTCTTGAAGAAGTTGCTGTGTATGTGCACCATAGAGTTTTATGACAAAACATCTTCTTGATCTTCATCATGTGGATGAACTGAAGAACTTTGCAACCAACAACCTTCTTAGTTGGTGATTGAAGTCGCATACTAGGATCTGCGTAATTGGTTAGTCACATACTTAGGAGTCGTGCATCAGAAAGGGGAACTGTCACTACGAAACAAATCCAATTGGGTATTGGGGTAAGAGTTCAATTGTAGGTTGGTAAGGTACTTGAGATTCCTTTACTTGTAACTGCTTGTTGTGATAATAGTGAAGTTTCGGGAGTGGTGACTTGAAAATCACCCAGTGGGGTTTTTGCCGTTAGGTTTTCCCAATTCGTAAACAAATCACCGTGTTATTTATTTTCCGCTGCATAATTAGTTTATTGGTAATTTGTTTGTGCTACCATGTTTTTGCATGATAAATTGATTAATTAATAACTTGACTAATTAATTAATTAATTAATTTCTATCACAAGGGGTCATTTAGTTTGTAGCCTATCAGATTTAAGGGAATCATCCAGGTAGCTACCAATATTTGCACAACACACACACACACATATATATATATATATATCACGAAAGAATATAGCTTAATTACTTGTTCTTTTGTGTCATTTATTAGGTGGTGGAGTAATCTGGGCCTAATAGAGAACTTGAGTTTTGCAAGAGACAGACTGGTCGAAAGTTTTCTGTGCTCGGTGGCCGTGGCTTTTGAGCCTAAGTACACGTCTTAGAAAATGGCTTACTAAAGTCATTACTCTGTTACTGATAATTGATGATGTTTATGATGTTTTCGGCACATCTGAAGAACTAAAGCAATTCACCAATGCGGTAAATAGGTTAATATTGCTGCATATCACCTCTGAAAATTTTCACTTTTAAATAGGCACTAGGGCGTTATTAACTATTCTGACCAAAATATGAAATTCAGGTGGGATGTCATTGAAACTCAATAGCTTCCAGAGTGTATGAAGATTTGCTTCCTAGAGCTCTACAATACGACTAATGAAATCGCTAAGGAAATCTAAAAGGAGAAGGGTTGGAACCAATTATTACCTCATCTAAAAAAAGCGGTACTCATATGTTTATTTTTCATCATGCATGTGTGGAATATTATACGCTATTGCTATATGAAGGTAAAGATCATTGTTATTGGAACCTTGATGAAAATCTTTTCGTTCTTTCTTTTTTCAATAGTGGACAGATTTTTGTAATGCATTATTTGTGGAAGCAAAGTGGTACAACATGGGCTACACACCATCCTTGCAAGAATATCTAAGTAATGCACGGATTTCATCAACTGCCACCTTACTTTTGGTTCATGAATTTGTTTCTATGGGACATGAGGTAACAAAGGGGATGGAAGATTTTCTGGAGAAAAACCAAGAAATTGTTTATAATATATCTATGATAATTCGACTCTGCAATGATCTAGTGACTTCAGTGGTAATGACTATTCCCTTTAAGTGAATGAAGAAGCCTATAGTAATTATTTTCGTATTATACATTTCCTATTGAACATTTATTAATTATATTTTTGTTCATTCATTATAGAGCATAAATTGGTACAATAACTTGTAACAGGCTGAGCAAGAGAGAGGCGACGCTCCTTCATCAATTGTATGTTATAGGAGAGAAGCAAATGTTTCGGAGGAAATAGCCGGATGCACATTCAAGGAATGATAAACAAAACTTGGAAGAAAATAAATGAGCAATGCTTCAAGCAATTTCCGAAGCTACAATTTGTTAATATTGCTACAAATACTGCGCGAATGGCACATAGCCTTTACCAAAATGAAGATGGATTTGGTGTTCAAGACCAAGGCATAAAGAAAAATATATTGTCTTTGCTAGTGGAACCTTTTATGCTTTACTGAAATTTAAGAGGAGAAAGTATCAAGTCTCCGTATTTCAAAAGTACCTAATAATTTGCATTAATAAAAACGTGTCATTTTATTGTTTTGTATTCTAATAAGTGTAGCGTTTATTACAAAAACTTTGTTACACACACATTTATGCACAAATGAAAAATCAAGTGAAATTGTGACTTGAAGTCTCAATTTTCAAGTTGAAAATTATTACTTTAAGTCACAATTTCAATTGCTTTTCATGTGTGTATAACAACGTATGTAATAGCTTTCATCCTTCCAATAATGCAGTGCATTGTGATTCGTAACTTGAATCGGTATCTAGGTTAAGTCATAAGTGTATGGTCTTGTCCTTACCATGCAAAATAAGTGTGATGGGTTTGTAAAGCATTTTACATTATGTAATAAAAGCGTCTTATCTTGTGTGTGGAATTCCCCTCCTTTTAAACAAATATGTTTGATGTTTCGTTTTATACATTGAAGTGTATGTATCCATTATGATTTCCTACAGTTTACTAGGAACTCTAAAGTTGTGGGCCATGTGGCTAAAGCTTAAAATGGCATGAATCTTGGCTAAAACAATCAATTTCTCACACGCACCATAACAATTTGCGGTATTTTGCACTTAAATTTATATTTAAATTATATATATGTATATAGTTTAATAAATTTATACATATTTTGTTTATATACATACACATACAGGATAATCAGACTAGCTCAATACAAATTAAGGCCTAAGGAAATAATTTAAATGAGCATTTTTATATTTGAATATCACTTAAATAATATTCAATTTATTGTCATCAATTTAGTTAATGTTCTATATTATTATTTTTATTTAAAATCCATTATTCTCATGGTTTAATATAACTAATTCATTTGAACGATACTAAATATTTTACAAAATTTAATGAATTATTTCAACTAGTCGTTAACCCGTGCGATGCACGGGATATTTAAATAAAAATTAAATATATTTATTTTGTTCAAGGTATTGACTTGAAAATATATGAAAATAAAAAAAATTTATTCAAAATAAAAGTTCACATAAAAATAAAAATAAACACAAACTTGTAAAAACCTAAAACAACATAATTTCAAAAGATCGCAAAAGTAATACATGTAAAATTTCATAAACATAGAAGAGTAGGTGTTATCAATGCTAGTTGAATGTTACTTTATGAACACCACCACAAGTTGAATAAGCAAATCTATCATTGTACATAGACATTTGTCCATTTACATTATCCATATTTCTATGGTTTATGAACTGGTTCTGCAACTGTGTATGTGAAACTCATGAGATGTTTGTCTTCTTGTCCTCATTTCCTCCATGAAAGCAGGATCATAATTGAATTGAGTTATCTACTTTTTGTTGATACTAAATCAAACCTTTCGTACCTCTAGGAAATATCAGCAACCCCTTCAATTAGAAAAACAGTCCCAATAATTTAAAGCAAAATCATCAACACCCTTTTAAAATGATTGGAATGTGTAAACCACTTTAAAATTAGAATCTATATTTGCTTAAAGGATTAGACAATGGTGTTTTTTCTCCAAAAAGTTGTTACATATTTTCAAAAAGTCAATTCTCAATGCATATGATGTTGTCAAGAGTCACCACATATGTTAGTAGTTCAGTGTAAAATTTTGAGAGAATGACCATAAGAGATCCCATGCATGCAATCTAATAATGTTGTAAAAATTTAAATATTTTTGCTTTCTTTCGCCGACAATGTAATTTATTTGAGATTCTAATTTGAACTTGATTTCCTTCAACAACCAAATAGAATTCTTTTTTTTTTTTTGGTGGGGGGGGGGGGGGGAGAAAAAAACAAAGCCCAAACAGCTATATAAAGAAGATGCCCAAACCCCACCAAAATAAAAACCTAAAACTATATGTATTCTATTGCTACACTTTCTTAAAACCAAACAGAAATCATTATTAAAAAAAATTGCAATGACACAAAAAGAGAGAAGGTTTAAAAGAAACCTAATATAATACGTGAAGGTACTCATCAGAATCCATTGGCAGCCCATGTAGAGAATACTTGTAGTCAAAAACATTGCAAGGCTGCAAGCAATTTGCTATACAGATTAAGATCATTCCTCAAGAAATTTTTATCTAAAATGAGTGAGAGAGGAATGGGAAGGGACATAAATCATAAATTTGAACATCTTGTTTGGACTACATGATCTATATTATTAATTTAAAATTTCAAAGTTTCCTGGCTTTCATATGAAAGGTTGATAGAGCCACACATCAAGAAAGTTAGGATTTTGAACATAATAAAGAATTGTATCAATGTACTAAATAGTTCATCATCATTGTGTAGAAAAACCATCAAATTTAAAAGGGATTAATTTTGAAACTATTGTATCAACATACCATCCACCTACCATATTTTGGGTTATCATCTCTAATCACTCTTTAAAATTTTGTGGTTGCCTATGCTTCTAGCCAACAAAAAATTATGTTTTCCACCATTAAACAATATTCTCAATTTTGCAAATATTCTAAAACCTACCAATTTCATTGAAGAAACCACAATACACTCTCAATAGTTCCATCACTATAAACAATACAACAAACTGAGCTATACAAAATCTTGGTAACACAAATCTCATAAATGATGTAATGGCATATTACCGGAGGTAAAAAACAACAAATTTTTAATCGAAATGGATAGTCTATCTATAAGTTGGAGTACGTATATCTATAAGCCTATCCTAGTTCAATTGAAAAGGAATCTAAAATTTGGTGGAGGGCTCGTGAGTTGAACAATTGTATAGGATAAAACAGGAGAAAAAAGAAAATAAAAATAATGAGACAAAGTTCAGAAGAAAAAAAAAACATTTATATACAATACATTTTTAATTGATAAATAGTAATAAGAATCAAACATAGCTTACCTTGATTAAATCAACAATAGAGCATCACATTTCTTACCTATCTTCCTCCTTACAACTCTCGATGTATTATGGCTTCTAGAACTCATAAGAAATTTCATCAAACACCTTGTGTACATGTAAAAGAAACAATACTTAATGAAAGTGAACATTATTAAAAATGTCTATACTCAAATTTAAAATAGTAGCATAATAGTTATAAATCATTACAAAACTACAAATGTAACAGAAAAAATTCCAAAACATGTATCTATTAGTACTTCCAAATTTGCTATCTAAGCCCATATCTAACAGATCAAATAGCTTTAGTGAATTTCTCAAACGATTGGCTCAATCTAAAATACAAATAGATTGTACAATAATAACCTTATCAATTGGGATGGCTCCCACTGTTCGTTTCAAAGATTCAACTTAAATTTATCAAGGACAACCAAAGAAAAATCACAAAATTAACACTAAATGTATTATGACTTTGAGAAAAAAAAATAGTAATGAATTGCTAATGGTGATGATTTGGAAGGAAAAAAAAAAAAAAAAACTTTATAGGAAAAAAATAATATGAAGAAATTACGTGTGTATGCTTTGAAGCTACTACCATCTCTATCAAAATTTTAAGGAGAAAATATAATAAATTATATTGATAAAAAATAAGATAAACTACATAATTGATGTAACGGTTTCGTTAATGTCAAAGTGAAAAAATAATATTCACTACTAAAACAACTCAAAGATAAGAAAAGAAAAAATTTCATTCCTAAATAGCATTTACTTAGTACATTATATCATCCATACCATCTGGTCACCACTTCCATTATGGGTTATCATCTCTAACCACCCTTGAAATTTTGTGGTTGTCTATTGTTCCTGCCCAACACAAAATTCTGTTTCCTACCATTAAACAAACTTCACAACTTTGCAGAAAATTCTTGTCATCTTTAGAGATCTTAAACCAACTATTGTCATTGCAGAAACCAAAATACAAACTCAGTTGTTCCACCACTATAAACTATACAACAAATTGAGCTACAACAAATCTTGGTAACACAAAATCTCATAAAGGATGTAAAAGCATATTCCAGAAGGTAAATTTTTAATACATGTTTTCTTAAAGAATACAATCATATGAAACTTGAAAGCAAGTTCAAAGAATAGGTGTAGCACATAAAAGCCAGTCATCTGTTTTAAGTTAGAGAAACAAAATCCATCCTGGTTCAATTAAAAAAGCATAAGAAAAATGAGTGGAGTTCTTTAGACTATTTATATAAACCATTCGTGCTATCCCTCATCCAAAATCATATATGGACCTTTTATATGTCATACCTACATATTGAATCATAACAATTTTGTAACCAAGGGCCTATTATTAACATTCAATACTTTACCATCAGATCTGAAGCAAAAACCACAGCAGCCAATTCCAAATCATGAGTTTGGGTAATTTTTGTTCAAAATTCTTTAATTTTCTAGAGGCATAAGCAACCTAGCCAGTCATGTTTTTACATCGCAAAAAAATGACATTGAAAAACTAAGGCCGACAAACACATCTCAACCTGATTAAATCACCAACATAGCATCACATTCTTTAATTATCTTCTTCCTTACCAATCTCCATGTAATATGACTCCTAGAATAACTATTAAAAAAAAAAAAAAATTACATAGGAATTTTATCAAACAACTTATGTTCATGTAAGAGAGATGGGAATACTAAACACATCCAGGCACAAACACACCATGGAATAAATCATTAAAAAAATCAAACCTATATCTCAAACGGAATTATATCAAAATCTCCTCCAAGACTCCACCAAACCCACATATCTATCATGCTTAGAATTGGGACCATAGGCACTTGAAACACTGACTTGTATTGATCATCCACACATCCAAACTTACATAAACTGAATAATTTCCCACAGCTCCATCAAATTTCTCTACTATTCTTCTAGTCCACAACAATAGCAACCCAAGAGAGGCCCCTAAAGCTCCAAAGTAACACCAGTCCACAGACTAATAATTAATATGGTAAATTATTGTTACAATAGTGCAGCCAAAAAAAAAAAAAAAACAATTGTACAATACTATCAACTATTACCAAAACTATCTAAATAAATGTTGTTTTCTACAATATAAACCTATCCCACCATCAATACCAATCCCAATATCTAACATATGAATCATAAAAGAATTTCAAATACACAATCTCAAAGAATTAGAAATTAAAATTCCTTAAGAATTTCGAATTTAAATCCCCAAACTATACACTAAAATCAAGTTTTTAAGGGGTAGTCACATGAACCTAGATAAAAATTCACAAAATTAAATCCAAAAAAACTGAAGAATTATAAAGAGAGCAATAAAAATTCAGAATTATAAAGCGAGCAAAAAAATTTCAGAAGAGAGGAATGAAAGATACAAATTTTCAGCCGTGAGTTGCATGGTAACAAATAATCCCTAAAAAAACATTATTTATAATATAACATAGGGTTATGGATTCCTAATCAAATTTGGTTAGGGTTATGGATTCCTAATCAAAATATTACGAAATACCCAGATCGGAAAATTAAACATTTACATTTATTAGGAAAATTATAAAAATAAAATATGTTAATGGTATAAAAATTATTTACTAGCAGTGGCAGTGCTTGATTTGATTTTCTCTTCAAGCTCTGTTGTGGTCCCATCGTCACTTTCGCTTCGGAAAAGCTCTCCGACTGTGAAACCATAGTTGTATGTATCGCCGAAGGACCAAACCATATGGTTGGTGATGCCTTCTTTCTATCTCGGACCTAACCGTGTGGGGATGGCTTCTTGGCAGGATTAATTTTCATTGTTGGGTTTTGGGGATGGAGACGGTAGAGAAATAGAGAAGAGAGAGGAACGGCAGAGGCTTCTTTTTGCGTTATGTTTTTTTATTTTTTGGTTTTTATTGGGTTTTAGAAAAGGTTTTTTTTTTTTTTTGCGCTTACTTTTATTTTTTTTTTTAAGAAAAGTTTTTTATTGTTTTTTTTTTCTTTTAAATACTGTGCTGATGTGGAAAATTGTGGGAGCTTCAAAGGTTTTGGTTATATATATATATATATATATATTGATTATGGTTTTGAGATATCTCTCTCTCTCTCTTCAGTGGTGAAGTGTTGTTTGACTTGTGTCATTTGGAAATTGCAGTTTTGGAGATTTCCCCTCTAAGGCCAAGCTGACCTTATCTTCAGAGGAACTTATCAAAGAGGGGTTCAGTTTTAAGTATGGGATTGAATACATTTATGACCAAACTGTCGAGTACTTCAAAGCCAAGGGCCTGCTGCAGATATAAGACCTAATGGTTTAGGAGCCTAGTGATGCTCTGGCTTGGTTTTTAGTCCTATTGTGTAACAACATCTAAATTTGCTTGAGTTTCAGTATAATAAATAGTTCATTTACCAATAATCTAAAGCAATTTAGTAAGTACGCTTGAAGACATCAAGCTTTTGAAATACATTGCATCTGCTTACCAGCCAAACCAGTGGCAGATATGCATTTGCTTGGTAAGTGTTGTAGTTTATTTCAAATTGCTTGGACCCATCTCCTCCTAACACATATTTCTATTTCAATTTACTGTAAACCACTAAAACTAGCCTAAACTGGGGGCATTAAATGGGATTCCATCTCGATTGTAGATCAACTATACCAAAAACAAAAATCTTGATTCACCAACAAAGGCATAATTAACTGCATTAAAAAGGAAAATTGGTTCTGTATAGGGTGTAGATGGTCAGATTTGGGCCAAACGGCTCAGTCATAATCTATGATTACCATTGTCCCAACATGCTTTAACTCCATAGGTTGATCGACATTTGGACCACATCACCATCCCCATATTCCATTTTAATTATTTACAATAGAAATATAGCTGCGAGCAAGAACAGAATCAGTAGAGAAAAGGGGGAAAGAAGAGTAAGCAAAGGAACTTTTGCTGATAAAATAAATTTTCATGTAGAATCTGAACTACCAAATTTTACACTGGTTGTCAATGTGGAGATATTATTAGGTCTATAACAGTTGAAGTGGTCCTCCAACCAGTAAAATTCTACCATTTGTGCAAATGTAACATCACCTTTTTTTTCTTTTAGTTTCTTTATGTTGATTAAAAAGCTAACTAACACATTTATATAGACAATATCGTTTCATTAGTTAGGATGACCATTTTAGCCGTCCTCACCGTAGACCTAATAAAGTATTGTCAAGTTTTCGTATATTTTCTATTTTTTTTTGGGTGACAATAGACACAGACATGAGACAAAATGACCATATTAAATGCAATTTGCTACTGCCAAGTCTGCCATGGCCAATTCTAGTAGTCAATCTCATCCTATTGGATAGTCTACTAACAAGGAGGCCGAAAAGAGGGTATCAATTGTGCAGCCTGTGTTTCTTTTTACAGCCTTTGACTAAGCTGAGGTCCTAGGCTTCTAGTTAGGCCATGCCCATTCTAGGTTTGTCATAACAATAATGTAATATTGATCCCTCTTACCCCCACATCATGAGAAATAATACGATAATAAAGTGGTAAACCAATGGGTTTACTTGGTTTTGAACAAGTTATCTCTATATATTAAGTGTGCGTTTGGATTTGGATGAAAATTATAAATTATTTTACTATTCAGCTTATTTTTGCTACTATTCTTGGGTCCTACTGTACTTTTTGATACTATTCATGGCCCTACTGTACTATTTCAACTAACTTTTACCTTTATCTACAGTACTTTCAGTAATAAGTTTTCAGTTTCAGCAAAATATGTAGTATCCAAACAGACTCTAAGAGGATTAAGTTTTTTTTTTTTGGGGAAATTGCATTTTACCCACCTGTGGTTTGGCTCGTTTTAACAGTGTCCACCCGTGATTTAAAAGTTATTACTTAACCCACCTGAGGTGGCCTCCGTTAGACCCCTGTTACCCACCTCTGCCCTTTTTGTTAGAAAATCTCCTTCACTATATAAGCCAAAATTAGAACCCAATTAGAACCCTAAAAAAAGGAACGAGCTCTCTCCCTATCTCTACCTTAGAACCCTTAAAAATACTCAAACTCATAATCCCTTTCTCTCTTTACTTTGATTGCCAAAGTGAAATACCCGAACACTTGCAAGCAAGGAGGAGATGTGCTGAAGCTTGGGTTTTCCTCTATATCGGTATGAAATGACTTTTTAGGGTTTACCATTGTGTTTATTCTTGTTCATTGTGTAACAATTGATAAAGGTGATTTGGATTAAAGTTTTTCTGTCATAAAATTAGTGGTTTACCATTGGTGTACGTTTCTAGACCCCAGTAAACTAGATTGTTTAACCTAATTAATTAACCAAGTGAATACTTAGGTTTATTATTCAGATCTAGGTTAAAACAATAACAATCATATAATGTAAAGCAGTAGAAAATATAAAGAACACAATGATATGATGACTCAGGAAAACCAAACCGGTAAAAAACCTAGAGAGCATTTAACCTAGTTATCCTCAAGATAAACAGCAAATCCACTATGAAAGAATTGAAGTTTGTACAATAGAACTTAGACCACTAACATTCTATTGCTACCTCGAGTAGAAAACTTACTACCACGACCCCATGATAACTCCGAGTCCACGGACTACTTCTTTTCTTGGCCTTTGCAACAACACAAGCTCACCTGCTTGTGACTTTGAGACTCTACTCAAAAGTTTTGGATCTCCTTAAATGTTGATCTTGTATGCAGCAACTTCTACAACACTGGATCTTGAGATTCTTCAAGGAATAATATTGATAGAAGACATTAGAAAGCTTTTGGGTACAAAACCCTAGATCTACAAAAGAGGCACAAGATGCACTCTAATCTCTCTAAAAAATTCTGAAAACCCCACCTAAGGTTAGTTTATAATGTCCTTTAGATACTGGAAAAAATGGCTCGCAATTTGGGCTTCAAACAGTTAAGTTATGGGCTTTTTACGTTTACTGATTTTTGCTGATATATGATTTTCGATTGATCGAGTACCAATCGAATGAAACAGCTTGTAACTCATTTTCTTCATCCTGAACTTGAGTTTTTTGTCTTGGACTTCAATGTAGACCATTCTAAACCAATGAGACTTAGTTTTTGTCATGCTTTGTCATGATTTGCCAACATTACAAACTCAAAACCTAACAATCTCCCCCTTTGGCAATCCGTGACAAAACACACATACAACATAATGCCCATATACAATAAAATGCCCAAATATATCACAAATCCTAATTTAAGACTCCTAACCTAGAAGTTGCAAGAAGAGGTAGAAGGTCTTGATCAAAATGTACCTATCTTTCCTAAAAACACTCAAAAGAACACATCACCGCATGTGTGGAAAGAAAAACATATAAACAATAATATGAAACACAATATAAAAACAAAAGTAAACTAACTCTCCCCCTAAGTTAGATACATCAAAAAGTTTTTATATTCTCCCCCTTTCAAAAACAATTTTATCTCCCCCTAAAAAAATATTTTAAAAACCTTTTTAAACAGGATTCCCACCACATTTCATCTATTTCTCCCCCTTTTTGTCACGTATTGACAAAGAAAACTCAAACAAAGAGTAAACAAAAACATACGCAACAAAAGTCATGAGCAAATAGAGAATCAAGGAAACAAAAGAATCTAGCTCTATAGAGAATAGAGGCAACTCCCCCTATGAAGAGCAACAACTCCCTCTAAGAACAACAAAGGTTAAAAAAAAACTTTTCTCCCTCTATAAAAATAGGAAAAACAAAACATGTTTTGGGAAAAATAGTTTTGAGGAAAATCTAACTTTGATACCACTTATACGTTTTTAGACCCTTGTAAACTAGATTGTTTAACCTAATTAATTAACTAAGTGAATACTTAGGTTTATTATTTAGATCTAGGTTAAAACAATAACAATCATATCATGTAAAGCAGCGGAAAATATAAAGAACACAATGATATGATGACCTAGGAAAACCAAACCTGGTAAAAAACTTGGGGAAGATTTAACCTAGCTATCCTCAAGGTAAAAAGCAAATCCACTATGAAAAAAATTGAAGTTTGTACAATAGAATTTAGACCACTAATATTCTATTGCTACCTCGAGTAGAAAACTTACTATCACGACCTTATGATAGCTCCGAGTCCACGGACTACTTCTTTCCTCGGTCTTTGCAACAACACAAGCTCACCTGCTTGTAACTTTGAGACTCCACTCAAAGGTTTTGGATCTCCTTAAATGTTGATCTTGTATGCAGCAACTTATACAACACCGGATCATGAGATTCTTCAAGAAATAACACCGGTAGAAGACATTAGAGAGCATTTGGGTACAAAACCCTAGATCTACAAAAGAGGCATAAGATACACTTTAATATCTCTAAAAAACTCTGAAAACCCCACCTAAGGTTAGTTTATAATGTCCTTTAAATACTGGAAAAAACAGCTCGCGATTTGGGCTTTAAACGGTTAAGTTATGAGCTTTTTATGTTTGCTGGTTTTTGCTGATATGCGATTTTCAATTGATCGAGTACCAATCAAACGAAATAGCTTGTAACTCATTTTTTTCATCCTAAACTTGAGGTTTTTTTTTTTTTTTTTGGTCTTGAACTTCAATGTAGACCATTCTAAACCAATGAGACTTAGTTTTTGTCATGATTTGCCAACATTACAAACTCAAAACCTAACAATTGGTGTGTTTGTTCTTTTATAGTTGACATTGTTGACTGTGGTCCCTAGGAATACTTTGGTTAGATGCATCTTTAGGTTGTCTGTGGTCCTATGGAGACAAATTTTTTAGTTGGTTGTGTTTCTTGTCTCTAACCCCATGTTAAATGGTATTTTATGTGCAATTGAAATTATTTTGCTTTTGTCATTGGTGCTCTGTGTGCATATGTTGGTTATGTATTTAATTACTGTTGTTTGTGCATGTGTTTCAACTCCTGCAGATGGCTACTAAAATTCATTTTGATTTTACTATTCACCATAGTGGGACTTTTGAGTGGAACCCTGGTTTAGAGCATGTAGGTGGTGAGGTATCTACAATGGGTAATGTTGATCCAGATCTACTAAGTCATTTTGAGATACAAGACATTTGTGCTGAGGCTGGGGAACCCATTAACAGTAGGATTTATTATTTAATACCTGGTAGTGACTTAGAGTAAGGGTTAATGTTAATTACTTCAGATGATGATGTGACCTACATGTGTGAACTACATGCTGAATGCCCAACAAATGAAATCACATTTTATGTAGAACTTGAAGTTGAACCAATTGCTGTTGAAGAACTTATAGTTGAACTAGATCAACCAATTGCAATAGACCAGCCATGAGAAATGAATGATGAAGATGATGATACTGATTGTGAGGAGGTGACCAATACTGTTAGATCATTTGTGGTTGACCAAAATGATGTTAGTGAAGAACCTGTTGAGGGTTTAAAGGATGGTAGTGTTGGTGGAGCTGTGCATGTGGATGACCATGCTACCCATGGATAAACTGTTGGTAGTGAAGATGTTCATGTGGATGAACCTGATTGGCTAGATGAAGGGTATGAAGGACTAGATTATCCTGATGACATATTTGGTGCTCAGAACAATGAGGTGTCCAATATGAGAGAGCATCAAAGAGATACTGAAAATGTAAATGAGGGAGATGGTATGAGAAAGCCAGTTACAAATAATGGAAAGAAACCAGAATCTGCTGTCAATGATTAAACTGTTGCTAGTGATTAAGCTGTTGCCAGTGATTAAGCTGGTGATGATAATGATTAGGTTGAAAAAGCTCTTGATGATGATGACACTAGGAGCATAAAAAATTTAGAGGATGAGGATGAAAGGGTGAGATGTCTAGAGTTTAATGAGAAGACTGGCATGAGTAACCCTCAGTTATGCAAGGGTATGAAGTTTTCAAATGGAAAGGTGTTTAGGGCTGCCTTGAGGGAATATGCAGTGAAAAAGTCTGTGGACATTAAGTTCAAGCTTAATGAAAAGACCAAAATTTTTGTCCACTGCAAGTATGAATGTGGTTGGAGGGTATATGCATCACAGATTTCAGGGGAGTTAACCTTCCAGATAAAGACCATGGTTCCAACTTGTACATGTGGGAGGACATTCAAGCATAGCCAAGTCACTTCTACATATGTGGCTAGGAAATACTTAGATGATTTCAATAAAAACCCTGATTGGGCAGTTTCTGGTGTAAAGTATCGAGTTATGCAGGATGTGTCTTGTGGACTTGAGCATAAATCAAGTGTACAGAGATAAAAGGAAAACTAGAGAGTTCATACTAGGTGATGAGAGGTTGCAGTATGAGAAGTTTAGGGACTATGCAGAGATGATAAGAGTAACTGATGTGGGGAGCAAGGTGATTTTGCAAACAGAGATTACTAAGCCTAACACACAACCTAAGTTCAAGAGGATATATGTGAGATACAATGCACAGAAAGTTGGATTCTTGGTAAGGTGTAGGCCACTTGTAGGATTAGATGGTTGCCACTTGAAGGGCAAGTTTGGTGGACATATATTATTAGCAACTGCAAGGGATGAGAATGACAATATTTTCCCTGTTGCATTAGATTTAGTTGAGCAAGAAAATAAGGATTCTTGGGTGTGGTTTTTACAAACATTTGTAGATGATATTGGAAGGCCAGATAAGCTGAATATGGTATTCATTTCAGATAGGCAGAAGGTAATACAATTCACTTGCTTTTTGAGGTTGCTGTTTGTTCTTAATCATTGCATTTCTACTTTTTAAAAGTTTTGTTTTTATTCTTGGGTAGATGGTGTTCATTTTTGTTCTTTGGATGTTTTTTGATTGTATTTATGATAACCAAGGATTGATACCTGCCATAGAGATGTTGTTCCCAACAGTTGAACATAAATTTTGTGTGAAACATATTTACAACAACTTTAAGTTAAACTTCAATGGTTTAGAATTGAAGGCTGCATTATGGAGCTATGTTGCAGCAACAACAGTTAAGGAGTTTGAGAAGAGAATGCAAGATATGAAGGAATTGGACAAAGAAGCATGGGAGTATCAAGCAGACATCCAACCAACCCAATGGACCAAGTCACATTTCCCTTTAAGGGCCATCTCTGATTGTTATGTGAACAATCTTAGTGAGTCATTTAATTCTATGATAATAGAAGTTAGGAATAAGCTTATCATTGTCATGCTAGAGTGGATTAAGGTTAGGTTGATGAGTAGAACGTACAGTAAGGGGACTGAGACTTGAGAGGCAAAAAGAATTTTTAAGTAAAGCAAGAATGTGTTCACTATGACAATTATATTACAAATCTATTTTTGATGTAAGGACAAAAAGGACAAGGAACAAGCACTGACCAACCAAGTCAGAGTGCAACTTCAGTACCTTAGCCAACAAGTTAGCTAGCCAAGAGGTTTGTAAAGCAGCCACCCTGGTTTGCAAGGCAGCCACCCTGATTTGTCAACCAGGCAGTTAGGCAGCTAGCCACCTAGGCAACCACCAAGGAGATTTGCAAGGCAACCACTTTAGTTTGCCAAGCAAGCAGGTAGGTAGCCAACCAGCCAGCCAGCCAGGTAACCACCATGGAAATTTGCAAGGCAACCAACCACCCAGGCAGCTAACCAGGCAACCAATCAGCAAACAAGGCAGTCAACAAGATTAGCAAACAAGAAGGCCAACCAAGCAACCACCATTCAGGCAAGGTAGCCACCTAGATCTACAAACAAGGTAGCCAACCAGCAAGCAAGGCACCCAATTGGACCAGTAAACAATGCAGCCAAGCAAACAACCAATCAACCAACAAGTGGGGTAGCTAGCCATTCAACAAGAAAGCCAACTACCCATCAAGCAAGTCAACTAGCCATAAAAGCAGCCACTGAGGCAGCCAACAAGCAAACCCTACACATAGCCAACTGAAACATCTGCTTCAGTTTCAAGCAGACCACCATCATCTATAGTAGATTCAAGTACACCACCACCAAGTAAAGTACCTACAGCTTAATGGTTTTCATGCAGCCTGCCCATCTCTCATACTCTTAAGGAAACATAGGACATAAGAAAACTTCTATTTTAGTTATATACACAAACATAAATACCACCCTTTATACTTACATAAAATACTAAATTAGATCTTGATATGGAGTTGCTATGTATTTTGTAGCCTCCAAGGGGGTTAGTACCACCAAGGGTAGTTGGGAGCAGTCATCTGTTCTCATATGGGAGAGAAGGTGGATTAAGAGCTGAGACATCTAGTGCAATGTTTTCAACAAGCATGGGCAAAGGTAAGGACAAGAGCAAGGGCAAGGGCAAGGTCTTTGAGAAATGAAGATTGGAGAATGTGCAAGCAGAAACTTTACTTTTTTTTGTTATTGTGCATGTCTGATAGTGGCATGTCACCAATTTTTTGTTATTGTACAGAACTTTATACTATAAAGTTATTTTGTTATTGTCTTAGTGGGGATAGAACCACCTATTATGTAGATGAAATTTGGCAGTGTTTAGCCATTAATGTTAGGTGGAGTCCACTTGTTTTGAACAATGCTTATTATATATGTATGGAATGGTACTCTTGCTTTAAAACATATTTCTTTATGCTTCTTCAATTGATGTAAACAAAATCTTGTGGGGTGCATGTCCTTGTCTACCTAATTGCTATAAAACATACACAATCTTTATAAAGAATAACAGATTGCATACCCTATTCAAGTTACAAGAACACATTACATAAAGAACACATTACAAGGTAGTATTACACATTACATAAACAAGGCAACATGCTCTATTCAAATTACAAGATCACATTACATAAAGAAGGTAGCATTACATAAACAAGAACATATTACATAAAGAAGAACACATCACATAAAGAACAAATTGCATACTCTATTCAAATAAACAATAACATTACATAGTGTCAAATACATGGAATACACTTGTCAAAAGTGGTAGTACCCAAAATTATACAATAACTACAACAACTTGCCTTCAAGGCAGACTCAATGGCTTTGTTCCAAATTCTCCCATCCTACTAAAAAACACAAAAAATAGCAAAAAACCCCCATGACACAACAAGTACAAATTTGTACTTCTGTAACTTCTCTTTAGCTATCCTCTCTCTCACCCTAGTTTTTTCTTCCCTTCGCTTGGCTATTTTTTCCCTCTCAATAGCTGCTGTTTCCCTATCACTAGCCTTCTTTTCCTTTTCCTCTACAACTCTTGCTTGATTCTTGTACATATTGTATCTTGCAAGGACAATGGGTGCAACTTCAGACCCACGATTACATGTTTTGCCATCCAACCACCTAAAGTATTTACAAGTAGGTTTATCATCCTACAAACAAAATCAAATTAGGGTTATTCATAAAGCCAACAAAACCAGAAAACCAACATAACCAGAAAATAAAAAAAATAAAAAAAGGAAAAAAAAAATCTAAAAACTAACCATTACTCACCACATCATAGTAGCTGCACCCATAAAACCTTCTCCCAAAATTTTTCAAGGTTAGAGCAGTTCGTAGTCGACAACGTCAGCAAAGCATGAATGGTGACTGGAACCCGAGTAATAACTTGAAGAAGACATGTTCTGATTTCACTTTGGCAATCGGAGTACAGAGAGAAATGGGTTTGGGGATTTTTAGGGATCTTGATATAGAGGAAATGGGTTTGGGGTTCTAAGGTAGAGAGAGGGAGAGAGCTCATTCCTTTTTTTAGGGTTCTAATTGGGTTTAATTTTGGCTTATATAGTAAATGAGATTTTCTAACGGAAAGGGCAGAGGTGGGTAATGGGGGTCTAACGGAGGCTACCTCAGGTGGGTTAAGTGATAATTTTTAAATCATGTGTGAATACTGTTAAAATGGGCCAAACCATAGGTGGGTAAAGTGCAATTTCCTTTTTTTTTTTTTAATAGAAGGATTAAGAAAGTTAATAATTTCCTTTTTAATTTCCAAAAATACCTCTAATTTAATTAACTTATCCTTATTCCTAAAACATAAAAAATGGGTTTAAAACCGTAAAGTTAAACAAACAAAAATTAAAAACAAAAAACCTATACTAGATAGATACAAAGTTCCTATCCAACTTATCACAAAAAAAAAAAAAAAAAAAAAAAAAAAAAAAAAAAAGGTGCTCAGAGGCTCTTTTAATTTTTTTTTTGGGAAAAAGTTAATAATCTCAATTGATCAAAATTTGGATTGTTGTATTTTCTAATCACAAAAATACTTAGCCATTGAGCACGCACTCATTTATCTTTTTTTTTTTTTTTTTTTTGTAAAGATTAATAGTTTTCATTTATTATAATTGAAGTAGCTACATTAAAAAATAAAAAAAAAAAAAAAAAAAAAAAAGAAAGAAAGAAAGAAGGTTTGCCACTGGTTTTGGCTGCCACTGATGCATTAGGCTGGCAAAGCAGATGCAACGATTAAAAACAAAATTTTAAGTCCAAGCCCTCCCCCTCTCCATAGCATCCGATTGCCATAAAAAATCTCTCTAAATAGATTAATAACAGACAAAAGTTTTGTTGATCAACGAATACCTTTTACCTTTATTATTTTTAAAGAAGAGTTATTAGATTCGTATTTTCCTCTCCCTTAGCCAATCTAATCCTATTGGATAGCCTATCAGCAAGGAGGCCCAAAAGGTGTCTGTTTCCCCTACAGCATGGGCTATATTAAAAACCAATATCCTACTTTCTTTTTACAACCTAGCTTTAAGAAAGGATCCTAGGTTCCTAGCTGGGCCAGGTTCGCTTGGGCTGCTTGTTATTATGTCTAACCTTTAGAGCTACAATCTGGACCATTCCCTCATAGAAGGCCGTAGTTAGGAAACACGATTGACCCCATTTGATGTACTTCAAGTTCAAGGCCTATAATCCATATATACAAGGTTTTAGTTTTACATCATAAGAGTGTTAGTATTGGTGGTGCTAAAAAGTTAAATTGTAATTTTTAGAACTTTTTAGTACTATCTTATACAAGAAGTGTACAACACAAGTGGTGTTATAGATAAAATTTGTACCTACTTAGCTACAATGCACAGCCATTTATGGCTATACACTGTAGCTCAAACCTAAAAGCAAATAATATTTTTTATTCCCACCACTCATTAAAATAATGTTTCTTTCTTTCTTTCTTTCTTTTCTCTATTTCTTTTTTCCTTTTGCCGTTTCACTCATTCTCTCTTTCTCAAAAACAAAACTCTCACCTCTCTCTCAATCTCTTGCCCATCATCCTCCTCATCAAACTCTCACCTCTGATTCGTCCATCATCCTCACCATTTTGATCAGCATGAAGCTTAAATTTTTTTTTTCCCTCTCTTTTTTTCTTTCTTTCAGCGATGGAAAAGAGAGAGCTAGCGAAATGAGGGAGAAAAGTGAAAGAACTTTTACAAAATGAAGACGGTGAAAATAGCCAAATACCATGTTTTGGCAAAATTTTTGGCAAACTAGCATTGTTTTGGAAATATTAAACAATTTACCATTTTTTTAGTACCCGAGTTTCACAAAATCGAGTTCTAAATAGTACTCGAGTTCATTGAACTTGAGTTCCTAGTAAGTTGTCAGTGTGACATTGCTGACCTGGAATTTGTGTAATTAAAAAAATAATGTTGTACTCGATATTACTGAAATTGAGTTTCTTTATAGTACTCGAGCTTCATACCATTGAGTACCTTTTATTTTTTCGTACAAAACTTTTACTTAGGAAATGCTGACTTGTTTTCTGCACAACTATTGTGTTGACTCTATCTATATATACAGCTATATATGCTATATGCCATTCTTATCCTTGAATATCTAACTCAATGGCTTTCTTTGTTTGCTCCTTACTCTTGTGATTGTTGTGTCCACCAAACTAAGGTTGCCTATTTGTCCAAAGCTTCAACACTTTCATGAAACTTGTCAAGTCAAAGAAAATAACAAGCATTTATGGCCAAAGTGTCATCCATTTCGGCCAAAAGAAAACATGCATGAATTTGGTTTGCATGTTAGGTGTTGTTCCTGGCCATCTTCTTTGACAATTCATGAAGAAAATTTAATGCAAGCTCTTGCATTTCTTCACGTATGAAACTTCTTGAATATCATGCATCTTCCTGACATGGGCATGCAAGCCATTTAATGGTTTGTTGGCTAATGTCAAGCTACTAAGTTTGACTATTTAAGCCATTTCAACAGAAACAAAAAGTAGAGAAAGGAAAGAAAAAAAGAAAAACAAGGTACTCAACCGCACTAAGCTCGAGGACTATAAAGAGATACTTGATTTCAGTAATATTGAGTACTACATTATTTTTTGGCGAAAAGCACATTTTAATCTCTACATTTTCAAGCTATTTCCATTTTAGTCCCTACATTTTATTTTTACCGCTTTTAGTCTCTATCCTAAAAAACGCTTCCCGTTTTCGTCCCTGTCGTTACATCAGAAACGGAGAAAGCTAACGTGGCAAACGACAGGAATAAATAATACTAAATTAATGTCCACGTGGCCTAAATTAATAATAACAAATGTTTTTTGGCATTAAAAAATGCCACGTTAGCATCTAAATTAAAAAAAATTAATTTATTAATTTTAACTAAATAAAAAAATTAAAAACAGAATTAAAAACTAAAAATCATATGAATTGATATCTAAGTGTGTTTTGAACAAGAGCAACAAGAACACAAACCCATATCCAAGAACACAAACCCAAAAATTAAAAAAAAAAAACCTAAACTCAAAATTCTGAACAAATCAAACTTAAATTCTCTAATTTCAGTCAAAGCACAGCCATGAATCAAAGCAGAAAATCTTAAACCAAAATTTTAATTTCTCTACAAACTCACCCAAACTCAAATTAGCTACCCAAAAAAAAAAACTCGATATTGGTAAAAACCCAGCAAGATTGAAACCCAGCAAACTCAAGTGGTCTTTCATAGTTTTTAGCAAAACAAACCATGTGACTAAAAACCAGTGGTAGAACCTAGATTGACATACAAACCCGATGGCAGAAACTAAGATTGGCATCCACAAACAATCCCAAAACCCATATTGAGGAGGCAAAACTAGATTGGTGGTGAGATTGGTGGACTTGATTGACGTTGCAAACTGAGAAATTGAACCTAAGAATTGGCTGTGACAACGATGGTGGAGCGGTGATGAGTTGCGCCAACGAAATATCGAGGGGGAGAGAAGAACCAAGAGATGGAAGGTGATGAACCCAAGGGTGAGTGATTGGCTGGGTTGCAAAATGTTTTTTTTTTTTTTTTTTTTTAAATTTTCTATGGTTGTGTTCTTGTTGT